>NC_045714.1:5466508-5781230 GCF_009834535.1 Camelus ferus | reverse complement strand
GGTCATGTCAACCTTGTCACAGAACCTGGCCATGGCCACAGGGTTTGGTCCAGAGATGGCCACATAACCGAACCTAAGCCAATGAGAACTGGTCCTGAGACTTTTACGGGATTAGTTGAGAAAGAGCACTCAGGTTTTCTGGGTTTCTGACCTGGTAAGATAGTAGTAGTAGTAGTAGTAGTAGTTGTCGTCGTCGTCGTCGTCGTCGTCATAGTAGTCGTAGTAGTAGTCGTAGTAGTAGTAGTAGTAACAGTAGTAACAGTAGTAGTAGTAACAGTAGTAACAGTAGTAGTAGTGGTGGTGGTGGTGGTGGTGGTAGTAGTAGTAGTAGTAGTAGTAGTAGTAGTAGTAGTAGTAGTAGTAGTAACAGTAGTAACAGTAGTAGTAGTAACAGTAGTAGTAGTAACAGTAGTAGTGGTGGTGGTAGTAGTAGTAGTAGTAACATTAGTAGTAGTAGTAACAGTAACAGTAGTAGCAGTAGCAGCAGCAGCAGCAGCAGCAGCAGCAGCAGCAGCAGCAGCAGTAGTAGTAGTAGTAGTAGTAGTAGTAGTAGTAGTAGTAGTAGTAAACTGGTAGCTAATACATAGAGCATTAGGTGTATTAGGTACTGTTTAGTGCTTCACATACATTAATTAGCTCAATTCATCTTCCAGAAGAGACATGGAAAACTGATGACATCATTCAAGCACCTGGATCCGAAGCAAGCACAGCCCTGGATACTTTTTTTACATGACCCAATAAATTCTCTTTTGCTTAAACCAGTTTGAGTTGGGTTTCTGTCCCTCAGAACCGAGAGAGCCCTGACTAATCCACCTGCCTTCCGGACATTATCTAAGCTTCTATCTCTCCATCATTACTGTAGCTGTGGCGGCACGCCCATTAACTGTTTTATGCCTGTCACTGACTCACAGGTTTCCACTGTAGTTCTTGGTCCATCCTGCCCATGCAGAGGCCACACATCTGCCCCCTTTCCCACGCACCCAGCAGAAGACTGGGTGTGCGCGTGTGTACGTGCAGCCTTGTTCCAGGAAGGAGCTCCATGGGGTTTCCTTGGCCCCGAATCAGACCTCATTATTAGTGTGATGACTGTTAATAAATAGGCCCGGCTCCTGTGCCAGCCGCTGCTTTGCATGCATGGTGATCTCATCCAGCCCTCCCAACACCCCTTCGAGGCATGCATTGTCTTCCCCATTTTAAAGACTAGGAAAATGAGGGTCTGAGAAGCAAGGCCTGAGTCACACAGCTCCTGAGCCTCAGAGTCCACACTCCCCAATTCCACAGCTGTGCCCCTTCCAAGACATGAGGCTCACTGCCCCGCGTATTAGAACTCAAGGTCAACTTAGCTTATAAGACATGTGTTGAATCAATATGTATGGAAAATACACACGTGTAGGTGTTATTAAGTGTGGAATCTATATGTGTGTATTACATGTGTAGGCTCTATATGTGTATACAGTATATATGTAGAACTGTGTGAATGTAGAATATATGTGTGTATATGTGCAGACTCTCTATATATGTGTATTTAATGTACAAAAGGGTCTATATGTATGTAGAATATATGATGTGTATATAATAAATGTGTAAAATCTATATGTGTATAGAATATATGAATATGTGTATAATATATAGAAGGGTCTCTATGTATGTAGAATATGTGTGTATATAATATACATGTAAAATTTATATGTATATAGAATATGTGTATATAATATACGGAAAGGACTATATGTATGTAGAATACATATGTGTATATAAGTGTAAAATCTCCATGAATGTAGAATATATGTATATGCGTGTAGAATCTGTACATATATAGAACATGTGTGTGTGCATGTGTGGGTGCAGTCTCCTTGGTTTCACCTGTCCTGTCTCTCTGGGCAGCAGGTAGGTTGTGCAGTGAGAGAAAACAGGGACCACCTCTTCCCACCGCTATCACTATTGTCTTGGCCCAGCCACCATCACCTCCGCTCTGGACTACCACAGTCGCCTCCTCCCTGGCTTCCCTGCTTCTGCCTCTTTCCACACCCCACAGTCCTTTCTCTGCCTTGGGCCAGAGACATCCTGTTAGAAACTAGACCAGATCAGGGCTCCATGGCTCCCACCTCAGAGCAAAACCAAAGTCCTCACAAGAGCCCACAAGGCCCTACCTGGTCTGGCCCCTGGTGACCTCTCTGACCTCATCAATCTCCCTCTTTCGGCCCAGCCATAGTGGCCTTGATCATGCCAGGTGCACTCCTGCCTCAGGGCCTTTGCACTCGCAGTTCCTCTGCCTCAGACGTGACTTCTCTCATGTCTCAGCTGAAATGCCACCTCCACAGAGAGGCCTTCCCTGACCACCCTGTCTAAACACCACCCTGATTTGCTCCAGCTGCTCATCTAACTTCGATGTCCTCAAGATTCTCTTCCCATGGCATTCTGTGCTGGGTGTATGGCTCATATCCCATCGCCTGCCTCTCCCACTAGAACTTCAACTGCATGAGTGTGGAGACCGTGCCCCCCCCCCCCCGGCACCCAGCACCGTGCCTGGCCCATAGTAGGGGCTCATCCAGTGGCCCGTGAGTGAAGGAATATTAGCCAGTCACCAACCCAGCCAGGATTCAGGTCAGCCTTTGCCTTGTCTTCTCTACACAGTGCCCTTCTTGACCTTGAGGCCCCCTGTCTTGCCCCCAGAAAAGGTTTAAACTTCCTCCTGGGGGCTCTCAATGTCCTTCCTAACTCCCCAATCCTGGCCTGACTATGGATGGGTTTTATCCCTCCAGGTCCACAGGGTCAGAGAGCGATGTCTCAATAGGCCTCCCAGCCCGGCCTCCTCTTCTAGGGTCACTGCCATCTTTCTTGTGCTCGCAAGGTTTCTGTCTCTTCTTCACTTTACCCACAGGTGAGGCAGGGAGAAGGAAGGGTGCAGGAAAGCAGCCCCCACCCTGCCACACACATGCACCAGCTTCCAGAAACTTCACAGATAGACCTGGCGGAAGATGCTGGGCTTGTTCTGTGGGACTCGAGCTGGTCTTAACCACAGGCTCACCCGGCTCTGTTTCCTTCTCCTTTGGGGCTAGAGGTTAACAAACAAAACCTTCCTCTGCTTGTATTTGATTGTTTATTTTTAAAAGGAGCAAAAAGGGAAGTGTCCGGAGCAACCCCCACTCCAGGGCGTCTCTCTCTGACTGCTGAGCCCCGTGGGGAAATTCTGTCTTCTGGGGCAGTCCCGCCTGCTCTGCGGGAACCAGCGTTCCAGGTAGCTGACTATCCAGGTAGCTGAGGATGACCTCCTTAACCGGGGAACGGAAGAGTGTGGCCTGCGATCAACTCTGACCAGCCCAGGGACTCTAGAAGGCAAACGCTTTTAAATTTTAACAGCTTTATTGAGATATAATTCACGTACCATACAATTCACCCATTTCAAGTGCGCAGTTCAATGGTTTTGAGGACATTCACATTGTGGCGCAACCGTCACCACAATCAATTTTACCTCCCAAAATACCCCCGACCCACTAGCAGTCACTTCCCATTTCCCCTCACCCCAGCCACTGGCAGCTAGTCATCTACTTTCTGTTTCTGTAGATTTGCCTCTTCTGGACATTTAATATAAATGGACTCATACAGTACATGGCCTTTGTGTCTGACTTCTTTCACTTAGCGTATTTCCAAGGTTCATCCACATTATAGCATAAATCAGTAGTTCACTCCTTTTTAAAAAAAATTTTATTGAAGTATAGTCAGTTTAAATGTTGTGTCAATTTCTGGTGTACAGCATAATGTTTTGATTATACATATACATACATACATTCCTTTTCATATTCTTTTTCATTATAGGTTACTACAAGCCATTGAATCTAGTCCATTCATTTTTAGTGATAAATAGTATCCCACTGTATGGCCAAACCATATTCGTTGATCCATTCCTCAGTCGATGGACATTTGGGTTGTTTCCTCTTTTTTGGCTACTATGAAAAATGTTGTCATGAACATTCACATACAAGTTTTTGTGTGACACAGGTTTTCAATTCTCTTGGGGACATAACCCGGAGTGGAATTGCTAGGTCATATAGTAACTCTACATTTAACCTTTCGGGGAAGCACCAGACTGTGGTCCAAAGTGGCTGCACCATTTTTTCAATCCCTCCAGCAGAGGATGAGCGTTCCCATTGTTCCACGTCCTCGCCAACACTTGTTACGGTTTGTCTTTTTGATCACAGCCATCCTAGAAGGTGTGGGAGTGGTAGGCCAATGCTTTTCCTTAATCAGTCAGAAACATTTAAAAATTGATAGAGTTGATATAAAGATCCGGGTTTCTGGCTTCTCTTGAGGACAATGGATTTCTGGCATGACTGGGACGCATTCACCGTGCAAGCTGACTCACCGCCGTCCCTTCAGGTCACCACGGTCCTCATGCAGCCAACCCCCTTGTTGAAAGGACTGCAGGTTCCTCTGGCAGTTAGGTTTGTAATGCTTATCTGAGTCCAACTGAGGTTTGCAAAGACGATAAACCACCATGTAGCCTTTCTGGAATCATCTTCACTCAAGGCAATTAGGAGGTGAACTGCAATTGTATTTTAATTCATATGATTTCGCGCTGATGCACTGTATCCCTGTGATGGTCCTGAAAGGATTCACTGTCCCTATTTCTGGATGAGGAAACTGAGGCTTCCAGAGGAGAGGGGATGTGACCTGCACTGGGTCACACGCTGGTGAAGCTCAGGGCTGGGGTTGGGGTAACTCCACAGCCTTGTGTCTCCCATGATGTCACAAGGTCTTTCGAGGTCCTTCGGTCTTTCTCCTCACATCCTCACATCCTAACTCTGCAGGGGGGAGACCCTGGGTCAAGATTTCTTTCTTAAAAGAATTGCCATATTCTTTCCATCTCAGAGTCTCGTACAGTCCTGACTTAACAGGTACAGGTAGTCTTGTGCTCCCACGTTCAAATCCTCGACTGACAGTATTCACCGGACCCCTGGGCTCCAGAGGGTGGGGACTTTCCCAGTTTGTCCACTTCCAAGTCCCCTATGAAAAGCACCAGCTGATATGCAGTATCTACTATGGAAATATCTGGTTGATGAATGAACAAGCCGATGATAAATTTTAAGGTAGAATTTCCAATTTTTTTCTTCCTAACTTTTTCTTCTACAAAAGTGCTTTGTTAAATGTCTAAATAAAGATGATTGAATTTCCATACCAGGCTGCTTGGGTTCAAATCATGACTCCTTCACTTATTAGCACATTACTCAATCTCTCTGGGCCTTGTTTTCCTCATTTAGAAAATGGGGATAAGCATGGTACCTACCCCAGAGTTAGTCTGTGTAAGCATGGGACGCTGTTAGAACCGGGAGCTGCTATCATCATCATCACCACCACCATCACCATCATCATCATCATCATTTCTGCTTCTATCTGTGAAACAGGCCAGGGGATTCCAGGATGAGGGTGAATGAAGGTGCTATCTCAGGGTGACTCAGGTTCTGGGCTGCAATGTAAAGGGTTCACAGAAAGGGACACAGTGTCCCCTGAGAAATGACAAGGAACCAACTGGTTGGTGAATATGAGAGGAAGTGAGTGAATCGTGGTTAGCATGAGCTGGAAAATGCATGCTTGCCTGAGTTGCTCAATCCATCCACTGATGGCAAGGCCCTCTGATTCCCTGGGGGAGCCAGGTATGGGTCCAGGATGGGGCCAGGAAGGCATTCAGGGCACAATGTGGAGATGTTGGGGAGTCTGACTGGTGAGGCAGGAAGCCCCTGGCCTGAATCCTGGAATCGCTGGAGAACACGGAATGATCCTCATGGCTTCTGGCCCTGAGCTGTGGTGATGCTTCAGGGTCTTTGGAAGGAGGAGGAATGAAGGCTGCCTTGGCTGTTTCTCACTTAATAACAGGGTGTTCTTCAATCTCCCAACTTCCTGAGACCCTTCTCCTTTCATTTTTAAGGAAAAAGGCATTTTTCTCTCAATCTGGGGACTATGGTGGCTCCTCTATACTTTGGAAGATTCTCAGGGGCTCACGCTTTTCCTTGAAACTTCTTGACCTGCTTTGGTTGAATCCTTTATTTCTACCCCAGTTTCACCTCTTGAGGCTGCCAGTTCTGCCCCCACCACCCACACTGGGTCAGCCCGCGTTCCTCTATCCCTCTCTCCAAGTAATAATAACAATGACAAGAATAGTGATAGCTCACATTTGTTGAGCAATTACCATGTGCCTGGCATTGTGGCTGTTACTTTATAGGAAATAACTCATTTAATCCATCCTCATAACACTCTGTGAAATAGGTGGCCCCATTACCATACCCATCTCTCAGACAGGGAAACCAAGGCTCAGAGAGGCAAAGCCTGAAGTCCATGGAGGAACTGGCAGGTGGTCTCCTGAAATTCCTCCTGCCTGAGCCCTGAGGACAACTCCAGGCCACAGAATATGTCTGGCAGCCATCTGAGGACCGGGTGTCCAACACCTCTGACGATAAAGTGCGTCCCTCTGCATTATTTAGGAGGCAGGTGAAAATGTCAAGGGCAATTTGGAAACAATAGCTTATCTGTGGGATCTGGCACATTGGGCCAATGTTCTTGGCTACAGGAATAAAAACTCAATCTAAAGAGGCTTTAAAAATAAGGAAATTATTATCTCATAGACCAGAAGTTTGGAAACGATGGGGAATCAGGGATTGGTTAATTCAGCACCTTAGTGACATAAGCAAGGACCAGGTCCTAGGACTTGGGTTTTGCCCTCCAACTGGTTCTGCTCATTTACTCAAGATGGCTGCCACAGCTCCAAGAATCATGACCTTTGCCTAGTATCGCTAGAGGGATAAGAGTACCCCCTTTTTCCCCTTTAAGAACTTTCATATCTAATTATTTTAAATGTTGGTATGATTGGGAGCGCCACATAATGTTATTTTACAAATGTTCTTTTTTCACTGTAGTGAGAGCATTCAATATGAGATCTATACTTTTAACAAAATTTTAAGTGTACAATAGTGTTAATTATAGACACCATGTTGCAGAGCAGAGCTCTAGAACTTAATTCAGCTTGCATAACTCAGACTTTATATTCGTTGAATAGAAACTCCCCCACTTCCCCCTCCCTCCAGCTCCTGGCCAACCACCATTCTACTCTCTGCTTCTATGAGTTCCATATAATGTGATCCATCAATCCTATTTCTGACAGTCATGCAAAAGAATTGCAATCAAGATCTTGAAGAGGTATCTGCACTCCTTTGTTCATTGCAGCATTATTCACAATAGCCAAAATATGAACAACCTAAATTGTCCATCTATATATGAATGAATAAATAAAATGTGGTGTACACATCCATGGAATATTATTAAACCTTAAAAAAGAGAGGAATCCCACATTATGCTAAGTGAAATAAGCCTCTGTCTCTTTTGAAGATCAAGGAACCCTTCTCCAGAAGCCCCCAGTAGATTTTCCAACATGTATCATCAGCCTGAATTGTTTTTCATGCGCAGCGGAAGTCAGTCACTGGCCAGAGGAAAGGGGCCAGTGTGATTGGCTTAGAGCAATTGAGATCCACCCCTGGGAACCTCCCTGAGTCCATGAGATGGGGGGCTTGGCGGGGGGTAGAGGGATGAGGCGAAGTACCTGAGCAAAATGAGCAAAATGGGGTCTGTTAGGAAGGAGGGGGAATGGCTGAAATGAGGAATAGCTCCTTACAGCTCCCAGCACATCTGCCTTGTATCCTCTGGACACTCTGAACTGTCAGGACTGTTTCCATGCTCTTTTGACCTGATTCTCCCACTTCCTCCTAAATTCCATAAGCTCAACCATGTTCCTCCAGGAAATTACCTTCCTGCTTAACTTAGCTAGATCTAACTCTCACTGAGACACATGAGTTTCCTAAATGATCACAACACTGTTATTACCACATGTTCATTGCTGGCATTTACTGAGCACTTGCTATGTGCAAGGTCCCATGCAAAGCTCTCTACCTCCACCAGGGGCGATTTACCCCACAGGGGACATTTAGCAATGTCTGAAGACACTTGTGCTTGTCACAGCTCGGGGTAGGGGCTGCTATTTGCATCTGGAAGGTAGAGAAGTAAGGGATGATACTAAACTATCCTACAGTGCACAGGACAGCCCCAGCAGCAAAGAAGGAGCTGGTCCCAGGTGCCAGCAGTAGGAAAGCTAAGAAACCCTCTCCCAACCAATTCTGGAGGAAGAACTCTTTATTACAGTAGTTCCAGTCCAGAATGCCCATCACGGCCAGGTCGAAAGCCCATCCCTTACACTACCAAGCAGAGAATGGCTAAGAAGCATTGCGGAGTACCCAGGCCCATGATGAGCCACTGTGGGGCCAGAGGTCCAGTCTTAGCCCTCAGGAGTTTAAGCCTTTTTTACTTCTTTAGGTTATTCTATTTGTCCCCTGCTTTGTTCCAAAAGTTGCTTGAGGCAGCTAGAGCCTGGATCTTTACGCAGGAGAGAGAAAAAAGACAAATGATACATCAGCTCCATGGATAAAGGCAGTTCTTCCTGAGGGAAATTCACCTGGGGCTGGGGAGGGATGGGCAGTGAGAAGAAAGCTCGTGTATTTCTCAGGAATTCTTGTAGCTGCAAGCAATGGAAATCCAACCCAAAGTTGGTTTTAAAAGAGAGAAAAACGTATTAACTCATACAACTGAGAGGTTCAGGGCTGAATCCAGGAGCACTCATGATGTTTTAGGACCCCAGCTGTCCTCAACTCTCACTTCCATGTTGCCCTGTGTTGGCTGTATTTTCAGGCAGTCTTTGCTCTCATGGTGGCACAGAGGCCACAGCTGCTCCAGGCAAAGATCTCACTAACTCAGCCACCTCAAGGCAACATCTTCTCTTCTGTTCCACAGAATTGAGTTCTGTTGGCTTTGACTGGATCATGTGACCATCTGTGAACCAATCGATGTAGCCAGGAGCCTGGGAAGTTTTGATTGGCCAGGACTGGGCCATAAGTCTACCCCTGGGGATGGGGCCGGCTCACCTGATCCACACAGACTGATGGGGTCGTGCACCCCAGGGGAAAATCAGAGCGTATTCTCCAGAAGAAGGAAGACTGGGCACTGGGTTGGCCCAGACCACTGGGAATGCAGCATCTTTAACAGTTTACCCACTGAATCTGACAAGGACCTGCTTTGAACCTGGCATCAAGCCCAGAAATAAATCTGGCACCTTTCAGCCCTCTGGGAAGACGGGAAGATATAAATAAGTGTAATTCAAAGCGCTGTGTGATATGTCCTGGGAGAAAGAAACAAACAAAAGGCCAGAGACGTTACAGGCAAGGCCTTTACACTCATCCCGGAGGTGAGAAAGGGCACTGAGCTGGCAGGAGCAGCTTAGGTAAGGCTGAGGAGGTAGGAAGGGACAGGGTGTGTTTGGGGAACCAAGGGTCATCCGCTTGGTTGGCCATGTGGGGGATGAGGCTGCAGAGGTCAAGGCAGATGGTGCAGAGCTGGGAGAACCCAAATGAGGCTTCTGGACTCTATCCAGGTGGCAGTGGGAAGCCATTGATAGTTCTGGAGCAGAAGCAGAGAGGGTATCTATCTAGAGTTGTGCTTTCTGGAGATGAACAGGTGTGGAAGAGGAAGGGCTGGAGCAGAGAGAGGCTGGGAGGAAAACTGGTTGGCTGTCGTAATTCCTGAGGCAGGTACTTGGCTTTGGAACCAGGACAAAAGCCTTGGGGAGGTGACAGGACATTGCTTTCTTTGTTCATCTGCCCACAAAACACCTCAACTCAGTGCACCCTAAGCTGAGTGCAGCATCTGCCCCCACATCCCCATTACAGAAAATGGTCCCACCAGCCTCCCAGTTACTTGGATCAGAAACCCTGGTATTGTCCTGGACTCCCCTCTTCCATCCGTGACCGCCACAGCTCCCAGGAGGCAACACGATCAGCTCCAACTTTCAAAATACACCCTTAATGCTACTACTTCTCAGCACCTCCATGCCCACCACCCTGGATCAGGTTGCTCCTCCCTGGCCCCATCCCCACACTTACTCCTCACCTCCACCCTGACCCAGTGTATTCTCCCCAGAACAGCCAGAGGGATTCTTTAGAAACACAAAGCCCCTTTTGTAACATGAATTAAAAAGGCACTTCCTGCACTGTCCTGTTCAGAGCCTTCCAGTGGGACTTCATCACATTAGAAGGAAATCCAAAATTCCCTGGCCGGGAGGCCCTGCACCAGCTGACACCATGACCCCTTTGACTTCCTCTCCCCCACTCCCTCCTCCCTCCCTCAGCTCCAGCCACATTGGCCTCCTCCCTGTTCTGCAAACAGGCCAAGATATCCCAATGCCTTCTCACTGTCCCCTGGGGTGGCGCACATAATAGGTGCTTAATCAATGTGGGGGTGGTGAATGGAGGACTAGGAGACAGAGGCCTGAACCCATGGGCTGACACCACGGTTATCCAGTTATGTTGGCCAACGAGCACCCCAGCTGGTTCCCGAGAAAGGGACCGTGGCCACCCCGGCCAGCCCCACATCATTTCTACTGACCGGCCCCAGTGCCTACCGCATGCCCCGAGCCGGGGCTGGGAGTCAGGAGAAAGGAGGAAGGAAGTGAGAGGACAGAGGAGACTTGTTCTTTGCCCGGCCTGGTCCCCCTCTTCTTCGGGACACAGGGACACAGGATGCAGGGGAGCCAGAACTGACGACCAGGCAGCAGGGGGCTGGACACAGTGACCTTGTGAGGTCACCACGCCACCCAACTAGTCTCTGAGGTCGAGCCCTCTCCTTTCATTCTTTCTTAGAAAGATGGAAAGATCACGAAGCTGCCTCCTGGACAAACATGCTGGACTTGACAAATATGTGCCCAATGGCTCCTTGTGACACTACTGCCATCAGTGGGACATTTTTGCCAGAGCTGCCAACTGCCACCCCCCCCCCACACCCAGAGAGTTCTGCTTGTTGTTGCCAATAGAGGGACAGGGATCCTGGGAAGTGGGGAGGCAGGGCCCAGTATTTGGGAAAGTCCTGAGGGTGCAGAGACCATTAAAGCTACTGCATAAACCACAGCCGGACGGGGACCTCGAGTCACCGAGTCCTCAGAGGGGCAGGAAACCTCCAGCACGCAGTGCCTGGCAGAGCCAACCTGTCTTTGAACCGTGGAGACTAAAGACAGGAGATGTTGGGCCTGGAGCGGGATCAGCAGATCCAGAAGTGCAGGACAAAGTGCAGAAAAGGGAATGGGACCCCCAATTCCTGGGCGGGCTGATCAGGCTTTTGTACATCCAAATGCCCTGCTCCAAAGCCATTCTCAGGCTAATAACAGCAAATATTCATGTTCCACTTACTACATGTCAGGCCCTGTCCAGCATTTTATATCCATTAGCTGGTTTCATTCATTCAACAAAAATTCACTGAGCACCAACACTATTCCAGATATTAGTAATGGGCAAAACACCCTAAACTTCCTGCTTTTCTGGAAGTGACACTCTAGTGTCATAGGAAATAAATATAACACGTCATGTGTTAGAAGGTGACAAGCGTCTTGGAGAAAAACTAAGTAGACGGGGATCCCGTTATGGGAAGGGTAATCAGTAGCATTACACTTTAAAGGTGAGTATTGTCATTACCCTCATTTTGCAGAGGAGGAGACTGGGGCTCAGAGAGGCTATGTGACTTGCCCAAGGTCACACAGCCATTAAGTGGTAGAGTCCTGGCTCCTGAGAGGATGAGGATGCCAGGTCCTCTGTCTTTAGCATAGGTACCTCCATAGCCTCGGGACAGGAAGGGACCTGGGTAGGGACAGGCAGCCAAGGTGAGGAGGTTGAGAGCCAGCTTTGGCATTGGACCAGCTCCCAAACTTCCAGCTTTGGAAGGCATTTCTCCTCCCTGGCCCTCAGTTTCCACCTCTGCAAAATGGGAAGCTGCAACTGCAACAGCTTGTATGCTTGCCCTGCAATACATTCTCTACCTGCAGCCAGAGGCATCTCCATAAAAAATGGTCAGACCTTGTTACTGCCTGATGCAAACCCTCCATCAGCTCCATCACACTCAGAATGAAGTTCTAAATCCAGGCTCCAGCTTTCAGGTGGGCCTGATGTCCTCTCCCCTTGCTTCCTCTGCTGCAGCCACTCAGTCTTCCTCCCTGCTCCTGTTCGTCCCTCAGCCCAGTCCTGCCTCCCGGCTTGTGTGCCTGCCGTCCCCTCTGCCTGGAACCCCTATCCTCACATATGGGCAACAAGTGGAACTCGGCCCTTACCTCAAAGCCAGGGCTCTGTTGATCCCTTGGTATCAAGACACTCCACAGGCAGACCCAGATGGAGACAGAGACACTGACATGTGCAGACGAGGGCAGGCTCATTCAGCACACTGGAGCACACACCAGGTACACAGAGTGGGAGACACACGTGGAGGCAGATACACAAACAGCCACAGATACGCCCAGGAAGGCACGCCTGGACAGACACAGTAGACACAGAAAGCCACAAGCCTGTTCAAACACACCACCGTGGTGTGCAAGGTGTGGGTGGGCAAACTCAGAGACGATGTCAGACACACGTGCCTCTCTGTACACACACACACACACACACACACACACAATCACACACATGCACACATACACGCACACACAGTTCAGCATCACACACACGCATGTGCACACACCTCCCTCAGGCTCCCGGAACGGCCCTGTGCCAAGTGTCCCGGGACAGGGACAGCCTGCAGACAGCCATGGCAGGAAGGTGTCTCGGAGAACAGTGCTCCCTCCCCTACCACCCGCGCAGACACAAGGAGCCATTGTTAGGCTGGCGCACACCACGGGGCAGGCCCTCCTGGAGGCTGTGCCTGCGTGTGGGGGCAGAAGGCTGGTGGCTCACCAGGCCCACCTGCTCTCATCTGCCCACCTGGGACCCTACCTCCTCCAGAGCCTCCTGCCTGGTCCTGCAGACCTGGAAGGGCCTAACCCTCGGCCCACCTCTCCTTCAGGGCTGATTAATTCTCCTCAAGTGGAAGTCAGGTTTATAAGGGGCAGGACTTGGTGATCAAAGCGTGGAATATAGATCCAAACACACATGCTGTGTGACCCTAGGCAAGTCACTTCACCTCTCTGAGCCTTAGTTACCACCTCCAAAAAATGGGATCATGCCACCAGCTACCTCACAGGGTTGGAGGGATGGTAAACAGAGCCAGAACATAAAAAATGCCAAGACAGTGGGTGCAGCTTGAGATCCAGGAGGCCTGGGCTCCAGTGCGAGCCCTGCCACTTCCTTGCCACAAGGCCTTGGGCAGTTGACATCCTGTTTCTCCACTTTGGTCTTCTCACCATGGAAGTAAGGATGATCATCATCCCTCCTGTCAAAGGGTGTCCATTCTGTGAAACCCTCACACACAGCTTGGGGTGGGTCTTGCACACGGTAGGCACTCAATCAATGCTGGCCATGATCATTATCTTACATGGACTGGGGCTTGTTTATTCATTTATCCCTTCCTTTCATTCATTTAACCAATATTTTCTGTGTACCTATGACGTACCAGGAATGGTGCTGAGCACTTCACCTTGAAGCTGCTCCATCCCACTAGGCCACAGTGGGCCCCTGATAGATGTTTGTTGACTGAATGAATGAGAGAAGGCAATTCAGTGACCACTATCATCTCCAAGCACCCCAAGGACACCAGCTCAGAGTGGTCAGGCAGCCTGGGTCAACTTCTTAGGGGCTTGTGATGTCCGGCCAGGGCCTTTCATCTGTAAAATCAAAACATGACTGCTGATCCTGGCTCCAGAAGCCAGGCTGTGGTGAGGGCAAAGCAGGACAGCAAGTGAGCAATTACAGTCCGGGGCTACCCTGCCAGGGGCGCCTTGATCATTCAGGACCTGGTTCTTCTCATCCTTAGGTCTCTGCTCAAATAGAGCCTCCCCCAGGCAGCTGCACCCACGTCCTGATCCCCACTGCCACACTCTGATTAGTTTCATCAGAAAACTCTCTGCACCATCTGCCTTCAGATTAGGCATTAATTGATTTATCCAGTTTACTATCACTCCCTAAGCCGGGTTTCTCAATCCTGGCACTCCTGACTTTTGGGGCCAGATCATTCTTTGCTGTGAAGTGCTGTCCTGCGCACTGCAGGATGATAAGCAGCACCCCTGGCCTCCACCTACTAGATGCCAGCAGCATCCCTCCCTCACCCACATTTGTTGTGACATCACAAATGCCTCAAACATTGCCAAGTGTCCCTGGGGGACAAAACAGTATCCAGCTGAGAACTGCTGGCCGAGATAATGAACTTCAGGAGGGCAGGGATTTTTATCTGTTTGGTTTCCTGCTGTATGTCCCAGTGTATACAGTAAGCATTCAATACATACTTGGAAGTGAATCTTGAACAGATGAATCCCATGAACAGTGCTATTCTCTTTCCTGGAATGCTTTTCCACCCCTTTATCTAGCAAACTCCTACTCATACTTCAAGACCCTACTAGGCAATGTATATGAAGAAAGTGAGCTGAGCAGGGACTGGGGTGAAGAGAAGCATACCTGCTATGTGCTGCTCTGAAAGGGGCACCATGACCCGCTCTAGCCTTCCTATGCCCTGCAGGAATGTGGGCCTAGTATAGCCAGAGATTCCCATATTTCAGGAGAAGCCAGAGAAATAGATTTTATGTAAAATCTCCTGGTATTTCAAATATTGGCAAACGAGTCACATTTTTAAAAATTACATCAGGGGTCAAACCAAACATGCTTGGACTGGATTTGGCCCAAGGGCAGCTGGTCGGCAAGGTCTGCTCTGGGGGGTTTAGTGGATACAGTCACCTTTGAGTATGATAAAGTGTTAGAAGACAGTTCTTCCTGGGGTCTTACTTGCATCCCCTTTGCTGTAGCAGTGTGGGAGGCGGTACTCATATAGCTGATGCAGCTCTGATGGGCAGAGACAAAACCCTCACCACTCGATAAGATTCACAGGCAACTGCTCCACCCACCCTAGATTGGCTGTAGGCTCAGCTCAACCCAGAGTCTGGGGTGCAGGTGTGGGTGGAGGGTCACATCCCAGGGACTGTGAGAGGCCAATCTGTGGCTCAAAAGTTCTCACATGTCAGGCCTAGTGTTGGGGCTGTTCACCTCCAGATTCCCTGGCCTCTCTAAGAAGTAAAAACAGGGAAACCAAGGTGGGGCCAAGCCTCATGCGGACCTTGGCTTGTAGTCTCCTGGGGAGGCTCGGAGGGAGCCAGGAGGCAGACTTCTCTGGAAAGTCCCTCTGATTTGGGAACTGGCTGGGTGCCAGGGAAAGAAGACACTCGGGGTCTCCTAGTCTCTGAGGCTCCAGCCTCATCCAACAGCTCCTCCAGCGTCTGCCCTTTCTGGGACAGAACTTTCCAGAAACAGAAAATTGAGAAAGCCCCTCTCTGCAAACTCTGGGCCCCCTTGATGGGAACTACGGGACTGCAGGGCTAGGGCGTGAACCCCAGTCCCAAGGCCCGATGTTGGCTGGAGACCCTCAAAGCCAGAGCCAACTCCCCCTCTGCCCACAGCTTTCTCAAGTGTCTGAAGGGCCCCACCAGCCATTTCCCTCAGCCAGACCCTAAACCAGCCAGGCCCAGGTCACATCAGGCACTACCACCACTATCCAGGAGGCTGAGAGTCCCTTACACCAGACTTCAAAGCCTCACCCCACTGAGTGAGCTGGGGCAGATCACTTGGGCTCTCTGGCCTTGGTTCTGCATCTATAAAAAGGCATCTGTGTGTTATAGGAAGTCAAGCATGTGGCGCATGTTTGGTGCTGGGAAGAGAGAAAAGGAAGTAACATTTAGTGAGCAAGTACTCTGCTATTCTGAACAATCTATACGCATCACTCTGCATCCTCACCACACAACCCTGCACCTATTCAGTCAACAAACATTTGGTGAGCAGTTGCTACATGCCAGGCTCTGAGAACTTAATGGAGAATAACATATAAATGAACTCTACCCCCTTGGAGCTTGTAGTCTATAGGATGGGGAGTAATAAACTCCCCAAATCATGTTGAAGAGCAGGGAAAAATTAACACAGCCTAGAGGGATAAAGAGTAATGGGGAGCAACTTAAAAGAGGGGGTCAGAGCAGGTCTCGGTGGGGGCATTTAAACAGAGACTGGAATAGGGTGAAGGAAGGTATCTGGAGGAAGGATGTTGCAGGCTGGGGAAACAGCAAGTGCAAAGGCCCTGAGGCAGGGGTGTATTTAGCATTTTGGTAGAACCACAAGGAGTCCAATGTGGCTGGAGGGGAGGGAACAAGAGACAATAGAAGCAGATGAGGTTGTAAGGAGGAACAGAGGGGAGATCATGTAGGGCCTGGTGGGCCACAGGAGGACTGGTTTTTCTGCCAAGTGAGGTGGGAACCATGTGAGGATTCTGAGCAGAGGAGGGTCATGAGCTGAATTAATATTATCATCCCCACATTAGAGATGAGGAAACTGAGGCTCAGAGAGGTGAAATCACTTGCTCAAGTCACACAGCCAGTGAAAAGCACAAGTGAAGCTTGAATCTTTATCCATGTGACTCCCAGAGTCTTTCCATTACCTGACTGCCTCTGGTTCTGGCGTGAGTCAGGAGACCAGATTGGGTGGTGGGGTCGGGGGGAGAAGGGACTTCTTAGAGCTGCTTTTTATAGCCTCCGCCTCTGCCTGACACCGCATCTCCTCCTCCCTCACACCCTCTCCTGCACCCCAGCCGTCCTCCAGCTACCCGGGCCCCGGGTGAGCTCTTAACACTTAAGACCATCCCCTCCCAGGTACAGACTGGCTTTTCAGTGATGGACAAAAGGGGGCATTCAAAATATCCCAGCACTCATCAAAGGGTGATAGGCCAGGACTGAGAGCTTCTGGGTCAGCTGTGGCTCTGCTTCTAATTTGCAGAGTGACCAGGGCAAGTCCCTGGCCTCCAAAGTCATGCTTGCTTCGAGGACAATCACTTTCTTTTTCTTGTAAAAGGAAGGGAAATTGTCAGCCCTTCAGTTTCACTCTGAGCTTTTCGACGTCTTTCCAGTAACTGAAGGAAGAGCAAGGGGCCGGGCCACTGCTCAGAGGCCGCCTGTGGACGCCTTTGGAGGCTGTGGTTGATGCCACCTGGCCCCCCTTGCATCACCCCCTCTCCACCCCTCTCCCGCCTCCTTCAATAATTGTGGTATTTGGTTTCCCTTCAACACCAAATGCAAAACTCTGTTGGAGGGAACGCAGAAAGGAATCTGTGTGAATCTCTGAACTGTGGTTGAATAGAGGTATTCTTAGGCGCCTGCTTGCAAGGGTGATGAACTTTTGGTGCTAAAAGCAGAATTGCTTTTCAGTAAATGTTATTACTCAAAAGGAAGTTGTCACCACTGCCGCCACCTCAAGCCTCTTCCAACTGCAGCACTGTCTGTCAGACCCAAGGCAGGAGGGGGTCTCTGCGTGGCTCCCCGTGACCCTACCAAGCCCCCAAGGGAAGCTCTGGCCATCTCAGCTGGCCCTGGCCAGCTGATGCTGACGTTCAAATGCCCACAGCCTGCCTCAGCATCATATCTCAAGGTACCAGCTGTTTGCTTACTCAGCATTTACGTCTCCAAGCTTGAGTGGTCTTGGCTGTGCAGAGCTGGCGTTGAGGGTAGGGTCAGGGGGCATGAGGAAGAGCTGTCAGGTGACTGTTTTTTTGTGAACTGTTGCCCATCTTGGCAACTCATCTCTCTTAATTTTTGTTTCTTCTTCTCTAAAATGGGGAAGGGGTGATGATACCCCAATATAAAAAGCTAAGCATAGTAGTTGGCCATAGTAGATGCTTAATAAATGGTCAGGTTACTATTAACAGTCAAAATGACACTGAATTTAAATCAGACCAGGGCTCAAATCTCAGCTCCACTCTCTACTAGTCGGATGACCTTAGACAAATTCGTCCACCTCTCTGAACCTCAGCTTTTTCCTATATAAAGTAGGAATAATAACAATACGTATTGTGCAAGATTGTTGGGAGAATTCGATGAGTTGGAACATGTAAGTCATCAGACACACAGTAGGTATGCAGTACACATTACTTCATTCTCTTTGTTGCCTCAGAGAGGCCAGCCCCTGGGCTGTTGTTCCCCTGGAGGAGCCCAGCCACAGGAACCGGCTGTGTCCTTCCTTCACTGAGAAAGGTCCTTGAAAGTATGCACCCAAGTCCAGAGGGCGGATGAAAACCAACCAGACTAACCCCAGTGCAGCCCATTCAGTACACACTTACTGTGAGAAAGGAGTCAAAACAGATCTCAGGATGGCGGGTCACCATCCCAACCTGGAGAGCTAGCGAGGATGCCGTAAGGTTTGTTCCCCCACCTGCCACAGCTCTGACAAGTGGCAATTAATTTACAGAGCAGCACCTGCACAAGAGTGCTGTGCTCAGCTTGTTTCATGAATCATCTCATAGAGTCTCTGCACCAACCCCCCGAGGGTTGCTCATTGCTCCATCACTTGCAGGGGTGGAAACCAAGGCTCCAGGAGGTGAGAGGTCTGGTAGACTGAGATTTGAACTCAGGCTGTTCAATTGTCAAACCACACAACCACCACACTACATCTGCTGTTTGCTATACTGATGGTGAGTCCATGTTACTGGAGATACAATTATATTCAAAAGTGTCTAGGTAGAAAAAAATTGTATCTGTATTCTTTATCAAGTGTCTTTTGAGATTACTGTAGGTTCACAGGCAGGTGTTAGAAATAGAGATCCCATGTACCCTCTGCCCAGTTTCCCCCAAAGATAACATCTTTAAAACTGTAGTACATTAGCCCAACCAGGATGTTGACAGTGATACAGCCAAGATGCAGAACATTTTCATCACCACAAGGATCTGTCATGTTTTTCTTTCATAGCCACACCCATCTCCCACCCGCAACTCGGTCCTTGACCGCTGGCATCCACTAATCTGTTCTCCATTTATACATTGTGTGAGTTCAAGAATATTACATAAATGGAATCATATGGTATGTAGCCCTGAAGGACTGAGTTTTCACTCAGTATAATTCCCTAAAGATTCATCCAAACTCTTGCATGTTATCAATATTGTGATCCTTTTTATGTTGAGTGGTGTTCCAAGATATGGATGCACCAGTTTCTTTAACTGTTCACTATTGATAAGCATCTGGGTTGCTTCCAGGTTTTGCCTATCATGAATCAAACTGCTATGAAGACTTGCATACAGGTTTTTGTGTAAACATAACTTCATTTCTACGTCCAGAAGCACAATCGCTGGTCATATGGTAGTTTTTAAGAAATTGCCTAACTTTGTACCATTTTACATTCCCACTAGGAATGCATGAGTGATCCAGTTTCTCCAATCCTCTCCAGCATTTAGTGTTCTCATAATTTTTCATCTTAGTCATCTGGATGGGTGTGTAGTAATACCTCATTGTGGTCTTACTTTGCATCTCCCTAATGGCTAATGACGTTGAACATCTTTTCATGTGTTTATTTGCATCTGTGTATCCTCCTCCATAAAATGTCTGTTCCTGTCTTTTGTCATTTTCTAATTGGATTTTTTTTCATTGTTGAGTTTTGGAGCTCTTGATACATTCTAGGTGCTAGTCCTTTGTCAGATACACGGTTTGCAAATATTTTCTCCCAGTCTGCAGCTTGTCTTTTCATCCTCTTAACAGGGCGCTTCACAGAGCAAAAAATTTTAATTTTGAAAAGGTACAATTTATGAATTGTGCTTTTTGTGTTCAAAAATAATAATTCTTTGCCTAGCCTTAGAGCCTAAAGATTGATTTTCTCCTACTGTTAAAAAATGTTTTATAGGCTTACGTTTTTAGTCCATGATACAATTAATTTTTGTTATAGAAGTGTGAGGTTTGGGTCAAGGTCAAGGTCAAGGTTTTGTGGAGGTTTGTTTGTTTGTTGTCTCTATGGGTATTCAATTGCTCCAGCACTATTTATTGGAAAAGTTATCTTTCCATTAAATTACTTTTGTGCCTTTGTCAAAAATCATCTGGGTGTATTTGTGGGGGTCTATTTCTGGGTCCATTCTTCTATTCCTTTGATTCTATGTCTAGCCCTCTGCCAGTTCTATACTGTCTGATTACTGTAGTTGTGCGGTAAATCCCAATATTGGGCAGAATGATTCCTCCCACTTTATAGAACATTGTGTATCATATTTTAATTCCTTGACAAATGAGGTGGCAAATCTCTGTTCCTCAATTTGGTCATTTAAAAAGAGAATACTGAGGCAGAAATGCCAAGGGTCCGCCAAAGATCTCCTCCTCTAAAGTGCGGAGTTGTAATGTAGATAAGTAGCTGTCCAACCGGGGAACTTCATTTTCCAACTGCCTTTACATCTGGGTGGAACCAGGTGACTAGTTCCAGGCAACGGAATGTGGGGGGAAATGTATACGTATGTCACTCCGGGCTGATGGGTACCTTCTCCACCATCTCCTCTCTCTGATGGGATGTTGCTCCCCAGGGTGACTTTGAACACGGTAGAGCCCCCAGCAGCTGGGCTACCTATGCAACTGTGTGAATCATCGCTCCTCCTCCCTGTGGCCATCCCAATGAAGAAAAATATCTGCATTTATAAATGAAATACTATAACACTGTTAAATTTTAAAAGTTAAAATAAAAAATACAACTTATAAAATGCCCATCCATGTACCAGTTAAAGTCATTTCACCTGGCATATCCAGAGTTTGGGAAATATATATCCTAACCTATATTAGAAGTTTGTCCATATTCCTTTTACAGCTAGAAAAACAAAGGCCCAGAGAGGGAAGGGATTTGCCCAAGATCACAGAGCAAATCCAGAGCTGAGCCCAAGTAATACCACTAGTTAAGTCTAACTGATTTCCATGAACCTTTGATTCCTTCTTTTTAAGGAAGAACAAGTCTGAGCATGTGTCATCTGAGACTCCAAGTGGACAATTATAAAAACAAATCATAATTAATAATTCCTTATAAGACAGGTCAGAGAGCTTCCGGGGCAGCGTGGCGCCTCTGAGGGCTGGTTTTGGGGAGAAGTAATTTTAAGACTTCCCGCCTTTCATGGGGGGATGGGAAAGCAATTTAAAATAAGCCTAATAAACACGGCTCATGCATCTCTGACCCATGGAATGAAGCTCTCGCCTCCAGAAGCTGCTTGGGCTTTGTGATGTGGGGTTTGTCTGTGTGCTGAGCTTAAAGAGGAAAAGAAAGACCACGAGGGATTTATGGGGGGAAACAACATCAACAACAATAATTTCTTGCAGAACTGAGTCAGTCAGTTCCTTGTGGTTGCTGAACAAGTGGGTCTAAAGGCATCAGAAAGAGCAACTTTGAAGGAGACAGGAGAGGGGTGGGCATGGGCTCCGGTGTCAGACTCATAGACGCCGGTACAAGCCTACTTTGCCACTAAACAACCATGAGTCCTCAGCCGTCGACTTCAACACTCTGTGCCTCAGTTTCCCGATCTATGAAATGGGAATTATAAAAGTACCTGCCACCTATGGGTATCTGAGATTAAAGCGAGGCAATGCATGCAAAGTTCCTAGCAGAGTGCCTGGCACACAACAGCCCTCAACTCACGCATGCCCTTATTCCGTCATTCCTGGATAAACTACCCTTTCGGACAAAGAATTGAGATAATCATACTCCTGGGTTCCATGGTTCTCCACCTAGGCTTCACATTTTTAAAACATTGGTTCCTGGAACCCACCCCAGAGATCCCACTGCAGCAGTTTGGGGGTGGGGTGGGCACCAGGTTAGCAGGCGGTTCTAGCGGACAGGTTTGAGAACCCCCACCACAGTCTTATTGTGGATCTGGGTAGTAAATGTACATCATACAGTGATAAACCATCGGTCGGCCTTTTCCCCTTTTTTCACTTGGCACTATGTTTTTCAGCTCTAACCAGGTGGCCCCCTGGTTGTCTAGTCCGTTGCTTCTAGTTTCTAACGTCTGCATCCTCCACAGTTCCCTCAGCCCCTCCACCAGCACAGACTCCAGGTTGTCTCCCAACCCTGTCCACCTTCACGTCTGACATTGTGACGAACATTCTCCTGAAACACCCCTGTAGAGGGGAGAATTTCTCTGAGACTCCCTATTATCATTCAAGTTTAACCCAGTGGCTCCAACAACAGAATCTGAATCTCTGGGGTGGGGCCTCAGCCCCTGAAGTTTTCTAAATGCTCTTCAGGTGATTCTGAGGAGGAATAAGGGCTGAGAGCCACTGGCTTACCCAAAAGCTCCATCACTGAAATACCAGGAAAATTCAGGGGAAAAGAAGAAATGTCAGTGAGCTAAAGATGTAATTTCAATCCCTTTGCCCATATATTTACAGAGGGCCCAGAAACCGCCAGGCCCTGGGGATGCAGGAATAATGAGCAGAGTTAGCTTCAGAGCGGCCAAGAGAGTGGAACTTGGGACTTCATGTAACCAATCAGCATGTTCTATATCCCAAGAAGTAGCCCCTGCCCTCAAGTTACTCACTCCCTAGTGGGGCAGGCAGAGGTATAAGGGGGTAATCACAATCCACTGCGAGAGAGGGAAGGCCTTCATGACAGTGGAATAGAAGGACGTGGAGCTCAGCGTCTCTCACAGACACATCAAAAATACAGCTACATGTGGAACAGTTCTCACACAATACCTGCTGAACTTTGGCAGAAGATCTTGTACAAGTGGAGCTATAAGAAAAATATTCACAAAACTGGATAAACAATAAGGTCCTATGGTATAGCATGGGGAACAATACTCAATATCTTGTAATAGCCTATAATGAAAAAGAATATGAAAAGGAATACATGTACAACTGAGTCACTATGCTGTACACCAGAAACTAACACAACACTGTAAATCAACTATACTTCAATTTTTAAAAAATCCACTGTGATAAATGCAAATATTAGAAGTGCACTCAAGGAATGGGGTAAAGTGATTGGCTGATTTAAGAGGATCAGGGAAGTCCTCCCTAGGGAAGTAAAAGATAGGTTTTAAAGGATGAATAGGAGTGTGCTAGAAAAAAATCAGGAACCAGTAAACATTTGTAGCAACTGCTAATGGTGCCCACCCACATGCCCTTGACGCTCACTCTTGCTTACTGCAAATACCTACGAATCTCTGCTCGAGAGCTTTGGTCTGGCTGTGGGCATTACATAGCCAGAAGTTCCAGAAAGTTGATGCCCCTGGAATTTGCCCTCAGCTGACCACTGATGGGAGTTGGAGGATACATGGCCAGTTTCCTCTCCTCTTGGTTGGAATAACCCTGGGGTGCATGTTCTCCACTGGCTCTCTGAGTTCCCCAGTGGGTTGAGATCCAGTTGTCTACAGTGGTGACAGGCTTGATAATCATGTATTTTACTTCCTTCCCTCCCTGTCTCGCTCACCCACCCTGCTGTGGGT
This sequence comes from Camelus ferus, assembly GCF_009834535.1. Taxonomy (NCBI): domain Eukaryota; kingdom Metazoa; phylum Chordata; class Mammalia; order Artiodactyla; family Camelidae; genus Camelus; species Camelus ferus. The sequence goes on along the minus strand of NC_045714.1, from coordinate 5,757,973 downwards.
GCTTCCTGACATCACCTCCCAAATATACTCCTTGCACTTGAATCCTGTCTCAGGGTCCATTTCTGGAACAACTCAGACCAAGACAGCATTCTCAGTGGAGGAGATAGCACGGGCAAAGGCAGAGGCAGGAAACCACATGGTACGTGCAGAAAACTCCCAACAGCTCTATGCACAGGGTAAAATTTGGAGACTGAAGGCAGGGAAAAGACATGTAGGCCTCAGCTGCCACACCAAGGTCCCAGACCTCTTCCCACGTTCTCTGTTCAAGCTGTGTAAACTGGGCTCCAGAGCAGGCAGGGAACAGAGCTGATTATTCAGATTCCTCAAGGATGTTCTAGTGAAGCTAGAGGGTACTAGATTTTCCAATCACTGCTTCTGTGATCCACTGGCCTTGAGGTTTGTTTGAATAAGATCCCATTCTGACCCAGAAAAAGGCAGGAGGAGACTGGCAAAAAGCCACTGTCTTTGACTGTCAGAGACAGTCCAGCTGGGTAATGGCTGCCCATCAAGCTTGGCTTTCAACCGGGAGGGCTAACTAGTCTCTCTGGGCCTCAGTTTCCTCCTCTGTTCAGTGGGAATCATGAAGGTATCACCTGCATGGGACCATTAAGTGAGGGCCCCTTCTCTCGCCCGTCTGTCCTGGGGCGACGCCGGGGGACAAGGAGAAACACTGTCCCAAGCTGTCAATAGAGAGCTCAGAGCCAACTTCATCTTGTAGCTCCCCCACCCACCTGCAGAAATCAAACTCTCCAGAAAACTCTGGAGTCCACCCAGGTAGGAATAATCTCTGTGCTTTGGCCACAGTGCCCCCCTCACAACCCCATTAAGTCCAGCTCCATGATGGACCACAGGAGCCCCTGGGCCCAGCTTGACAGGTTAAGCCTCAAAATTAAGTTGCAGGAAAGTTAAGTCACTGACTTGCCAGCAACTTCCTGCCCTGGGCTGCAGAGGGGCCAGGCAGGGGAGGAAGAACAAAGGCTTTTGTTTGCCCAGCCTTAGAGGAGGGTGAATAAAATAACTCCTGCCTGATCCTGTGGAAGCCCCCAGAGCTGCGTGATCAGGCTTGGAGCCAAAGGAGGCAAGTCTGAACAGTCAAGTGGGAGACGCAGAGCCCAGAGGTGGGAAATGATATTGGGAGAAATGTCCACCCATCCATTCATCCACCCATCACCCATCTATACATCCATCTGTTACCCATCCATCACCCATCCACTTTCCCACCTAGCCGTCCAGCCATCCCCCAACCATCCATCCATTCCCGCATCCATTCATTCATAACCTATCTAACTATCCATCCATCCATCATCACCCATTCATCCATCTATCCATCCATCCACCCCACAAGCACATATTGAGCATCAGTGGGGGGCCAGGTGATGGGCTGGGCACTGGGGAAACAGTTGTGAATAAAGTCCCTGCCCTAGAGAGGCTGATATTCTAGACAGGAAGATGGACTATAAACAACAATGTAAGTATTTAATATAATGGCAGAAGGTAAAAAATGCTAAGCAGAAAATAAATCGAAATAGGAAGAGTGAATGCAGGGCTACTGTCAATGGAGTGGTCAAGGAAGGCAAAAAAGAAGTGATGGGCCAGATCTGGTAGAAGAACAGTCAGTGCAAAGTCACGAGGCAGGATTGAGACTGGCACGTTAGAGCAACAGTCTAGAGGCCAGTCAAGCCGTGATGAAAAGGGAGGGGTAAAGCTGGAAGGGCCCTGGGAACAGGGAGTCCCAGCTCCAGCTCTGGCTCTGTATAGTCAGGGAATAGTTTGTTTCCCTCTCCAGAACCCTGGAATTTCCATCTATATAATGAAAGCTCAGGTGGAATTGTCCTTTCCCATTTGGGGCTCTGTTATTAAAAAAAAAAAAAAAAAAAAGATGGCCTTGCTCTTACCCTGAGAGCTAGAAGAGCAGGGTCTAGACTGCAAGGGTGAAGAACACAGACCCTGGAGTCAGGGTATCTAATCTCTCTGAGCCTCAATGTTCCCAGCCATAAAATGGGAATAATAATACCCCCTCCCCCCAGGGCTCTTACCAGGAGTTGACAGGATGGTGCAGGAAAAACATCTATTCAGGGCACCATCCCTGGCCACTGTTATAATATAGTTATGTAAGACAGTGATGGTAGACTTTGCTGACCCTCCAACTCAGAGGCCAAGAGTAGGAAGCCCTCAGATGTCCCTCTGTAGTGCTGCTGGCCTTGGGTGGCAGGGTGAGGCTGATACAAGCCTGGAGGCTGGGTCTCCAATGGTTGACTCTAATCATAGAGGGATTGCTGGAGGGAAATGCTGATTAAGTCCTTCAAGGAGCTCGGAGGCCTCCACCCTGGACAGGCAGCTCAGCATCGGCACAGAACTCATCTTGGACCAGGCAGCAGAGGCCCCCAGCTGGCTCCACCACACGCAGTGCTGCGGCCTCGAGCTATCCTGCTCCCTTTCTGGGCCTCACTTTCCAAAAGCACTGCTCGGGTTCTCATCCCACCTCATCCAATCCATTTCTGCCTCAGAGCCTTTGCACTTGCAGAACTGGCCACCTGGTATGCTCCTGCTGAAAACCAGCACCTTCTCCTCCTCCTTCAGGACTCAGCTCAAATGCCACCCCAGAGAAGCCTTCTCTGACCAGTCAATCCAACACAACCCCATGCCCCCATTCATTCTTTGTCTCTACACTGGTTTGCGTAGCTTCAGAACACTCTGAAATTATCTGCTAAGTTCTTTGTTTGCTTCTTTATTACTTGACTCCTCCACTATGATGTCAGCTTCACAAGGATAGAGTCTGACCATCTTACCCACTGTATCTCCAGCAACTAGCACATAGCAGGTGCTCAGTCAGTATTTGATGAAGTAATAATGGGAACTTAATGATTCCTTTATTTTTTAAAAAGAAGTTTTCCCACTTAAAAATTAACTTTAATTACATAATTAACACATTATTACACTCTTTAAAATGTTCTTTATTGTTACAGCTTATGGTTAAAATTCCCTCTGACCTCCACCCTGGACACTCCCTGAGGTGGCCATGTAACAGGTTTGGATTGTATCCTTCTAGGCTTACTCCTGTGCACGTACACACATAGAAATGCAAAACACTGCTGTTGATATTGTGTGTGTGCATGCATGCGAGTGTGTGTATGTTTATGTAAATGGTGGATTAGACAGGGCTCCAAGTTGCAAACAACATAAACAACTCTGAGTAATTGGATGGTTAAATCTTCTGTGTCAACTTAGCTGGGCTATTGTGCCCAGCTGTTTAGTCAAACACTAGTCTGAGTGTTGCTGTGAAGGTATTCTGTAGATGTGATTAACATCTACACCCAGTTAGCTTTAACAAAGGGAAGTATCCTTGATAATGTGGATGGGCCAATCAGTTGAAGGCCTTGAGAGTAAAAACTGAGGTTTCCTAGAGAAGGAATTCTGTCTGAAGATTGTAACATAGAAATCTTGCCTGAGTTTGCAGCCTGCCAACCTGTCCTACAAATTTCAGACTTGCCAGCCTCCACAATTGCATGAGCCAATTCCTAAAAGATAGATAGATAGATAGGTAGATAGATAGATAGATAGATAGATAGATAGATAGATAGATAGATAGGCAGACAGACAGATAATCCATTGATTTTGTCTCCCTGAAGAACCCTGGCTGATACAGTAATTTAAACAGAGATGCAATCTATTAAAAGTACTTTGTGGAGAAAGGGAAAATCAATCCAATAGACAAAAAGGGCAAAGATTTGAGCAGGTATCTCGCAAAAGGAGATTCCAAATGACAAATAAACACACAAAGGGGCTTAACATTATTGATCATTAGGGAAATGCAAATTAAAACTACAACAGGATACCACTCTACACCCACTAGGATGGTTAAAATGAAAAAGATGGAAAACACCAAGAATTGATGAGGAGGTAGAACATCCAGAAGAAACTCATACATGGCCAGTAGGAACACAAAATGGTGCAGACACTTCGGAAAACTGGCGATTTCTAACAAAGTGAGGCATACACTTAACCATATGACCTAGCAATAGATCTATACTCAACAGTAATCCAGACAGATGTTCACCAAAAAACGTGCACAAGAATATTCATAGCAGCCTTATTTATAAGTAGCCCCTACCAAGAAAGTACCCACATACCCATCAGTAGGAGAGTGAATGAATGAACTGAGTCACATTCAGACAATAGAATATTCCTCAGCGATGAGAATGAATGATGTGCAATCACATGCAACAACATGGATGGATCCCAAAGACATTAACATTAAAAGATGGAGCCAGACACAAACACATACCATTTGATTCCATTTATGTGAAGGACTGGAAATAGACACACTACCTTTGGCTACCTTCAGGGAAGTCATGACTGGAAGAAGGCACAAAGGGAGCTTCTAGGGGACTGGAATGTTCCATTTCTTGGTGTGGGGCTAGTGACATAGGTGTGCTCACTTATGAAGATTCATCAAATTATCACTTATGACCTGTGCATCTTTCTGTATGTATGCTATACTTGAGTTAAAACTTCAAATTAAAATAGGGAATTTGGGGAGCCCAAGAGGGTTGGAGAACCAGGTTTTAAATTCAGCAGGGATAGTGCTCCAAATTGCACCACAGGACTGGGTCAGGTAAGACATCTCTGCTGCCCCTGGACTATTCCTGCTTCCAAGTCTGGGTAGGTGTGTCTGATTGGTGGACCCTGGATCATGTGACCACCCCTAGCTGCAAGGGAGGCTGAGAAGAGTGAGCAACTAGCAGGTTCAACATCAGTGGTGGAGGTGGGCAAGCTCTGCCTCAAAAGATGAACTGCAAGGTCACTGCAAGGTATTTAATCCTTCCTCAGATGATGCGTATTTAGGTTGTTTCCAATAACCATCTTGGCACTTACTCCTTGTGCCTGATGTTTCTCTAAGGAAGACACCAAACAATGGAATTGCTGAGTTCTAGAAAATATGAATTTTCAGTTTTACTGGATACAGTAAAATTGTCTTCCTGAGAGGCCATTCCAATGCATAGTCCCACCAGCAGAATATGAGTGTGGCTATTTCCCCACAGTTTCCTTTAGATTACATTATCAATATTTTACAATATCAATCTTTAATTTTTGTCAAACAGAGGAGTTGAAAATGTTATCTAATTTTTTTTTTTAGTTTGCATTTGCCTGATTACCAGCAAGGTTAAACATCTTACATGTCTATTTGCCACATGTATTTTGTTCTCTGTAATTTGCCTGTTCCTATCTACTACCCCATTATTCTAATGAGTTGGGGTTTTTTTCTTATTGTTTTGCAGGGATTCTACAGATATTATGAAAATAAATCATTTGTCTACATTTATGTTGCAAATATTTTTACCCAGGTTGTCATTTGCCTTTTAACTTGGGAGTGACCACATGCTGTTCCTTCAGGCTCACAACTTTTCTGAGGCTGGGAAATGGACGTTGAGGGGAAGGGGGCGGGGATAAAGAGGAAAGGGGATCTTTCTGACCTTACCCTGTTTTGTTCTCACCACCCCTGAGGACATTTTGTAATATCTCTGCTGGTCATCCTTTCATTTCCTTGTTCTTGTCACCAATAGGAAATAGTATTAGAGCCCCAGTCATAGGACTGCTTAACTTTTACTTTATACATTTTTTTCAAGCCAGAAATTTACAGAACTTGGTGTAGAGAAGAGTAATCTCAGGGCCCTTAGCACTCTCCCTGGGGGGAGTCAGCTAGGCTGAGCACCTCTCCTGGGTGTCATTCATTTATTGACCTTGTGACTAAAGGAATTCAATTAATGCCAGGAGTTTGCAGATTACTTCAGAAGCTGCCACTAGTGGACAAATGGGTAAATGGTGTATAGGGCATGTGTGAGCAAATGGTCTGGAAGTGAAACTCAACAGTGGTTGAAATTATCCTTGCATATCCTTTATATTGTTCATAAAAAGGCAAGAAAACGTGGTTTGGTGAATACAAATACATTTAAAATGCACAAAGTCAGTGATCATCAAACTACAGCACTTGGGTGAAAACTGGCCCTCCACTTGTTTTTGTGAATAAAGTTTTATTGGCACACAGCCACACCTATTTGTTTCATATTATCTATGGCTGCTTTCCAGCTACCACAGCAGAGTTGAGTAGTTGCAACAGAGTATATGGGCCACAAAGTCTAAAACATTTATTATCTGGTACCTTTATAGAAAAAGATAACCAACCCCTGAACTAGGTAATTAAAAAGACATAACAAGTTATAATTTCATAGTATTTTAGATACAGAAAATATAAAAATGAAAAAGATGATTTTTAAAAATGTTTGGCCAATTGTGTGGCTGTATCTTTCTAAGTTAATTTCATAGAAGGTACAATCCACTGCATAACATATAGAGTAGGACTTTGGGTCCAGATGTTTATTCATTTTTTAAAAATTCTGCTGCTTCCTAGCTGAGCAATCTTTGCAAGTTACTTTAGGTCTCGCAACTCCAATTTTCTAATCTGTAATATGGGAATGATAATAGTATCGACCTCATAGGGTTGTGTGAGTATTTACTGAGTAAATACAGGCAAAGAAGATTCTCAGAACTGTGCCTTAGAATACAGTGAGCTCTATATAATTATTTGCTATTTTCATCATCATTGCTGCACACAGACAGATTGATGTCCTGGCTGTGCTACTTCCCAGCTGTGAGGCCTTGAGCACATGACTTCCCCTCCCCAAAGCTCAGTCTCCCCATCCATAAATGGAGTCATAATGGTTTCTATCTCGTGGAGTTGTTGTAAGGGCTGTGCTTTGCACAGCATCTGCCACACAGTAGGCATTCCACACACGGTAGATATTATTGCCACTATTCCTATTTTTCTGACTTCCTTTCTGACCCCAAATCCTCTGCACTGTCGGGAGCTCAGCCCTCCTCCCACTGTGGAAGGCAGGTCATGGCTCTGGACCCGCTGTGTACCAGCACTGACTGTTTCCACCCAGTGGTTGTTTATTTAACTGTCCTCTTAAGTAACTCTCCAGCCATCAAAGGGCTGTTTACAAACCCCACAATTAGCCTTCCTGGAACAACAAATAAACAGAAGCCTAATTAGGCATGTTTCTCCTGGCTCAAGGCATAGTGATCTGAAGGCTTGGACATAGAAGCCATCAATTAAATAAACATTTGTGGGAGGTATGGATGAATGGGTATATAGATGGATAGATGGATGTATAGATGAATGGGTGAGTGGATGGTTGTATGGATAAATGTATAGAATAATGTATGAGTGATGGATAGGTAGATAATGTTTACATTGATGGACAGATAGATGAATGGAAGGACAGATAGAAGGTGGAAGAGACAAATGGATAGGTGCATGAATAGAAGGATAGGTGGATGGAAGTGTGGATGGATGGATGGATGGATGGATGGATGGATGGATGGATGGTGATTGGAAGGGATAGATAGAATAATGGGAGGATGGATGGTTAGATGTTTGGATCATAGATTAGTGAGTGTGTAGGTGAGTAGGTGGATGGATGGGTGGGTGGATGGATGGGTGAGTGGGTGGGTGGATAAGTGAACGGAAGGACTGGTGGGTGGGTGGATGGATGAATGAATGGGTGGGTGGAGGTTAGTAGAATGCTGGAGGGAAAGGGCAATGTGAACAGAAGTTCCAGGCTCGTTCTGGCATCTTGGCCCTGCCCTGTTCTTCATCAAGATGCTGTGTTATCAACTCAGTAGAAGGGACTCCAGCCTTACGGTGTCAGAACAATCCTAGGTTTGAATTCAGCTTCTGCCATATCCTAGATCTGTGACTTTGAGCAAATTATGTTACTCTCTGGGCCTCAGTCTCCTCCTCTGTAAAATGGTTGCCAGTAAATGTCCCCACTTCACAGGGTCTCTGGGGAGGTTAATGGGTTGAATGTCCAGGCTATGGGCATGTTCTGTATGTGTAAATTCCCTTTCAGAAACTAGTGGTGGATTGCCCAGACCCTGCATTCTGCAGAGTCACCTCAGTGGAGGGACCAAAGACCAGCCTGTACCCTGAAGAGAGGAGCCGGTTCCCACTGTGCGGAAGAGGCACTGAGACAGAAATCAGAACTTGGATCGCCTCCCTCCCTCTCTCTGGATTCCAACCTCAGGGGCCTCCACCAGGTCTGGGGGATGAGAATGGTGGCATGACATCCACACTGCCTAGATTCAAATCCCTCTTATCCCACTTCCCAGCTGGCAACCTTGGGCTAGTTACTAACCACTCTGTGTCTTGGGAAAATGAAAGTCCCTACCTCATAAGATTATTGTGTGGATTGAATGAATTAATACAATAAAGTGTTTAGTACAGTGACGGCACATGGTAAGCATGGCTAGTTACTATTATCATTGTATAATGTTGTTGTTGTTGTTGTTGTTGTTATTACCTCCAGGCAGAAGGGCACTGCTAGCCAAGGCACAGCTTGGGCAAAGGCATAGAGAGGAAAATGCCCCAGGAGCAAAGCTGTAGCTTCTCTGGCCAGAGGGAGGTGTGACTTCCAGTGGCAGAGGCTGGGCGGGGTGAAGTGAGTCAGTGTTTGGCCCAGCCAGGCCCTAGCAGCGCTGTTTCCCATCAAGGGGCTGGGCGGGGCGGCTACGGCTCCCTCTGGCTGGGGGTGAGGGTCTGAGTCAGCCCAAGTCAGGTAAGTGGAGGAGGACATGGGACTTTCCCACCTGCACCCTGAAGCCCGAATGAGCTGGGCAGGGCACCTCCCTCAGCGGGTGGGAGGGCAGGCAGAGGCCTCTGCACCAGGTACAGTTGGGCGCTGCCTGCCTCCATGGCTGACCCCGGGCTCCAAGTCTAGAGAGAGGCCTGGGAGCCTCTCCTCTGCCTGAGATCCAGGACCCCAGCCAAGGGCCTTTCCTAGGGAAGGAAGAGAGCTTTGGAGTCCAGTGAGGTCTGGGAAGCTAGGGAAAACCTCCCTGAACAGGGGATATTTGAACCAAGGACTGGAGGAGGAGGGAGGGAATGAGCACTTGGTGGTATCTGGGGAAGAGTGTCCTCACCAAAGGGAACAGCAGGTGCAAAGGTCCAGAGGTGGAGGCCTGGAGTTTTACAGCAACAGGGAGGAGACTGTCATGGCTAGAGCCAAGAAGGGGACATTGAGGATAGATGAGAGCAGAAAGGTGATGGCAGGGGTGGGGAGGTGGGGCAGATCATTCAGGGCCTTGTAGGCCATGGGAGGACTTCAGTTTTTACTCTGAGTGAAGGGGAAGCCCTGGGAAGATTTCAAGCAGGGGAGGGACAGGATCTGATTTAGGCTCTAATGAGGTCTGGCTGTGCATGGAGAATGGGTTGGGGGTGGGATGTTCAGGATGGAAGCCAGGAAACCTGCAACGGTCTAGGTGAGATGAAGGGGGTTGGACAAGGGTGGGGGCAGTAGAGGTGGGGACAGGAGGTAGGATTCTAGGAATTCCTTTGGGCATCAATCAACATGCCCTTCTTGGAGACCTACTGCATGAGCCCTGTGTGGGAACTGTGGATACAGAGATCATGACGGCTGAGTCCATGCTTACAGTCCAGGAAACAAGAGGCAAATAAATCAATATGATGTGATTGGTGCTCAAAGCCAGGTGTGAATCAAGGGCACCCATTCTGCACCATGCCCTATCCACTGGCTTTTTATGTAGTAACTCAACCTTGTGGGATAAGAACAATCATGAACCTCCATTTTACAGATGAGGAAACTGAGGCCCTCTTGGGGAGGTTAAGCAATGTGTCCAAGAGACTCCTCCCTGCTAATAAGCAACTGGGCTGGGATTCGCCTCCAGGTCTGAAGAGTGCAGGACTGTGCCCACCCGACCGCTCTGGTCACCCGATGGGCCTATGTAATCAGGGAGGGCTTCCCGCAGAGCTGAGACTATGCCTGGGTTCCCAGGGATGGGCAGGATTCAGTCAGTGAGACAGGGGGCATTCCAGGCCTGGGCAAGGCATGAGCCAAGGCCTGGAGGTGAGACCGGTTCTCTTAACCAGTGTCCCCTGAACCTTGTTTAAAAGTCATCTTTAAAGCCATTCATACTTTTTATTAAGTAAATTGATTTTTTTGTTTGTTTGCTTGGTTGGTTTTTTAAAAATAATTTACTGAAGTAAAATCACGTAACATCAAATTAACCATTTTAAAGTGAACAATTCAGTGGCATTTGGTATTCACAATGGTATTCGCAATGTTGTGCAACCACAGCCTCTAACTGTTGCAAAACATTTTCATCACCCCAAAAGGAGACCCCATACCCGGAAAGCAGTTGCTCCCCATTCCCTAGCCCCCAACCCCAGCCCCCTGCAACCACCAATCTGGTCTCTATGGAGTTGTATCTTCTGGATATTTCATAGAAATGGAATTGTACAATAGGTGACCTTCTGTGTCTGAGTTCTTTTGCTTAGCAAAACATTTTGGAGGTTCTCCTCATTGTAGCATGTGTCAGTAAAATAATTTTTAAAGGAAAATTCATATTGTTACCAGAAAGAGAAAAAAGTCATCATTTCTACAGATGGAAAGTAACTTAGTCACCATGCTGTACACCAGAGACTAACACAACATTGCAAATCAACTATATTTCAATTGAAAATAAACAAATAAAATGAATAAATAAACAATGATCACAAAACAATACTATTAAATTCTAGCTGGATTCTGTGGCTGGCTGAAGGAGCCCAGAGGGACATTAGCCTGACATGGGCTCCATTTTGCTTTGAGTGCAGTAGGCTCTGGGCTGAGGCCTACTCTGCCTCACACCCGGGGACAAGCAAGCTTTGGAGAGTTTTAAAGGACTACCAGCACCCACGTGTGGCTTTCTCTGTGGGTTAATCAATCAAAAGTGAAAGAGAACTCCAAAGGCAGCAACGTCCTCCTCAGTGCCACCTGCTATCTAACTAATCTGGGGATGGAGGCTTCTGAGATTCCAGGGTAGACATGGGGAGCATGTGGTCCATGATGGTGAGTCTCCCCAGTGCCTTGACGGGTGGACCAGAGGGAAAGGCCAAAGACGGGGAGCCTGTTGGGAAGCCACTGCCCCAGCACAGACCTAATCTAGAGAATTCCATGTTAATTGATGTCTCCCCTTTTCCTAAATCCTTTCACAGCCATTAGGCAGGACAGGTGACACCTGCGCTAATTTCTGGACTCTATTCTGTTCTCTTGTATTTGCCCACTTCTATGCTAATACTACACTGTTTTAATTTTTATGCCTCTGTCATATATTCTAATGTCCGGACAGACAGATCCTCCCTCTTAGCTCTTCTTTTGCAGACTTGGCTGTTTTCACACACATACTCTTTCACATGACTTAGAATCTACCCTCTTAACAGATAGGCCTAGAGGTGTTAAGTGACAGAGTGACAGGCCCCAAGTCAAAAGGGCTTCAAGCACCATGGTCCATTTCTAAGAGTCCCAGGAACCCAGGGCAGAGTTGGGGTGGGTGTGCTGGGAATAGGGAATGGGGTCTCTGCATCCCCATCCTGGTGGGTCGCCAAGGAGATGCGTCAGTTTGTTAAACGCTTTGAACTCCCTTAAAAATAGCAGTGTTTGCCACATTCACATTTCTCCTGTATACTATTTACTCTTTTTAAGTCAACTCGCTTTTTAAATTTTCATTTAAACTTCATCTTAAAGGAAACATTTGATCTCTGCTTTAAATGAAAAACGAGTATCAAGTGTGAGGCATTTGTTGTAGGTGCCCTGCCCATCTCCCCTCCTGCTTACTCTTCATGAACACAGACCAAATTCCAGCTGCCTACACCTCGCTCCTCTTTACCTGCCGGCTCTGCCCACCTCCGGGAGGCTAGAAGTGCTGGGAATTAACACTCCAGGGAGCCGCCTTCAACCAAGGACTAGCAGGAGCAGGTGTAAACATTCCTCAGCTCCCTGGCCACCCCCACCCCCAGTGAATCACTCAGAGGTGCACCTTCTACACCATTTCTCAGAGGTCCACCACAGAATGAGCCCCAGGTGCCCACAGTGGCTACTTGCTTGATAATACTCTGCATTGGAGGCCCTCCCTTCCTAGTCTCACTTCCCCACACCCCTACCAGTGGTTTCTGGAGTCACCTCCCAAAGAAATGACTTGCCTTTGATTTTCTTAGAGATCTGCTTCTAGGTGAACCCAACCTAAGGCACTTGCTGTAAACTGACGATACTCAGCAAATTATACAGAAGTGAGACAGAGTCAGATATTACTGCCGCTGATGGCTTGGCATTGGGGTCTGGTCTGTATTTCTTAAAAAGAAAGAACAGGTAGTAAAAAGATGATAAAGACATACAGGCCTCAAGCGGAGCCTTGCCTTCCCCACAGCAGAACCAGGAGGAGAGGAAGGGAGCTGAAACAATTCTCTTCATGTGAGTGGATGGGGTGCCATGCAGGGTCCCTGCAGCCCACAGAGCTGTCTCCAGTCCCTTCCATGGCCCAGAGTTGGTGAGGTCCTGGGGAACAGATTCCAAAAAGCCAGCTCTGAGGATGGTGGGATGCCCCCCAAGCTGGGCAGAAATCAGCACTGGGCACAGGGGCCAGATGGGGGCCAGGAGGAGGACATGTGGTCCTACCCTGAAGGAGCCCAGAGGGACATTAGTCTGACATGGGCTCCATTTTGCTTTGAGTGCATCTTGAGAAGGGAGACATCATTTATTCTTTCAACAAATGTTTATTAAACACCTACTATGCACTAGGCACTGAGCCACACACTGGGAGGACAGAGAAGAATAGATCAAAATCCCTCATGGTACTGACGCTTTAATGGGAGACACGGACAAGAAACAAGTGAAGATACAAATAAAAGAAAATAAATAGAATGATAGGATAAAAAGTAGAAACTGGGGAGGCTTTTGATAGCACAGCCTGAGAGGGCCTCTGAGGAGGGGGTCATTTAAACTCAGAACTAAGCATGGAGAAGAAGCCAGTCATGCAAAGAGCTAGAGACAGAGGGTCCCAGATAGAAGGAACAGCAAGTGCAAAGGCCCAGGGGTGGGAATGAGCTTGGTGTGTTGGAGGACCGGAAGCAGGCAGCTGTGCTGGAGAGGAGGAGCAGGAGGAAGGGTGGTAGGAGGTCAGGGTGAAGTGGTCACTAGGACCAGGTCAGAGCAAAGAGATGCCTCATAAGTGGGATCAATGAGGACCAGGGAAGGCACCCGTGGGCACTGGATGGGGAACAAGGGGAAGAGCTGAAGGCACAGGGTTTAGGAGGCTTTTTCTCTTGGTGTCTTTTTCAGTGGAAGGGGAGGCCAAGGAGAATGACCTTGGTTTGCATGGTGCCAGCCCAGACTGCAGCGGGGAGGGGCTTTAGGCCACTGTACCTGGGTGAAACTGGCTGATTTCAACCAATCAAATCAGCAAATCTGTCTTTGGAATTTCATAATTGTGACTATTTCTTGAGGTGCTATTTATTGAGAACCTATGCACCAGGCTCTAGGCAATGTGCTCAGAGGCTGCCAGACATATCCCCTTCCCAGGAAAATGCTCAAAGAAACAAAAAATTGCAATACAGTGTGGTGAGTGTGCCAGGGAAGCGTGGACAAAGGAAGGCCATTCAAGTTGGCTTTTGAAGGATACAGAGCTCGTTGGAGACAGACCATCACCAAAAAGGCTGCAACTCTTCTTGTTCATCACTGTGTCCCACCACCTAAGACCGAGCTGCCACACAGTAAGTGCTCAGTCAGTGTTTGCTGACGGAATGAATTGGAGCTGCCCACACTTTGGTCATTCAGGCACCTGCCTTCATGATTTTTGTGCAGTCTGCTTTCCACTATTGCTACTATTGCTTAATATTTTTCTTCGAGTTGACTTACCTTTTTATTTAAATAAATTTGCTTTAAAAGGAAACATTTGATATGATCACTATATTTGAAAAAAAAAAAAGAACACTGGCCACAAATAAAAGATAACCGGGAAAATCACCACAATGAAAACAAAACAATGTTATTAAAGTCTGCCTCTTAAGAGAACAAAAAGACAAGCCATAGACTGGGAGAAAATATTTGCAAATCACATATCTGACAAAGGACAGATTCGTATCCAGAATATATAAAGAACTCTCCAAACCCATTAATAAGAAAAAGATCTGATTTTTCAAATGGACAAAAAGTTTGAACAGACACTACACCCCCCCCAAAAAAATAGAGTTAGCAAATAAACACATAAAAAAAATGCTCAACATCGTTAGTCATTAGGGAAAGGTGAATTAATACCACAATGACAAACTAGTGTACACCTATTAGAATGACTACAATTTTTTTAAAAAACTGACAATAGCAAGAGCTGGTGAGGATGGGAAGAAACCAAAACTTTGATGCATTGCCGGTGGGAATGCAAAATGTACAGATACATTGGAAACCAGTTCAGCAGTTTCTGATTAAGTCAGGCATACACTTACATGATCCATACACGATCCAGAAATTCTACTCCTAGAAATTTCCCCAAGATAAATAAAAATTTATGCTTACATTAAAACCTATTTGCAAATGTTTATAGTGGCTTTACGTATAATCACTAAATCTGGAAACAGCCCACATATCCCTCAAATTGTGAATGGGTAAACAATCGGTGTTACATCCATATGATGTAATACTATTCAGCAACAACAAGGAACAACGTACTGATAATACACAATGAAATCAATGCATCTCAGATGCACTATGCTGCACGTAAGAAAGCCATTTTCAAAAGGCAATGCACTGCAGGATTCCACTTATGCGACATTCTGGAAAAGGCGAATTTACAGAAAGAGAAAACAGATCAGAAAGTTCAAAAACAAGTGAAGACGATGTATGGTGATAGAAGTCAAGATAGTAATGCCTGCAGGAAGGGAAGTAACAGAGGAAAAAGAGGGGCTCTGGGGGTGGAGATGTTCTATTTGCTCATTTGGGTGCCAATTACACAGCCATGAAAATTGAAGCTGAATACTTTTTATGCCACAGCTCAACACAAAGTTTTTCAAAAGTCTAGCTAGATAAAACTGTGTCAAAGGTATGATGCCTGAGACCTGGTCTTTTTCACAAAGAGAGATGAGCAAGTATCAGTGTTAGAGATGGGTTGGTACCAAATGGACACTTCCCACGATCTAAAGGAAGGACTGCAAAAGGTTTGCAAAGGGAATAACTCTCATTACGTGACCCAATGCAAGTTGATGCTTTGTGCACCCTATAAAATGAAGTTGGGTGACCCCAGTGGTGCCCATCACCAATTAGGAGAGCACTTGAGTATCTGAGACAGCATGCGGACAGGGCACGGCAGGGATGAGGGCATGGAGGTGTGATGGCTCAGCTCCGAAAGCAGAAGAGCTCACTTTTAGCTGAGCGGTTAAGGAGTAGCTGGATTCAATTTTGCCTTTTTCATCTCTATGTCCCTTGGCACCCAACACGAGTGTGGCACATGGGTAGTCTTCACTAGCTAGTCACCCCTCTAAGCTTTCACACTGGTTGTTCCCTCTGCTGGAGATACTCCCTTTGCCCACTGAGACCACCTGACAAACTCCTAAACTCACCTTGGAGATGATTCTCCTTCTTCTCACTGTTACTTGAATATCCCTTAGAATTGCTGCTTCGGGGTCACTATGCATACTATTTCCTCAGCCTGGAATCTCTTCCCTTCCCCCTTCCCATGGGGTCAGTCAGCACCCATCATGTGCAAGTGATGGGAAGCCAGTTCAAACTGTTTTCAGCCAAAAATGGGAAATGTGGTGGCTCATGAAATTAAAACATCCAAGGGTGTCTAGTTTCAGGTATGGCTGGATCCAGGGGTTCAAACCCTGCCCAGCCCTGCACTGATCTCTCTCAGCAGGTTTTTCCCTTATGATGTCCCTTGATGCTCCAGGCTTTCACTTGCTCACTCTCAATCCAGTGGAAAAACTGCATGTCTTTTCAAAATAATTCCCAGCAACAAAAGTCCCAGGATTGAGTTTCATTGGGCAGGCTTGGTCACATGCTCATCCCTGGGCTAATCACTGGAGCCAGATTTGGTCATGTGTCCACCTTCCAAGACAGGGTCCTGGGGCACCCCAGCCAAACCTCATTGACTGAGATGGGGGAAGAGGAGGTTCTCCAGTAGGAAATTGGAGTGCCATGATCTGCAAACGGGAGACAGATACAATCCCACCTTCTCCTGGCACACTCTAGCTCATCCCAGCACGCAGTGTGGCCTCAGGCCAACTCTTCCCCTCTCTGGGCCTCATGTTCCTCCTCTGAAAAATGGGCAGGAGGCTGTCTGAATTCCAACATTCCAGAATTCCGGGACAGTTTCCAGAACTGGTGGCTGCTCCCTAAACCCCAGGAACGTTCTGGTACTACTGGGGACGGAAGTGGAGAGTCAGCCAGAGCCCTCCCTGGCCCCCTGGCCTGGGAACATGCTTAGAAGATGACAATTGGGCTCCCTTCAGCCGAAATTCCACTCCCGTGGGGGCCTTGCCAAGGAAAACAAGCCCAAGAACTGGGCATTAAAGGTGAGCATATTTGACAAGTTTTAAGATGACAAATTATTTACACAGGTGTGGGAACTGTACCCTCGCACTCTGCTTTCTTTTCTTTCTCTTCCTCCCCTTTCCAAATTCCTTCCCCCAAGGGTGCTGACAGACATGCCAAGGGAGGGGGTGGCTGGTCATGGGGATGTGCCTGGAGTAAGTCCAAAAACCCAAAGCAACAGGGGAGGGGATGGAGCAGCATGAAAGAGGGTGTCTGCACCAAATGGGAGCTTGTCTTCCCTCACCTACCTTCTTGCTCCCAAATTACCTGGGGAGGGATGAGGCAGAGGTCTTGGCAATTTCAAAGCTACCTGAGTCCTTCAAGAGAATAGCGCCCAGTCCATCTTTAGTTGACAAGGAGGCATGAGGGAAAGTACTTGCAAGTGTCACATAGCTAGTTAGTAGCTGACCTTCGAGCTAGCAAGGAAAGAGGTGGAGAAAGCAATCATTTCTTAAGCATCTACTATGTGCCTGACTCTGAGCTGAGGTCTGAGAATATATTGTGAATGAAACAGATTTTTAAAAAACCCTGCCCTGGTGGAGCTGACAAGGAAACAAACAAGGCAAATAATGAGTTACCTTCATAAATACTTTAATACAGAGTGAGAGGTTGGAGTGGGAACAGGGGGACTCTAGGTTGAATAGGTGACATTTGAGCTGAGAATGCTGAGAAGGAGCCAGCCAGGGAGAGATCTGAAGGAAGAACATTTCAAGCAGATGGCACTGCATATGCAAAGGTCCTGAGGTAGGAAGTGGCTTGGGTGTTCAAAGAACAGTGAGGAGGCCATATGGCCAGAGCCAGGAGAGAGAAAGCAGCTGGATCAGAGATTGGCTCTGTGCTTTCTGCTCAGGACATATCCATGAGGTAGGTATGATCATCCCCATTTTACTGAGGAGGAAACTGAGGCCCAGAGAAGGATAGTGACTCGCCCAGGGTTACACACCAGTCAGATCCCAGCCCCTTCCATCTAGTCTCTAGCCATGCTCCTTGCTTCTGAGAGGTGAGAGGGCAGGAACAAGGAGTATCCAGCGCCTGCCAGGTCTCTCACCTGCAGCTCGGCCCTCAGGGGAAGGGGCGTCTCGGGGCAAGCCCTCTGCTTCCTATAGGAAGAAAGTGGAGACTGACTTAGCTGCTGAGTCATGAGGGTACAACAAACTCCCAGGCCACAATGGGACCTGCCTCAGTTTACCTACCTGTAAAAAAAAATGTGTTTAATAACATGTCTGCCTCCAGTACTGACTTCAGAGGGGTGCTATGAGGATTAATTACTGCCGGGCAATTCTGGGAGTCTTGATGAAAGGTGGCAGGAAGTAGGCGCTATTAACTGGGGCAAGTAATTACTCCCAGCCTGAGGGATGAGGAAGAGGGGTCGCACCTGGTTCTGATTCAACCTCAGGCCAGTTTCTTTTTTCCAGATGTGTAGGGGCCTAACATGCCATAAGCATCTGGCTTTGACCACCATTCTGGCCCCAAGACCCCAGGACCAGGCAGAGATAGGGCTGTGAGTGATCAGAAGCCACAAAGGCCAGGGTTGAAATTGCATCTCTGCCCGTCTCCTGGTGGGGAGGCCTCATGAGCAATGCTCTTCCCATCTCAGGGCCTCAGTTTTGTCTGCACAATGGGAGTAAGCACTGGCCTATCTCACATGGACTGTGGCTGTTTCCCACATGTACACAGACACTACAATTTGACCATTTGATCTCTCCAGATGCCTGTTTAGGGCAAAAGTGACTCCCATGCCATCAGCCATCCCGACCTTCGTGACCTGATGGGAAATGGTGAAGGATTTTTCCACAAATAAATGATTTTTAAAACTCTTCGGAATACAGATCAGGCCTCATGTTGCCCGCACCCCTTGGGCCCCAGAACCAAGCTCCAAATATCCTCTGCCCCTGGAAGCCCATTCCTCCCCCCCCCCCGGCTGGAGGAGGGGAAGGAGGGACAAATACTGAAGCCAACCCCCTTCTTCTTGCTTTTATTTATTTTTTAGTATTTTTTAAATTGAGGTAATACTGACTTATATAAGTTTCGTGTGTACTATATTATATTTCTACTTCTGTATACTGGACAGTGTGCTCACCACTAAAAATTTATTTTCCACCTGTCACCCTATAGTTGACCCCCTTTACCCATTTCACTGCCCTCCCCCCGGCTGCCCCTTCCCCTCTGGTAACCACTACTCTGTTCTCTGTAGCTACATTTTGTTTTAGTCTGGTTTGGTTCACTCATTTATTTTGTTTTAGTTTGTTTATCAGTTTTTTACATTCCACACAGGAGTGAAATCATATGGTCTTTGTCTTTCTCCGTATGATTTATTTCACTAAGCATAATACCCTCAAGGTCTGCCCACATAGTCGCAAATGGCAAGATTTTTCTATCTTTTTTTTTGGCGCAGTAGTATTCCTCTATATATGTCCCTGTGCGAGGCAGCATCATGCCCATCTCACAGGTGGGGACACTGAGGGTCTGAGTTGTAAGTGCCAAAGCCCTGAGCTAGGAAGAGGCAGGGAGGCTCACACTCAGACCTGACCCAGGCCCTCAGCTTTCCCATGAGGTAATAGGAGTCCCAGCTGAAGCCTCGGCATGGGTGCCTGGCCCTACATGGTGACCCTGGAGATAAGGTTTTTCACATGAGTGGGCAGCTCTTGGGCATGGGCCCCCCAGGTAGGAACAAGCCAGGCCCTGCTAAGTGGTTACCCCTGCAGTACAGGTTGGGCACCAGGCAGCACCATTTTCAGAAAGAGCCCAAGATTCAGGGAGCTGGTCCAGGGGGCCTGTGCCCACCCTGCCAAGTTCACCTTGTATCCTTTTCCCCCACCTCACTCCACGCACTTCCGCCATACTGGCCTTGCTGATCCCCCAACATACTTTGATTCCCATCACTGAGTCTTTGCACCTGCAGTTCCCTCTGCCTGGGGCACCTTTGGGGAACACCTTTGCACGTTGGCGTCTTCTCTTTGTTCAGGTCTCTGTTCAAATGCCATCTCCTCAGAGGAGCCCTTCCAGCGTTTCTCCATCATACCTCCTGCTTTATTTCCTTCAGAGCCCTGATCACTCTCTGAAACGATCTCAAATATTCCCTCACTACAATATAGACTCCATAAGAACAGAGGATTGTTTTTTTCTGTTTTATTTACTGTTGTATCTCCAGGACCCGGTAGAACACAGTGGTGCTCACTGAATATTTGTTGATGTAACAAAGACATTTTCAAAAATAAGAATAATTCATATCATGAGGAGAGGGGTGGGTGTTCCAGGGGACATGTCGTCCAAAGGACTGAATAATTTCTCCAGAGTCTTAAAGAATGTCATCAGGAGCTTTGACATCAAAACAACAATAATGATATTTGTCAGGCGCTAACTGTGCTAAGCCCTGGACACAGATCATCTCACTTAATCCTCGCACTGACCCCATGAGGTCAGTCCTATGATTATCCCCATTCTCCAGATAAGGAAACTGTAGTTTAGAGAGGTGAAGGAACTTGTTACAGGTCATCAGCTACCACCACACCCTACCCCCCAGCTCTCCACAACTTCAAGGTCCCCTAGAGACAACCCCACCCCTTTTAATTCCTGGCGCAGCCTAGAGAGGTTGGGTATCCTGCCTGATGCACCCCCCCCCACACACACACACACAACTGGTCAGCGGCCCAGAGGAATGATCCTGGCTCCCGGGCAGCCACTCGGCCCATCGGGAGGGAGGGCCGGCTTGGCGATTGTCCTGTCCTGGGGACGCTGGGCAGCCAGGAGTTCCTCTCCCCGGACTTACTGTACATGATTCAGCGCCAGCCCCAGTTGTGAAATCTGGGAATCTTGTGGGCAAGGCCAGGCCCGGGGGATGGCTGTCTGGGAAAGGGAGGCCGGGAAGGGGTTAAGGGGGGCGGTGGGCCCCCCCCAAGGAGGCATGGGGCCAGGCCAGCAGAGAGCACACCATTAGCACTGGGCTGGCCACCGCCTGCGGCCTGTCTCTGACATCACAGCTGCGTCAGCCCAGCTTGCCCCAGCCCCCCACTTCCTTCCCTCCCTCTCCTTCCCTCCCTCTGCTGCATCCCCAACCAGCTCTCCAGCTACATACACTGTCCTCTCCTGAGAAACAGCCAGCCCTCTACCTTCCCTCCTGGGAGGGTGGGGGTGGGCAGAGAGAGGGAGATGACAAACAATACTTTGCATATAGGAGGCACTTCATAAGTGATAGCTGTGATGGGTTTGAGCCAAACCATAATCCCATAACAAGCTAGATAAGGCAGGTAAGAAGTTATCATACTCACTGTAGAGAAGAAGAGACTGAGGGTCCGAGAAGAGAAGGAACTTCCCCAAGATCACCCAGCTGCACAGTCATAATTACTTGAAACATGGGTATTTTTAATTGAAATATATTTGATTAATACTATTGTGCTAGTTTCTGGTGTACAGCATAGTGATTCAGTTATACATATATGTGTATATATTCTTTTTCACATTCTTTTTTTGAAATGTTAGTATGATCCTGTTAATCTTCCTCTGCTTTTCATTAGAAGCACGTGTATCTCTCATCGCCCTATTGGGCTGCAGTGAATGTCCGGAGGCTGGGAATTTCCTTCCTCACCTCATTTGTTTTATTAAATTCAATTAAACCAAATGGGCATTTGTTTGACTAGAGGGACGACAAAAGGGTTTCATAAGACTATTCACAAATCAGTGATGACTTATGGTATTATATTAAATGAATTCTACATTTGAAATCTTATAAAAAGTCAGAATGCATACCCTATTCCTGACATCATTTACACCATTAGGCTCAGTCTTCATGGAAACTCCGTGAGGATGGTAGTGCTATTACCCATCTCACTGAGGCCAGGGAGGCCATATACCTGGCAAACAGTGGTAATTATCGTCATCATCATCATCATCATCATCATCATCATCATCACAACAACAACAACTGACATTGCTTACTCCATGTGCTAAGTGTATTATTTACATCACCTCACTGTCTTCTCTTACCATGCTAGGCGGTGAATACTATTATTCTCTCCATTTCACAGATGAGGAAACTGAGAGGTTAACTCACCCAGATAACACAGCTACTAAGCAGCAGAGTTGGATCTGAACTCAGGCCCTTCTGGCCTCTGTTCCCACCCAGGCACAGAACTGGGGCTGGAGACACAGTGGGTGCTTAGGTAAATCAGGACGACCAAGTTGGAGATGCTCGGGGCTGCCAAGGGATTCCGTCCCCAAGATATTCCTGGCATCAGCTCAGGGCCATCCTGTGTGAGCCTGGCATGGCTGGGAAAAGATGTGCATTCACATCTTCTCCAAGATGCCATCACTCCCATGGTTGCAGCAGCCCCGAAATTCAGACGTCATCATCTGAACTACCTATGAAGAGGTTCATTATTCTCCCCCCTTTACAGAGCAGAAAAAATAAGGCTCAGAGAGGGCATGTGACTTGCTCAAGGTCACAGAGCAGGTATGTGTAGGCTATGGCCCCACTTTTATCCCCTGAACCTGCCCTTGGCTGGCCGAGGCTCTGGAGTATATTTGAGGAGGGAGACAAGGTCTGGCCCTCCCCTGCCCCTCCTTGGGAACAGGGTTCCTCTCTCCTTGCTTTTCTAACTCCTAGCTCAAGTGGGACTGAGCCACACATGAGCTGAGTCACAAAGCAAGGATAAGAAGGGTATTCCTGAAAGAGGGAACAAGAAAGAAAAGAAGGCACAGCTCACAGAGCAGTGGAGAAAGAATGTCTAGTTAGGTTGAGGTGGGGAGAATGAGGGGCTGGAGGTGGGAGCAATGAGGCCAGGTTGGGTAACAGGGGCCCTGAATGTCATGTTAAGGGTTTGGGCTTTCTCCAGGGGCAAAGGGGAGCCATGATGGCTTTGGAGAAGGGAAGGAATATGATCACTAAATAGAGGACTGACTATTGCAGTACCTCCCCTATGTTTTTCCTGCTTTTGTCCTGGCCTCTACAGTCTCTTTTCCATTTGCAGCCAGAGGGAAAACCCAAATCAAACCATGTCCCTCCTCTGCTCAGAACCCTCCACGGCTCCCACCTCATGCAGAGAAAAGGCCAAAGTCCTTACAACAACCCACAAGGTCCTGCTTTTTCTGCTCCCATCCCCTCTCTGCCCTCACCTCCTCCCCCCTCCCTCCCTCTGCTCCAGACACACTGGTCTCTCTCTTGCTGCACCCAACCTCAGGGCCTTTGCACTAAGCGGCTGTTCCCACTGCCTGGAAACCTCTTCCTCCTGACGGCTCCCTCCCTCACCTCCTACAGATTGTTGCTCAGATGTGACCTGCTCAGTGAGGCTGGCCCTGACCCATCTATGTAAACCCCCAGCACGCCCCATCTCCTTTTCCTGCTTTATTTCTCTCTGTAGCACTGGTATTT
This sequence comes from Camelus ferus, assembly GCF_009834535.1. Lineage (NCBI taxonomy): Eukaryota > Metazoa > Chordata > Mammalia > Artiodactyla > Camelidae > Camelus > Camelus ferus. The sequence continues at coordinate 5,735,188 of NC_045714.1, read as the reverse complement.
TCCAATATAATATACTACTTATTTATCTTGTTTATTGTCTGCTCACCCCACAAAAGTGTGAACTCCATGGAGGCAGAGACCTCTGACTGTCTCGTGTCCTGCTGTGTCCCCAGTGCCTGACATACAGGAAGTGCTCAATAAATATTTGTTGAATGAATGAATTCTTTTTTTCCCTCAGAATAATTTGCTGAGGGTTCAGCTGGAACAGAGCTTGTGCCCTTTGCTCAGATAGAGAAGTAACTTGCCCAGGGTCACCCAGCTCACAAGTGGCCTGTCGATCTGACCCCAAAGTCTGTGACTTTTTTTTCTTCATTCCAGGCTGCCTCTTGGGGGTTTAGGCTCACACCAACCACATTACCACTGCTGGGGGTTCCCCTTGGCTCCATATTAAGCTGGAGGCTCAGAGAGGTGAAATGACATGACCAAGGTCACACAGCAACTAAGGGTGTGAATTCAGGTGTTTCTGCCTCAGTGTTTTAGGCATTTTCCACTAAAGCAGTGCTGTCTCTCTCCCCTCCTCCTTTCCTCTTTTCAGCCAATTGTGTTTGCAGCTGAAATATCAGGCCTGCTGCGTGCAGCCTGGACATCCACCACATCCACAGGCCTGGCCCCGCCCGCCACCCTGGCCCAGCTGTGAGCACAGCGCCTGGTCCCACATGCCTCAGGGATGAGCTACAGAGAGTGTGACCAGGCCCAGCTGACACATCTCAGAGCAGATGTGGGTCTGCCTCCCACGAGTCCAGCTGAGCCCAGCCAAGTCTCAGCCCATCCCCCACCCCCCAGGGTGTGGCGCTGGGCCTTGTGGGCAAAGGGAAAGAACAGTGACCCTGAAGAGTTCACGTTAGGCAGAGATTAGGGGGCTCAGGACTGGAACCATGGCCAAGGCCTTGGTGGTTATGGAGGAAAAAGAGACAGTTCTCTGGGGCTGAAAACTCAGTGCCACCAAGTGCCAGGCAGGGATTTTAAGTGAGTGAAGGCAGCCAGAGTAAGATGATAAATAGATATCACTCCTTGGTCTCAGTTTCAGAGAGATACAAGGGAGTGGTGGGGACTGGGGCATGTGCTCTGTCTAAAACTGAGTGTGGCCCCTTGGGAGTGGGGACCCAGTGCAATCAAATATTCAGATCCTCTGATTTTCCAGTGGGAATTAGAAGCATAGGTTTTTATCTACTATCTACAGATTTTTTAATGTTGGCTCTATTCAATTACAAATTCTATGTGGGCCAAACATAGCCCACTTAAGGGCCAGATTTAGTCCCCTGGGCCTCCAGTTTGCAACCTCTGCTTGGCTGACTAGAGCTGCCAGAGAAAGGAGCAGATCACAGCCTGATCCTGAGTCAGTTTCTGAGGGTCGGGCCGGTAGCCAGAACCTAGTGCCAGCAGCTCCGAGGGACTGTGGGAAAGGGTCCTGTCATCTGGTCCCTCTCCACCCCCTCATGGGGATGAGCCTCCCCCGACCACCCGCCTGCTCCAGCTGGCTGTGGGGTGGAAGGGGGCCTGGATGAGGACTGAGGTCTCCTTTCCTACATGGGACATAGCTGTGGATGTATTTGCCAAGCAGATCCCAATTTCACTCTCCTGTCCCCCGTGTCCCTGCAACCCCAGGAATTAGGCAACTCTGTGCCCCAGGTCATCCCCCAAAGCCCTGCCCTCCCCAGCCTGTCAGATCCCAGCCCCACCTGCTGTGCTCCAAACTATATGCTTCCACAAGCATCACTTTGAACCTTTACCACATCCCTTTATGATCAATTTTCAGATGAGTAAACTGAGGCAGAGGGAGGGAAAATGCCTGGCCCAGGGCCCTACAGTAAGTTCAGAGGAGCTGAACTCAGACACAGGCCTCACACCCTGGACCATGGAAGCCTCCCGCATCTCTTCCTGCTAGAACCAGCCCATCCTCCAAGGCTCAGCCCCAGTGCTTCCTCCTGGTTTATTTTAAAAAGCATCCAGGCCCAAGGCCACATGCTAGATACTCATAAATGAACAGATAGGGTTTGTCTTAGGGTTCCCGACAGTGTTTGTTGAATGAATATTTCACCCATTCCCCTGGAATCTAATTTTTTCCAAAGTTGTGGACCCCATCCATATCCAATCTGTCTCAGCCCCAGCATCTCGTTTCTCTGGCTGCATTTCTGCATGCTTCTAAGATGTCTACACCTGTGTGGCCCCCAGGCATCCTCCAGATCAATGCACCCAAAGTGAACTCAGCAGCTTTCCCACAAACTGCTCCTCTGCCACCATTTTCTTCTCACAGAAGGCCCCGACATCTGCCAAATGGCCGAAGCCAGAAGCCTGAGCATCATCCATTATACCTTCCCCTCCATACCCTCAACCCAACTGGTCACCAATGCCAAGGAGTCTTGTCCTTCAAATCCATCTGCCTGTCACCTTTTCCCTGGGTGACTGCACTCTCCTCCTCACTGTTTGCCCTGCATAGGAACTCCCTCTTCCCCAAATCCAGCATTCCACAGCAGCTGGGTGACATTTACTATTTCCCGCAGCTATCAGATGTAGCTCCCCTTCACCTTCAGAAGGTAGTTCAAACACCTTGGCCAGTCTTAAAATCCCACCAGTGATCCCACCCCTTCCCTACACATTCTAGCCAGCCTGAACTCCTCTCACTTTTCCAAAATGTTATGTTCTCTCTCATCTCTGAGGCTTTGCACAGGCTCTTCCCCTCTGCCTGGAATGTTCTTCCCTCTTCACCCCCGTCTCTTGTCTGACTACTCTACAAATGCCCTGCAGGGGTCAGCTTAGGTGTCATGGGCTTCATAAACCTTCCCTGATCCCTAAGCCTGGTTTCGGTACCCCCTGGAGTCCTACAGCCCCTGTGTGGGAGTTAGACTCCAGCTGCAGGAACCAAACCCCCTCCAGTTCTTTTACACAGAAAGGATGGAGTACTGGGAATTGGGCACACACAAAATCACTAGAGGGGCTGGAGGGGCTCCAGAATGACATGGCAGAACTGTCCCGTTGGAGGAGATGCCACTTCAGCCAGTCAGGATGGGGGGGGAACCAGCAGGCCATCACAAGAACTGTTGGCTTTGAGAACACACCACTGTAACAGCCATCCAGAGATAAGGAGGCCACCACCACCACTTCTGGATCCCCAAAACTGGTAACCAGGCATGGTAGGTTGCTACCAGAAAATGCAGTTTGTGACCAAGTTCATCAGCAGAGAGAGCCAAGGCAAAAACCAGATGGCCTCTACTTTTTGAATCTCACAGGATAGCATGTGACTGGCAGAAGCAAAGGAGCATACAGAACCCTAGCTGCAAAGGAGGCTGGGAAATGTGGCTTGTAGATTTCCAGTCTCTGCTTCCTATAGCTAGAAGGAGATATTAACATCCTATAGATAGAAGGAGATGAATGGATGCTGAGTACCAGTGGACCCTAGACGTGATGTCTCAGGATTCCCCACCACAGTGCCAGTCAGCCTGTGTTTACTTGTCTGTCTTTCCTACCAGACTGTGAACACTTTAAGGGACACAACTGTGCTTTAGATACCCCTGGCTCACCAGTATTTATTGAGCATTTACTATGCCCTGAGTACTGGGCTATGTGCTATATATACTTGTTTACATATTTACAAACCAATAGGATAGGGATTATTGCTATAGCCTATTTTATACATGAAGAGAAGACCCAGAGAGGTGAAGTAATTTTCCTAAGGTCACCCAGCCAGTAAATATTATAGACAAGATTAAAAATGGAATCTGTTTGACTTCAAGCCTTAAATGCTTGCCACGACGAAAAGCAGTTTTGTCTTCTCACAGCGACCTTCTCTCAGGCATCCAAAAAAGTCACAGAAATGCTGTGCAATGACCAAATGAATACACAAGTGCCCCCTCCATCGTGACACCCCTTGTCCCCATCTTAGCTGCTTTCATCCCTCTGGGCCTGGGCTCCTGTCCATGGTCAGAGTTCAAGAAATAGAAACTAATTGTGCTGTGCTGGAACTCCTCACTCAGGGTCTGCAGGAGGCTACTAGGCTTGATGTCTTAAAATTGCTGACATTTTGTATCCATGTGTAGTTTTCTGGAGATATGGGTCATAGCTTTCATTAAACTCTCAAGCTCCAAAAATTTGCTAAACTGCTACATCAGGGAGGAATGCAGGGCTCTCTCTGCCATCTTGGCCCCAGTTCAGACCTTATGACATTGTATGCATTCACTTGTGCATCCATCCACTCACCTACCTGTCCATCCACTCTCCCATGCACCCATTCATCCATTTATATTCATACATCTATCCTCCCATCCATCCATCCATTCATCCCTGCACCCATCCATTTTCACATCCACCCATGCATCCATTTTCCACCATTCATCCATCCATCCAACCATCCATCCAACCACTGACCCATCCATATATCCACTTTCTCATCTATCCATCTATTCAACCATCCATCAATCTGCCTATCCATTCACTCATTAAATCGCTATCAATCCATCTACCCATTTATCCCTTTATGTGTTTATTCATCTAGCCATCTATTAATTTGTTCATCATTTCATTTATTAATTTATTTATGAATTTAATTATATGTTTATCCATTCATCCATCAACAATTCAGTTTTCAACCGTGAAGTCATCTATACCATCCATCATTATCCATAATTTATCAACCATCTATTCATTTATCTACAAATTTCTTTATTCATCTTCTATCCATCCATCCATCCACTCATCCATCCACTCAGTTCTTCACTGTTTCATTCATTGATTCATCTATTCTTTCATTTATCTATCTCTTCATCCATTTCATCTGTCCATAAACAGTTCCCTCATACATCCACCCATGTACCCAACCATTAAATCATCCATTCAACTATCCACCCATCCATCAAATCATCACTCATCCTTCCACTCATTAAATTCTCCATCCACTCATTCTGTTCCCTGTACCAGAACCAAGAGATGAATCACAGCTGGTCCCTCCCTTGAGAAGCTCACAGTCTAGTGACGGGAACAGATAGCTACGACTCAAGGTGGAAAATATTAAGAGGTTAAAGGGAACTCCAGGCAGGTGCCTTCACAGGAGGAGACTCAGGTCTATCTGGGGATTCAGAGAAAGTTCCTTGGAAGAGGTGGCATCTAAACCAGGATTCATAAAGACAGGGAAACAATGAATAAGCTCCCTTAGATATCTCAAAGGGTGACTTACAGAATACCCATCCACCTAGATGCTCACTGAGCTTAAGACATTAAAGACTGAAAAGTCCTGCAACAAATGTTAACATTGTTAAACACAGTAATTCTCAAACTCATTGGACCATGGAACTCTTTTCTCCATGTCAATCCTATTAATATCCCAGAGAATCTGTGTCCTTTGGAACCCCATTTGGAAAATGCTAGTCTGGTCCAAACTCCTTATTTCCACAAACAAGAAAACAAGGTTTCAAAAAACAGTCTCTGTCCTCAAAATTGTTTCCATCAGGAGATAAAATGCAATGCACTATATATATACCCAGGACTTCATTTTTTTTTATCCCCAGACTGAGCACAGTGCCTGGCACACGATTGCTGTTCGACAGCATTTGTCAAAGGAATGTTGTTATTGAAAGAATCACTCCAAAATGACCCCCGATTCTTAAGGTCTCCCCATTCCCAGTGACCCCTGTGTGACCTCAGCCAACTTCATAGCTCCAAGACTCAGTTTTTAAGTCTGGGAAATGGCCACTAAAATCATCTCAGCAGGGCTGATGCAAGAAGCATGTGCTTACACTCAGCCTTTGTTGTATGCTCTGTCTCAAGATGTAGCTCTATCCACCCCTGCCACTTTCTCACGCAGGCTAGTTGAGTTTCCAGCCAGTGATGAGACCTTTGGGCCTTACTGGCCTTCACGGCTGAGACTGGTACCTACCTGGAAACTGCCTGAGTAATCGCACAGCATCCCTGCCCAGCCTGATGGGGCATGAACCGGAAATTCCCTATAATATTCGCTAATTAAATGATTCCTCCTCCCTCCTTCTCCTTTTGCCCCAGCCTCCTGCTCTCCCTTACTCAGCTCCTTAAGCGCCTCCAGAAACCTCTGCAAAGGAGTCCAACTGGTTTGGGGAGGGCTGGGCGGCAACCTCCCCTTCCCACCACCCACTTGTCCACGGCCTGCTACTGGAGCCCAGGCCATGCGACCTGCCAGGAGGTGTGGGCTGTTGCAGTTCTAGAACACGGAGCCGGATGCCCATACCAGATAAAGGGGCCACTAAGTGCCTCCTCGGCCCAAGCCCAACCCTTGTGCAATTCAGATCTCTGCTCCACGGAGACAGCCACAGGGATGAGCGGATGTATTTATCTGATGGGGCCACGAGGCCTCCAGATCATTCCAGGGGCTATATTTTCAGTCTTTGGACTCTTCTCTGCCATGCAACCGTGCCTGCTCTTCTCCCACTTGGGCACATCCTCATCCTCCTTCTAGTTGTTCTACATTTATTAGGCACTTTGTGTGTGCCCAGCCCATGCTGGATGCTGGGGACATAAAAATAAATAAGACAAAGTCCGCCCCACTGGAGCTCACAGTCTGATGAGGAAAGGGGCAGATACCTAAAAAAAAAATGGTCGTTAATAACATGGTTGAATCTCAAAATCATTACGCTGAGGGAAAGGAGCCTGACAAAGGAGAATACACTATATGATTCCAGTTACGGAAAATTCTAGAGAATGCAGACTAATCTGCAGCGACAACTAGCTGATCGGCAGTTACCTGGCAATGGGAATATGGGGGTGGGGAGTGGACGGAAAGCATGGATGACAGAAGGACACAAGGAAACCTTTGGAGGTGATGGATATGTTTCACATCCTGGTTGTGCTGGTGGCTTCATGAGTGCATACGTATGTCAAAACTCTTCTAAATGTTCAAAGATGTGACATTTATTCCATGTTTGCGATATACCTCAATGGAGTAGTTTAAGAAGGGGGATAATTGTGAGGCAGTGTGATCACTGCAGGAAAGGAGAAACTCAGGAAGGGCATGGGAGAAGGATTGGGAGGGTAGTCAGGGAAGGCTTCCTGGAGAAGGGGACTGTGGAGCAAAGTTTTGAAGATGAAAATGAATTCCATTAGGAAAAAAGAGAAGAGAATGGTGCTAAGTTCCAGATGGTCTGAGTTCAAATCCTGACCCCTCTGCTTACAGGCTATATGGCTTTTAGCAAAAGACTACACTTCTCAGACTCAGCTTCCCCATCTGTAAAATGGACCCCATAAGAGTATTTCTCTCACAGGGCTGGTGGGAGACGTAAAGTATGGAAAGCACTTGGCCTGGCATCCACTGATCACAGTGTCTGCAAAAGCCCTGAGGCAGGAAGGGACAGTAACCTGAATAACAGTGAGGAAGTCCCAGTGGCTTCATCAGAGAGAGAGAGGGAGAGGCCTCAGGGGCAGGACGTCTGGGCCATGGTGAGGGTTGGAGCTGTCTCCTGAGGACTGAGGAGCCAAGGAAGAGATGGAACCAGTGGAGTTTCATCATCAAGCCTTTCCTCTCATCAAGGTCACTCTGATCATTAAAAAAAAAATTAGCTGGGAAACTGAGGCTTGAACAGAGAAGGACTGGACCAAGTTCCTATGGAATCACAGAGCTTAAAGGGAAGTGGTCTCTCATTCATCCAAACCCTTGTCAGCAGATGAAGAACTGTTATCTGGGTCTGCTTGCATGTCTCCAGTGATGGGGAACTCACTATCTAAACTGTTGGGCAGTTCTTCCCATAGGGCTCAATTAAGACAAGCCTCCCAAATTGGCCCTAACTTTTCCCTCTGGCCCTACCCAGACATCAACTACTCTTCTGGCCAGGGTCACACTGAGAGGAGCCCAGTGGACAGGGGGAGAAGTGGGAAGAGATATGAGTTATGACAGAGACTTCCTGGGTGCTGCCACCAGCTCCCTGCCACGAGGCCCTGGGACATACCCTTTCCTTCTCTGGGCTTCAGTTTCCCCATCTGTAAATGGAGATGCTCATTGCTCCACAGTCTCATTCCAGCTCTTAGAAATAGATTTGGCCCTTCTCAGGCGCCTTGTGGGGGCTGGGGCAAGTACGGGGTTCACCAGTCCCGCCCATCCACCCCCATCTAGGGGGCCAGGGTTGACCTCGGGGCAGGCAGGCCAGGCAGGCCTGTCTGGGGATAAAGGCAGGCGCCCCAGGGTACAGCCAGCTTAATAACAGGCTCCAGGATCCAGGGGGTTTGAACCCAGGAGAATAGGTTCAAACACAAATTGAGCAGCCCACGTTCCTGTCTGTAGCTCTGAAAGCCAATGGTTCCCACACTCAGTGGGCCTGGCCTCCACTCTCTTCAAACCCATTCACCCTGGGGGTGCCCTCTTCTGTCTGCTTACCATGTGCCAAGCTTCTCATTGTACTCAGAAAAAGATCCACACTCCTGACCTTTGCCCATGAAGTCTGGCCCTGCCCACACCTGACCTCTCCTCCTACCCTCTCTCCTCAATCACTTCTCTACCCAGGCCTCCCTGATGCTCCACAAACATGCCAAGCTGGTGTTGTTTCCCAGCCTTTGCACTGGCTGTTCCTCCTGCCCAGAACTTTCTTCCTCCAGATCTCACCCTGGTGGTTCATCCTTCAAGTTTCGGCTCCAAGGTCACCTTCTTGGAGAGACCCTCCCTGACCCCATCCTGTTGCTCTCTCTCATCACCGTGCCTTATTTTCCTCCACCAAAGGCTTCATGGAGGTATCTTGTCCCACTGCTTTCGCGGCTGTCTCTCTCTGGGTTTGGAGCCTTAGATGGCAGAGCCTAAGACCGGCCAAGTGCCGGGTCCAATGTCACCAGGCCCAGGCCGGGCACAGCCTGGCACTTGTCTATTAGTGTAGGTTAAATGAACAAGTGAAATGGATGATGGAGGTTTTGCCCACTGTGGGGGCTGTCAATGTTTCATCTACATAGACTCTCTCACCTCCACACAGGTGGGCTGGAAGGATGCCTAGACCTGTATACAGATTGGCTGTGCCCCTGTACATACCTGCATGTGTGCAAACACACACACACACACACACCACCACCACCCCCAGCACCCCCTGCCTCATCTTCCATACCAGCCCTTGGCACCCAAACTTCTTAATTTTCCTTCTTTCCTCCAGGCTCCAGCTGGCCCTGTGCCAGCTCCTCTCCACTGGCCTGCATGCCCTGGGCACCAGACTCGTAAAGGATGAGGAAGGGCCTGGGGTGGGCTGGCTGGGTGCCATGTGAATGCAGCCCCTGGGGCCCTTGCCTCCCCCTGAGCTGCCAGACACCTGCGTAATGAGTGCCATTACTAGGGACCTGCCAGGCAGGCTCTGGCTCGCCCCAGCCACCCAGGCTGTGAACAATGCTGGGGATGGGGTTCAGGGAACATGGGGGGCAAGAGGGTGGTGGGGATGCCTCTGATCTTCCTGGCCCCAAAGTGGATTTCTGGATCAGCAAAGACAGCCTCCTATCTTCCACACAGACTCCCAAACCTCATGTTCCTATCACAGCCCAAGCTTAGCTCAGAAGGAGACAAAGAAGGAGAAACACTTACTGAGTTACATACTGCATGCCCACTTGGTGCTAAGAGCTGCTGTGTGACTTCCCACTTTAGACAATACCTCATCCATTTACCCGTCATCTGATAGCTTATTGTCCATCTTGCCAACTTGAGTATAAGCATGGGGAACATTTATTGAACACCTACTGTCTACCAGACTCTGTGGTAAACACGTGTTAATTCATATGTCCTTAAAACAGCCCTATGAGGTGGGTACTATAATTATTCCATTTTATAGATAAGGCTCAGAGAGGTAAGGCAACTGACCCAAAGTCACACAGTTGATAAGTGGTAGGCCAGGAGCTAACCCAGGCCATCTGGCTCCAGAGTCCATGTTCTTAACTGCTTGCTAGTCTACACCACCTCTTCTAACACAGCAGGGGATTTGTCACTGCTGTGTCACTGCTACTGCCTGGCACATAGCAGGTGCTCAAAAAATAGTGAATGAATAAATGAGCAAATGAAAGAATGATCTCACTGAGTTCTGACAATATCTTTCCAGGTGATATTTACAGATGAGAAAGCCAAGGCTCAGAGAGGTGAAGTGACTTGCCACAGGCCACACAGTGAAGACATCACAGAACTGAGATGTGAACCTCTGTGTCTTTTGTAAAAGTAGAGGTAGGAGCTCATGTCCATCTGCCCTCCTGCTCCCTTGTGGCCCTGACCCCTCTCCAGGCTGCACCCAGCTCTAGATCTTGAGGCTCAGGAGAATAAACATGTGTCTGTCTTGGTGTCCCTGGGGTCCAGCCTGGGCCTGGCACATAGTAGGCCTTTAGAATGAAATTGCAGCTCCTCCCCTTGGCTCTAAGGCCTCCCAGGATCAGGATCCAGGCAAGAGCACTCCATCACCTCTCCCCTCTCCTGACTCCTGAGCAACGATGAATTTCCCAAACATACCCTACTCTCCCTTAACTCAAGGCCTCTCTACATGCTGTTCTCTCTACCAAGAGCGCTCTTCCAGCACCTCTGCCCCATCCTCAGCTTAGAGGGCGCCTCCTCTGCCAGGAAGCTCACAGCTCTTAGGGCTTTGCAAGGGCTCCCACTTTGCTGACCCGTGGGCTATTTACTCCTCAGCCCATGTTCTGACTTCCCTCTTCTTAGGGGGAGTTGTCCTGAACTGGCTGTCCAACCAGCTCGTTTTCATCCCCACCCTGCCACTGACCTTCTGGGTGAACTTGGTCTGGGCCATAGTTAGCTCATCTGTCAGATGGGTAGAAAAATTAAACCTCACAGTAAGTGAAGGCTTGCTGTCCATCAAATTGGGTCACGTCAGTCCTTTCCCTACTCAAATCTTACCAGTGGCACTCAACCCACAAATCCCCACATGATCTGACCCCTGCTGACATCTCCAACATCATCTCCTTTCACCTTCTTCACTCCCCTCTGGCCACCTGGCCTCCATGCATTTCATGGAACATTCCAAGCCCAAACCCACCCCAGGGCCTTTGCCCTTTCTGTTACCCCACTGGAAATCCCTTCCTCCAGGGTCTGTTCCTTTTCCTTCAGATGTCTTTCCAGGTCACCTCCTCAAAGAAGCCCTCTCTGACCCACACAGCTCCCAAACACCCCTGTTTATTTCTGCCATGGAGCTTCTCCTTGGCTGAAATTATCTTATCTATTCCTGTGTTTGCTCACTGATCTGTCTCCTCCACCAGAATGCAGGCAGACACCTTGTTGGCTGCTGGCTTTCCTGGAGTTTGGTATACAGTAGGTGCTCAAGCAACAGTTATGGAATGACGGCAAGACCATCAAAGTGCTGCCCCATCTCTGCTCACCCCCAGCCCTCAGCCCAAAGTTCAGGGACTGGGAACCAAGAGGCCCCACTCCTGCTGCAGGCGGGTGGCCCTCTGAGCCCCAGAGCCTGTCTGGTTCCCAGCCCCATAAAAACCACAGCCTTCACTTTGCCTTTGGGCAGCAAAGGGTGAAGGAGGCAGATGTGGGGCCCAGGGGCTGACCCCAACCTGGCTTCAGGGACCTTGGTGGGGAGAAGATACAGAATCGGAAGTCAGTGTCCACGAAGTATTTTCTGTGCGGCCAGGTGCTGTTTAAACACCATGGTCCTTACACCTGCTCTACCAAGTCAGGATCACCACAATCACCCTTTACCAGTGAGGAAACTGAGAACTGAGGTGCAGTGCGGTATAGCCACATGCCCCAGGCCCAGCTGCCAGGGAAAGGCACAGTTGGGATTCGAACCCAGCTCCCTATTACACCAAAGCCTGCATGTGCCCTCACCCACTCTGGTCAGTCCACAGATATTACATGAGTGCTAGCAGTGTGCTAGGTGCTGGTTCAGAGCACAGGTCCTGGAGGAAGAGCCCTGAGATCTTAGCAGGGTACCAGCCCCTCTACGCTTCAGTTTCCCCTGCTGTGAAACAGACCCCTTGGCCCTTCCCTTGAAAGGAGATCATCTGACGTCCAGTAGAGCTGCTTGGATTCATTGCTGCCCCACATTACTACATGCCTCTGGTCCTCTCTTTGAGCCTCAATTTCCCCATCTAGCATATGCTACTTCATAGGGTTACTGCGAGACTAGGATGAGACATTTGCCCAGAGCCCAGTACTCACGGTAAGAACTTAGTAAGTGCTCATTGTTATTTATTCCAGGCCTCTGGGCCTCACTTCCCCCGTTTGTAACTTCAGGGGACAGTCCTGATCACCCAAGACCACTTCTAGGTCACTGGGGCAAAGGTCCAGGGGTCCTAGGGTGGTCCCGGCTCGGGAGGAGGTACTGGGGATGGGGGAGGGTGGCAGAGTGGCCAGGATCAGGAAGCTGCAGGAGGCTGGAGTGACTCACCAGCCAGCCAGGCCAGGGGGCTGGGCTGCGGCCCCCCACGCACCCCTCTGGGCCCTGTTTTGGGCCCAAAAGTGCTGTGTCATGCTCTGTCATGTGGCTCCGGGTCATTAATACCCGAGTTCTGGGAAGCTTGGGCCGAGTTCCCGGAAGGGGTCAGCCAGTTCAGTAAACAGATTGGCTGGTTGGTTGTCACAGCTGAGCTGGGCGGGCCTGCAGCTCGGGAGGCAGGAGGTAGGGGCTGGTGGCCAAAGGGGGCACAGGAACTGCCCCTATCTCTGTGCGAGGCTGGTAGCTCCCAGGGCAGGCTCTGCAGATGAAAGGTGAATTTGAGGCTCAGAGAGGGCAAGGCACTTGCCAAAGGTAACACAGCGGGTCCAGGGTTCAAACCCAGATTTCCGGACTCACTATCTAGTGCTCTCAGCATCTCTCTGACTAATGGGCAGGAGGCTCTGCATCCTCCTCACCACTAAATCCTATCCCAGACTGTAAAGCTCATTTGCTGGTGGAAGAGAAAAACAAGTAGAAGGCAATTTAGGGAGGAAGCAGGTTTGGAAGGACATCAAGCTGTCCCCTGTGGTAGGTAGGTTCTCTAATAATAATAATACCTTCTAGCATTTCTAGAGCACCTAGTGTGTGTCCTTAGGCACATAAGTGCTACTTGGGCACTGCTCTAAGTGCCTTACATTAATTCATGCATTTAATATGCAGCCACCTTTATACAAATAATCATAGCCATCATTTTTAAAGCACCTACTAATTGCTAGGCACTGAGCTATGTGATTAATATGTACTACCTCTGAGCCTCACATGCCCCCATCAGGTGGACATTGCCCTCACCCTCATTCATCAGATGAGGAAATAGAGGCCTAAGAAGACAAGCGGTTGTGTCATTTGGTGGAAGAAAAGTGGGCTCCAAAGTCAACTGGACCCAGCGATTCAAACCTTGGCTTTGCCCCTTCTGGCTATATAAACTCACACAAGTGACTCCACCTCTCAGAGCCTCAGTTTACCCCTCAGATAAGTGGGATGATTATGGTTCTTGGATCACAGGGAGCCAGGCCTGGTGAAAGCACATAAGTGTCATTATGGAGCAGTGGTAGAGCATGGTCTTTGGGCTTGAGCAGGTCTAGGTTCCCATCCCACTCTGCCATTTCCTGTCTGTGTGATCTTAGGCATGTTGCTTAACCTCTCTGGGCCTCCATATCCTCTGTAAAATAGGAATCATAATAATACCTCCCTCATTCAATTGACAGGAGAAATGAATGAGCTGATGCCCCAGAAGCCCTCTGTGCAGGGAGGGGCATTCCTTAGACACTCAACACAGGTGACTTCCTCTTTATTTCACATGATATGACTCTGCTGGGATAAGAGGGAAGGGTGCTAGGCCATGGACTGAAGTAAGACACAGCCACAATCCCAGCTGCCCTTCTGCACCCATAAGCAATTTGAACAGAGGAGGTCAGTTCACCATTCTCCTTCACACTCTGGGCCCTCAGGCCTGGTTGTGCCCCTGACCTTTGCTTTTTGGTTCTTACAGTGCCCTCCACTATCACTAGCCCAGCCCCAACCCCCTTAGTCCACACTCTCACCTCATTATTCCCATCTTCACATGTTTGCATGCACGGAGCCCTCTACCTGGCACACCCTCACTTACCCTAACCCATCTACCTGATCAATATATCACTTATTTTTTGCCACATAGATTCAAAACCACCTCCTCCAGGGAGCCTGCCCTGATCCTCCCCTTGAGAGCGAACTCTCCCAGACTCTCTCTAAGCCTCACTTACCCTCTCTTTCATTACACATCAGCTATTTTTGCACATGTCACCTCAAATTTTGGCTGCTGTGAGGTGGAAAATTTGCAAGGGGTATTTGGAAAAAAAAATTGTCTTGCCTCTAAAATACTTAAAGAAACCTGCTAAATAGAAATTAATAAATCTTTTCATTTATACACTCAAACTTCACAATTAAGTATTAAATTTCTAATTCAGTATTTCATGTCGTTAGAAAACAATCTGCAAACCAGAATGTTCCTTGTTGGGCAAACACTCCCTGGTGTACATGGGGATTGCCAAGAACCCAAAGCCAGTGGTAAAATAAACGAGCTGTTCATTGCCAAATAATTTCGGAAGTGAAATTATTAATATTATTAAAATCCTTTTGTGATTTTTCCAGGCCTGCTTTCAGTCCAACCTCTTCGCTAACTTCCCAGCACCACCCCTGCCCTTCTTTATCACGTCTCCTTCTCTTCTTTCCTGGTTCCATCTCCTCTTATCTCCCTCAACCTCAAAAACAGTCTTCCATGTTCCCACCTCCCTAGCCTTGCTCACACTCCCCCACCTCCTGGAATGCCCTCTCCTCTTTTTCTGTTGGAATCTGACCCTTCTTCAGAGCTGAGTCCAAGCTCCACCTCCCTCATGGTGCCCTGTCCCATCCTAACCCAGAAGAATCCACCCATCTCTGGAGCAGCTATACTTCTGACTCTCTATCTGCAAAATGAGAGGGCTAGAGTGGAACAGAGGTGTCAAACTCATGGCCCTCGAGCCAAATCTGGCCTATATATTTATAGATTGGCCCCAATATTTAAAAATCAATCCAGATTTACAGTTTCTCATGAAAAACTGAAGCCCTGGTCTTCCACATGATGACATTGGGTTGAAACTGAGTAGTGCCCATGCTTTAGGTGGGCCTGCCTCTCTCACCAGCCACCTCACCACATGTGCTGTTTTCCTAGCCCCAGAGGCACCTGAGTTTGCAATCCTTATACTGGAGCGGAAGTCCTGAAGTTTCCATCAGTCTCGGAACCCCTTCTTGAAACCTCTTAGGTGGAATCTCCTGATCTGGTTGAAGTGAGGGACCCCCTGCCCACTTGTCCTTATCCTCACCTGTAGAAGAGACAGTCCTATGTCTGCCATCAAGGTACATCCTCTGGACACTTAAATTCTTCAGACACTTACATTCTTTGAAGCCCAGTTTGAAAAACTCAGCATCACATAGGGCCAGGTTGAGCCCTCTCCCAGACGTACTGAATTGGCATCCAGGAAGAGAAACCTCCTGACGTAGCCCCTCAAACCAACTCCCCAACTCAGTAAAAGCACCTTCACCCACCCCTGCTCAGGCCAACAAGTCCTGCTGACTTTGCCATCGACATAGATCCAGAATTTAACCACTTCTCCCCTCTCCACTCCGTCTCCCATCTTGGAATCCCTACAGTCTGCTCTTCCCATCACAGCCAGAGGGATCCTGTTAGACCAGTAGTTTCCAACTCAATGGTAATTTTTTGTGCCCCAGAGTGTATTTGACAATGTCTGGAGATATTTTTAGTTGTCACGACTGCATAGGAGAAAGGGGTACTACTCATATCCAGTGGGGAGAGGCCAGAGGTGCTGCTCAGACTCCTACAGTGCACAGGAAAGCTCCCACAACAGAGAACCACCGGGCCCAAATGTTGATAGGGCCAACAGTTAGAAACCCTGTGTTCAAACTTAAGTCTGGCCCTGTCCCTCCTGTGCTCAGAACCCTCCAGGGGCTTCCACCTCACTTGCAATAAAACCCAAATTCCTCCTCCTGCTACCCACAGGGCCCTGGGGGATCTGGACCCTGCTGGCTCATGGATCTTGTCTCCCCGCCACCCCCCAACTGGCTCACTCAGCCAGATTGCTCTCCTTATCTTTCCCCAACAACGCAGGATGTTTCCTACCTCAGGGCGTTTGCATCTGCTGTTTCCAGCTTGTGGAACACTCTGCCCCAGACATCTGCAGAGCCAACCCCTCATTTCTCTCTGGCCTCCTGTTCCTTCTGTGATGGCCTATATGACATTGGAGCCCCCATACTCCCTGACTCCTCCACTTTGCCGTTTATTTGACTATCTGACATACTCCACCTTTTACTCATTTGTTTCTTGACTGTCTCCCATGCTCAAACATAAGTGCCATGAAGGCAGGGAGTCTGTCCATCTTGTTTGTCCCTTTTGTTCACTGCTGTCTCCCCAGTGCTTGGCACATAACAGATGCTCAATAAATAGTTACTGAGTGAGCATGTGACTGGTTTCAGGATTCTAGAACTGCAGGGGCTTTGCTGACTGAGGGCTGGTGACTCCTTTGTCCTGGTGGGAACAGGTCTACAGTTCTAGGACTATGATCTTAAGCATTCACAGAGCCTCCATCCCAGACCGAAGCACTACCAAAGGGTCACCTAGGTCTGCGCTTAGAGAGAGAAAGACTAAAGGGCAAGAGAGAAGGGGAGACAGGGGCTGGGCCAGGTTAGGAGGCCGAAGCCACCGATGGTGGTGATGAGTGATGGTCCCCAGGCTGCCCAGCACTGGAGATCCTGGTCCCCCTCCCAGAACAAGAGCTATGCCTAAACGTGTGGGGGAGGTCACATCTGGGGAACTCAGGCAGGAGCTCAGAAGATAAAGGTGGACAATGTGCTCTAGGAAAAAGCCACTAAAGTGAATTCACCAAGAACCAAGGCCAAGCCTCAGGAAAAAGATCAACCTTAGAGAAATTGGACCCTGCCTTGCAAAGTGGAAAAAAAGTAAAATAAAATAAATTGATTTTCACTTTGACTTAACACAATTATATAATTACACAAATTCTTAGGATGACCAAAGTGAAGTGAGTACTGATATATTTAAACATATTTAAACAAAACTGTATGACAGCACAATGTAATGTCCTTTTGTTGCATGCGACCCACCCAACATAATCATGGAGAGGGTTATTTAGTCTGCACTGCTGCCACCACTGGGCCCTGGTAACTAGGCCCATAACTGGCACACTCAAAGCAGCCTCTAGAAAAGTAGAGGATGCTGTGGCCCCGCCTACCACAGAATGGATTGGTGAGCAGCCGCCCCCCGCCCCCAGTCATTTCCAACGTCCAATTCATGAAACAGGCCTGGATGTGCCTGATTGGTGGACACTGGTCACATGACCACACCCAAGCTTCTGCGGAGCAGACCTCAGTCCCTCCTTTCCCCTGATGGGGTCCTGGCTTCCTTCCCTCCCACCAAGTCCCCACTCCTACAGCCCATTCCACACCCCAGGAAGGGCCAGCCCAGCACCTCCAGTTTTTGAATGACTAAAGAAATATTGTGGCCCATTTTAGAAACAAATAACAAACAAGGAAATATATTTTTACGATTTTTAACAATTAAGGGGCAAAATTTCCCACTACGAAGGTGGTCTCAACTAAATAAGACAAACACTCCATGGAGAAAATACCATGGAAGCAAAATAAAAACAAAAGTAGGTTAGGTGTCCACCAGGCATCAGATGCTGGGAATACAAAAGTGGACAAGGCTGATGTCCTCCTGAGCTCAGTGTCTATGGAAGAAATGACTGAGAGGCTGGTCCCCAGCACTGCAGTGACCAGGGTGCCCAGGGAGCTGTGGGACAGCACACACACACTCACACTCAAGGAATGGCAAGAATGATGAGGTGAGGAAAGGAGACAGTGCTCCAGAAGGAGGGAACTGCTTTGGCAAAGGTGTGGAGGGAGGAGGAACGCTAGCCACAGCTTCTAGAACCTTCCAAACCAGAGGTGTCCACAGAGTTAGGTTCTGTGTGTTGTTTTTCATTTGATTTGTTGGCCAACTTTTAAAAACCAGGACTTTCCACATATGACCTCTCGGATTTCTGGCTTCTCTCGACAAATTGAAAGATCTGGGCCACGTGCCGACTGAGGGGCAGCCATCCCCTGAGAAGGGCCAGTTCTCTCCAGTTCACTGCAGTCACCACCCATCCCACCTCACTCATCACATCGCCTCTTGGCCCCAAGGTGTCTGAGTTTTTGACTCCCTGTTCTAAAGCTTGCTAAGGAGGACGCTGGGGAATCAGAGAGCTTAAACAACTCTCCCAAGGTCACACAGCATGCGAAACAGGGTTACAGCCTGACTCAGGACACCCAGACCTGCTTGGGACATTAAGCACCTCCCCACAGAAGCCCCGCAGACCCCATCTCAGTCCTCCAGGAGCTGATGACCCTGGCCCTGAGCCCCAGAGAATCAGGAGGCCGGGCCAGGGAAGGCCCCGTCCTGTTTAGGTTTTGTGGTCTCGTGAGTAACCGAGTGGAAAAAAACAAGCTTGAAAAGATAACAATTACAACGAAATTAAATCAAATCAGGCCCGTGACTCATTTATGGAGCCGTAAAAACAGAAAACAAAAACAAGCTGGTTCTGGAGGAGGGAGGCCAGGATGAGGAGGGGAGAAGTCA
The DNA here is from genome assembly GCF_009834535.1 of Camelus ferus. NCBI lineage: Eukaryota > Metazoa > Chordata > Mammalia > Artiodactyla > Camelidae > Camelus > Camelus ferus. The sequence continues at coordinate 5,716,666 of NC_045714.1, read as the reverse complement.
GGGAAGGGAAAAAATAAATCTCCTGGGGCTGTCAATTACCCCAACAATGAGGCAACAATGCCAGGCCCCCGAGGGCCCAGAGATCCCAAACGCCAGTGAGATGACTGGTCGTGTTCTCCCGAACACCCCTGTTAGCTGGGTACCATTGGCATGCCACTCTGCAGACAAGGAAACTGAGGTTCAGAGGACCAAGTGACAAGCCTCAGGTCACACAGCCAGTAAGTGGGAGGCTAAGATCCAAGCTTAGTCCCAAAGCCTGTTTGAGGTTCAGTCTTGCCATCAGGAAAACAGGCTCCTGAGCCCTAGTCCTGTTCCAGGAGACAAAGGAACCAGCATCCGGGGAGCTGCCCTGGATGTTTCAGGAGCCCCAAAGGCTAGCCCCCCAATATGGCAGCCCCGGTCTAGCCTCACTTCCCCCTTTTATGCAATAATGGGGTCATGTTAGGCAATGACGAAGGAAGGCCCAGGAGCTCTGTGGGTCTGACCCCAGGGAGCTTCAAAGCATTGCTCTGCCCATTTCCCAGAAGCCTCTACCCCCAGGGATATAAGGGGAGCCAGAGGCAGAATCTGAGGGAGTCTGCCCTGCAGGCCTGCGATTCCCCAGAGGTCGCCCTGACCCAGGGATGAGACTACACCGGCAGCAGAAAGCTGGGCCCGGGAGCTAGGCCGGGCAGAGAAAGCAGGAGTATCGGATGGTGAGGACAGGGTTTGAATGGACCAGGAGGGAAGGAGTCCTGGAAAGCAGCTGCCAAAAATGATACCATTCACTACATTGGGGCATTGCATATTAAGCACTTACTATGGGCAGGGTATGGTGCTAACTACTTTACATTCATTCATTCATTCATTCATCCATTCTACAAATCTTTATTGAGCATCTTCTTGTACCAAGTGCCATGATGGGGTCTGGGAACATAACAATGAGCAAGAGAGACAAAATGAAGCTGCCATCCTGGAGGAGTAGACAGACAAGCAAAACAAAAACAAAAACAAAAACAAAAACCAGAATGCATCAGGAAGTGGTTAGAGCTATGGAGACAAATGAAGTGAGGAAGGGAGTGTCAGGAGTCAGTGAAGGCCTCACTAAGCTATGACATTTGAACAGAGACCTAAAGGAGTGAGAACAAGCCATCTTTGGGAATGGTGTTCCAGGCAGCGGGAACAGCAAGTGCAAAGGTCCTGAGGTGTGAGCATGCCTGGCATGTCTGTGGAACAGCAAGAGGGTCAGTGTGGCAGAGGCAAAGTAAACCCTCCTAAGAGCCAGTGGGGTGGGTACTGCTATTATCTCCTCTTAACAGAAGAGGAAATAGAGGTTCAGAGAGGGGAAGTGACTTGCCCAGAGTCACATAGTCAGGAAATGGCAGCACAAGGAGCAGGGCACAAGTCAGGCATGTGGGGACGGGGGAGTATGTGTGACAAGGCTGCAGGGTCCAATGGTGACTCCCAGAGAGCATGTGTCATCTGCCTTGGTCATAACCATGGAAGTTGTGATTGTGCAGGCGGAGTCCTGCAGGGAGCCTCAGCCCCACCTTCACCCTGCCTCCCATGCCCACTGTGTCTAAGGGGCATTGGGTAGCCAAGAATCCAGGGAATTCATTCAGGCTAAGTTATGAGTGACTGCTAGCAGTCCCTGGCTTATTCCTACCCCTGAGTTGGCCCTTAACCAGGTCATGAAGCAGTTTTGCAGCCTCAGTTTCCCCATTTGTCAAATAATGAGACCATTAGGTGGTCTCCAATAGCAGTTGAGGATTCTTGGGTCCAGAGAGAGACATGGCTTCCTGAGGTCACACAGCCAGGGAGGTAACCAAGCCAGGGTGACCCTGGACTGCTGACTGCTGGCCCAGAGCTCTTCTTCCTCCTGCCTGAGGGATGCTTTATCCTGGAGCTAAGCTGCCTGGGCCTCTTACCCTGCCCTACTGTCTTCACCAATCTCCCCTTCATCCACTACCCTGCACCTGTCATACTGTTCATACTTCCAGGTCTTTGCACATGCTGTCCCCTTCTTGGGAGTACCTTTCCCCTGTGCCACCTCCTCTACCCATAAAGGAAAAATAGAGCAACATCAGAGTATAGAGAAAAACAGTTTAGGAGGTGGAGAATGTTTAAGCTGGTAAGGGCAGGGGGCTCAGAAAAGGCTGCTCCAAGAGGTGACATTTTCGACCTGAAGAGGATGAGAGAGGGAGTCATGGGAATACATGGAGGGTGAGAGTTCCAGGCAGAGGGAGCAGCATGTACAAAGGCCCTGGGGTAGAAAGATCCATCATTTATTAGAGGAACAGCAAGGAGGCCATGGGGCTCGAAGGGAGTAAGCAAGGGGAAAATTGGAAGAAACTAGGTCATCAGAGAGGTAGAGGGTTTCCTGGGGTCAGTGCAGGGAGTGGTGGTCACACAGGGCCCTATGGGCTGTGGGGAGGACTTCAGCTTTTACTCTGAGTAAGGTGGGAGCCATGGGAGGTCTCCAAGCAGGGTAGGGACAGGATCTGACTTAGGTTCTAAGGGGTTCCCTCTGGCTATGTGTGGAGAACAAGACTGTAGAGGGTAAAGTCCCCAGATGGGTGATGCTAGTGGTATGGACCATGGAGGGGCACTGGAGGTAGGGAGATACAAGCTGATTCTGGATGCATTCTGAAGGCAGAGCCAACAGGATGTGGTGAGCGATCAGATACCAGGGCCAGTGAGAACAAAGGGTAGAGGACAACTTCCAGGTTTGGGGGAGTACCTGGAGGATGGAGGAGCAGTTAACTGAGATGGAGGTGGTTTGGGGGAAAGTCAGGAGCTGGGTCATGGCTGGGCTCCTGTCAGTCACCCCAGTGGCACTGAGGAGGGGTGAGTGGAGACTCGGGTCTGGAGTCAGGGAGAGTGTCCAGGTTGGAGAGATGCATTTGGAAATCACAGGGTTTAAATGAGGACAAGAACTGTGTCTTTGGCAACTCTGTCCCCCTCTTCCCATCACCTCAGCACCAGGCTGGCCTTGGGGAGGCCTCAGAGAGTGTCTGGGGGACTCTTGAATAAACCCCTGAGCACATATATTGAGTGCCCACTACACTTAGGGCCATACCAAGCACTTCCTTTCACTGACATTTCATTCTCACAACTTCCTGAAGGGTTAGGTACCACCAGAGCCCATTTATAGAGCCAAGGGTGAAAGAATTAGCCCAAGGTGTCACCTAGCATTGGGGAGATAAATCAGTGAATTAATTAATTCAAAAAGGCTGCTGTAATAGAGGTACGGCAGACAGAGGGCAAGGCAGTCAGGGGAGGGTTACTGCCATTCTCAGCAGCCCCTGATCTTGATGCCAGGCCCTGGGACAGGAAGCCAGAGGTTCCTGAGTTGCCTCCTCCAGGCAGCAGGAATGATTGCCTCTTGGTGATTCTGGGTCCCCTCAGAAAAAGCTGAGGACAAACCTGGAGGTCCCCAAGGTCATCAGGAGGATGGCTAGGAAAAGAGCTTGGGAGAGATGAGAGAGCTACAGTCAAGGACCAGATTGAGGTCTCAAGTCAGGGGAGAGAGACTAAGACTTTAGGGCAGCCTTAGGGGGCAGTGAGACCCCCCACCACTTACAGGGAGCTCTAGGAAGTCTCTCTGTTGCCCATAAGCGCTCTCCCTCTGATGCCTCATGCTCCACCATTCACGGCAACCATGACAGCCAGCGGCCAGCCGACCAGTGGTTGAGATTTGCAAAATACTCCCTTCACCAAAGCCTAGATAGACCTTGCAAGACAACTGAGGCTCACAGCGGGGGTGTGACATTGATTAAGCACCTCTAGGTGTCAGACCACAGATCACTAGAAAGAGAGGAGCTAGACAAGATTCAAACTCAGATCTACCTGACCCTCAGAAACAGTATTCTTCTCACTGCGGGGTTCGACCTGCCCACTCAGCATCCGTGCAGGATGGGAACAAGAGCTGGGAGGGTCCCTAAGGGGCAGGGGAGGAGGAATAAGATTCAGATACCCAACCCTCTGAGAGTCACTGGGCAAAGACTTTAGTTTCTCATCTGTAAAATCAGAGCTATGATCCATTTTTACTCCCAGGGCTGTGATGGGTTAATCCAGAGAAAAAATGGTCCATCCCACACACAGTCCTGGTTTGGAATCCTGGCTCAGGCACTGACCACTGTGTGGCATTAGACATGTGAGTCCCCCTTTCTGAGCCTCATTCTCCCCATCTGTAAAATGAAGATAACTGACTCTGATGGCCTCATTGGCTGCTGGGTCAGATGGAGCAGGGCCTCTGGTACCAAGTACTTGAGGACTCTGGATGCCCCGCTCCCTGGGCCAGGGAAGCAGGGTAAGGACACACTTTCAGAGCTCAGGACTTGTGTTCCCTGATGGTCATTATTCATTTATTCATTCTTTTAACATTTATTGAGCACCTACTGTTTGCCAGGTACTGTGCAGGACACAGGGTACACAGCAATGAAGAAGGCAAACAAAAGTTCCTGCCCCAGTGGAGCTGATGTTCTAGATGGGGAGATAGTCAAGCAACAAGCAAATTAATACAAAAGTACCAGGAGGGAAAAAAGCAACGGGAGAAATAACTCAGGACACGCGGGGAAAAAATGCCTCCCCCTTGAGGAAGGCCAGTTATTGAGTACTTCCTGAGTGCAAAGCACTTCCATCAATTTTATCACACTGAATCTCTTCAGCAATCCCAGGAGATAGATACTCTTATTGTCCCCATTTCCAAGATAAGTAAATAGGCTCAGAGAGGTGAAGTGACTTGCCCAAGGTCACACAGCTATAAAGGGGCAGAGCCAGAATTCAAATGGGCCCTAAAGTCCTAGGGACAAACAGAGGGGTTTAATCCAAGGTAGGATGAGTCAATACCACCCCTGCAAGATACCAGGGCAGGGGCTTGAATGGGGGACAGTCAGGCAGAGAACAAGACTTGCGTCAAGAGGCCTCAGCAGCCAAGTTAAAGACTCAGGAATCTGGGTCCTTGGGCTCCCTGGCAGAGCCCCAGGTCCAGCTCCCGCCACCACAAGGTCCCAGATGGGGTGACAGCCACACCCAGGCTCAGCCTCTGGCCCACGCCGCCTGCTGGGAACACACAGTCCTCAGGACTAGGAGGCTCAAAATAGAAAGCTCAGAACCTGGGTTGGAGCCTGGAATGCCCGGGCAGCAGGCTGGAACTCCTGGACCGGCCTAAGTACTACCTGACCAGGGGCTGGTGGGGCAGCAGAATCATCAGAGTCCACCATTACGGTCTCATTCCCATCTATTATTCTCCTGAAGCAGTTTCCAAGATACTGACTCCAGGATCTGATGAACCTGGGCTCTTCTCCTGGCTTAATCTTGGACTAGCTGTGTGGCCTTGTTCTGGTCACCTACCTCCAGGAACCTTAGTGTCTTTATCTGCCAACAACTCACAGAGTTGTTCATTCAGTCATTCAACAAATGTTTGTTGAGCACCTATTATGTTCCAAGCACTGTGCTGGGCACTGGAGATACAACAGAGAACAAAATAGACAAAAATCTCTGCACTTAGTAAATAAAATCCACAGTGTGTCAGGTGATGAGCACCCCAGGTGAACATAAAACAGGGAAGGGGACATGAAATATTACGTGGGAAGGTGAGGTTGGGACAGAGCCTATGAACACTTGGGATAAGAGTGATCCAGACAGAGGGACAGCCAGTGCAAAGGCCCTGAGGCAGCACTGAGGTCCTGAGGTCATTTCAGAGACATGGAGGGGGTGGTTGGTTTCGGTGACTGAGGAAGAGGGCGAGGGAGAGGAGGTCCCTCTGATACCAGGTCTTTGTGAGCCAAGGGAAAAACGAGGTTGATTCTCAGAGCCCTGGGAATACGACTCAGGATCTGAGTAACATGGGTGGATGTTAACAGTTTCACAGGACCCCTCCAGCTGACTGTGGAGACAGAATTTCTGGAGGGCTAGGATGGAGGCTTCTGTGCCAGTGTGGATAAGTGGTGATGGTGGCAGTGGAGGCAGACGGAAGGACTTGGAGGCCCCTCTGGGCCTCAAGGGCCAACAGGAAGTTGGCAGATAAGGAGGCTCAGCCTAAGAGGCTGACTGGTTTGTCCAGCCTGAAGCCTATGACCCCAGCCCCCAGCCTGTACTGGCCAGTGGCAGCCCTAGGGATGGGAAATGTGCCTGGAATGTCAGCCATGAGGCTTGGGCCACACAGTGCCCGTGGGACCTGCCGAGGTAGGGGAGCCAGGCGAGCACCCTGGCCACAGCTCTGCCCACACATGGAATCTCTCAAGCCCACTGACCAGGGTAAGTGGTAATTACAGGCCCTGGAGCAGAGGGGGAGGGGACCCAAGCCAGAGCCTCCCCCACAGCCAACCTCACTTCTATTTACTGAGCACCTATCATGTGCTAGGCCCTCACCACACACCATCCCATCCTGTTGACACCTCAATCCCATGCTGCTGGGACCTCTATGTGACCAGCCTTGTGGATGAGGAAATTGACTTGCCTACAGTTCCAGAGGACAAGACATGAAGGAGCTGAAATTTGCACCCAGGACCCCAAACTTGGCAGTCCTTTGTGGCTGCACTGGCAACAAATTGCTCCAGAGACCAAGGTGAGTCAGAAGGAAGAACACTGGACTGCAAGTCCCCTGGGGCTTTCTCTGGACTCAGCTCAATCATTTGTCAAAGAACTATTCATTCATTCATTTATTTATTCATTCATCCATTCATTCACAAGTGTTTACTGGGCACCTGCTCTGTACAGGCACTGTGCAGGGGGCTGGGTGTACAGCAATGAACATTACAGACAAAACTACCTCCCTGAGTGATGGTGACATTCCTGTGGAAGAAGACAGGCAAGAAACGGGATAAACATGCAGGGTAAACTTCTAGGAAAAGCTATAAGTTCTAGGAAGAAAATAAAACAGTATGAGGTGACAGAAATGAGGGGCTAGCCAGGGAGGGCCTCTCTGAGGAGTGACTTTGGAGCTGAGGCCTGACTCCAGAGAAGAAACCACCATGGGGAGAACTGAAGGAAGAGGATTCTCCAGTCCAGAGGGAAGAGCGAGTGCAAAGGCCCTGAGGCAGCAGCCTAGTTGGCATGTCTGTAGCACAGAGAGGAGGTCAGTGTGGCTACAGCTGAGCAGAAAATGGGAGAGAGAGGGTGGGCTGGGATGCGAGGAGGGAGTGGAGTTAGAGAGGGCTGGGAGGTGGCAGGGGGTGGGGGCGATCCCCCAGAGCACTGTGGGATGCTGGAAGGACTTTCGCTTCTGCTCTGAGTGCAGTGGAAGCCATGGAGGGTTCTGAGCAGAGGAGGGACAGGACCTGTCTTGGGTTCTAAGGGAATCCCTACAGCTTAGGAGACAAAAGTGGAGGCAGGAAGACCAACGAGGAGGCAACTTCAAAGGTCCCAACAGGAGAAGGCAGTGCTGGACCAGGGTTGGCAGTGGAGATGGACTCTTAGACATTTGGACAAGCTCACTGGTGGACTAGCCTTCGGGGTGGGAGAGGAAAATCTAGATCTGGGGCCTGGGCAGCCAGGCGGCTGGGGTTGCCATCACTGCAGCAAGGTAGACCCCAGGTTTGTGGTGGGGACAGAGGGGTTCTTCCAGACATGAGACCTCCCGCAGGGTAAAAGAGGGGCACCTAGTCCCCTACACCCCTGCCTCAAGAACAGAATCAGGGAAGAGATCCCATGGACAGATGGCCCTGGAAACTGTGACCCCAGGAATGAGATGCTGTCTCCCTGGTGATAGCCCGGCAGATACATCCCCCTTGACCTACCCAATCTCTCACCCAACAGTGAGCGAACTCACTGTTCTTTGCTGTGCCTTAAACATTCCGCCAGGCTCCTTGGAATTCCAGAAAGCAGCAAGCAGAGAATGGAACAACGTTGTCTGTCCTTCCCACCTATCTGCCCCCTCTGCCAGCCAAAAAGGGCTGAGGAGGACTCACAGCCAGATCTTCTTCCACACCTCTGTCCACGCTGTTCCCTGTTTCCTCTTCCCTTGCCTACCTCGCCACCTGGCTCCTACTCATCCCACCCCAGAAGCCTTCAGAGATGGCACCCAGCATCACCTGTGGGCCCTGCAGCTGGGAACTCTGCTTTGGTCCCCATCACCTCACAATCCCCCATCCATCTTGTCATCACTTGGTTCCCCAGTCCTAAGTTCCCGTTTCATAGATGGAGGAACTGAGGTTCTGAGAGAGGGGGCAGGTTCCCAAGGTCACAGGCAAGGTCAAAGGCACTGCCAGGATTCAAACTCATATCTGTCTGATTCTAGAGCTCTTAACTTCTGAGTGGTACAGCTGCTGGCTTAAGTGGGCACAGGTGGCCCAAGACAAGGATTTGGGTACAAGTCGTACATTTGGGAGGAGATCCTGGAAACATCAGTAGAGAGTGAGGAAGTGAAACAAGGAAGGGGAGTAGGTCACCTCCGTGGGAACCTGTAGAAGAAGGAGTAGAACATGTCTTAGCATTGCTCCAGCCCAGGGCAAGGAAGCCTGGGTATTTACACACGAGTTCCCACCTCTGTTGGTGAGGGTCTCACAATTCTGCCCCACATTCCTGCAGCCAGAGGAAGCCCTCAGGCAAAGAGATTCAGGATAGGGGCCACAAGTGTGACCTCCAAGGTGGGCACTGTGACGGCTTGGTACTGTGGCCATCCCAGAAGTGTCTTCTGGTCCTCTCTCTCCCCTACACTGCCTACCCTGGCACTGCCCCATAATTTCTGACCAACAAACATAAGCCTGAGAAACCAGAACAGGTACAGGTGGGAAAACTGAGGCCCACAGAGGCCACCCACCTGCCATGGGCTGCCCAGGTAGAGAGTGGCCAAATGTACCTCCCTTCTGGGTCTCCCGACTTCCAGAACAGTGCTGGCCCCAGGATACAATGACCTTTAGTGGGATGCAGCTGAGCTGCCTGACCGTGGGCAAGTCCTTCTACCTCCCACAGCCTCAGTTTCCTCATCTGAAAAAAGAGATCATTAAAAAACAAAAAAACTACCTCACAAGGTTACTAGACAGCCATTATGGAAAACAGTATGGAGATTCCTCAAAAACTAAAATTAGACTTACCATTTGATCCAGCAATCCTACTTGTTCAAAAAGATACATGCACCTCAATGTTCATAGCAGCACTATTTACAATAGCCAAGACATGGAAGCAACCTAAATGTCCATCAACAGATGACTAGATAAAGAAAATGTCATATATATATATACACATACATACACACACACACTACTCAGCCATAAAAAAGAATGAAATAATGCCATTTACAGCAACATGGATGGACCTAGAAATCATCAAAGTGAAGTAAGCCAGAAAGAGAAAGAAAAATACCCTAAGATATCACTTATATGTGGAATCTTAAAAAAAAAAAAAAGACACAAATGAACTTATTTACAAAATAAAAACAGACTTATCAGACAGAAAATAAACATGGTTTACCAGGGGGAAAGAGGGTGGGAAAGGATAAATTGGGAATTCAAGATTTGCAGATACTAATATATATATAAAACAGATAAACAAGTTTCTACTGTACAGCACAGGGAACTATATTCAACATCTTGCAGTAACCTATAATGAAAAAGAATATGAAAAGGAATATATGCATGTATATATATGACTAACACATGCTGTACACCAGAAATTGATACATTGTAAACTGACTATACTACAATAAAAAAGGGGGGGGGACACTAGATATAAAGGGCTCAAAACAGCACATGCAAGCTGTAGTAGGTGCTTATATAAATATTTGCAGTTCAATGAGATGGTGCCTGTGTCATAGGCACTCAACAAACGGAAGCCATTATTTTTACAGCTGTCATGATTGCTTGGGACCCTCTCCATAATGGCCCAAGCCCAGGCCTGCTCTGTTGGGACAAGATGTTGTCTGAGTGGCCTCCCCAAATTTCCTGGGTCCCCCAGCCTCTTGCTCAAGGCTGCCTGAGCTTTGGGGAAACAGAGGAGGAGGAAGGGGTGGGGGCTAGGCCAGTCCTGCTAGCAGTAACTGCTGCAGTGACCCTGCCCGAGAGGCCCCCACTTACCCATCCACCCATCCGCCAGAGCCGTCTGCCCATTCCATGCAGGGGACGCCTCATCTTGCACAAGACAGGAAGTGGGAGGCCCGGGGAGGCGGCGGGTGACGCCAGGACCCCGTGTCCACCCGGCTGCAGACAGGATGGGCAGGGGAGGCCCCAGCCAGGCTTCCTGTGTGCTGAGTACACTGGGCAGAAAGCAGAAGTGGGGTCCAGGGTCACAGGGAGATCCGGAGAGCATCTTCCTCTCCCAAACCCAACTGTTCCGCCTGCCCTCCTGACTCAGGGGCCCCGAGTTCAAATCCCAGCTCTGCCATCTCCCAGCTGCACGACTTTGGACAACGCAAATCTGAGTGCCTGTTTCCAGCCCCTGTGAGGTATTGTAGTCGTCATCTCCATTACACAGACAAGGAAATCAAGTCCATAGGGTGTTTTCAAACAGCATCTATTAGACTTGAAGATTTAGGGACACAATGGGAGACAGCCAACTTGAGGACCTACTACATGCTGGAGACACAAAGATGAGGCCAACATGACTGCATCCTCCACCCTGGCATTGATTAGTAATGCCTCCAAAACAGGCATTACTTATCAATCATGATTCTCCCTCCTAGGAACCCGGCTGCAGCCTCGGAACCCTGCTTAACACAGCTCTCCAGCCGCTGCCAATCTAAGCACCTGATGCCTGAATAAGTAAAGAGAGTGTGTCTGCTGCCCCATTTCAGCAACAGTTTGGATCAGAGGAAAACTTTCCCAAGAAAGAGACTGCCTTCTGGCAAGCTATCTTAGGGTACTTCTCTATAATCAGGGACCCTTGAACACATCTACCCCGTCTGTCCAGACTCCCAAGGTCCTCTCTGGAATAGTATAGTGGCGGGGGGGACACAGGCAAAATCTGGACACTGGGGGAGACAGTAACAGAGCAACTGGGGCTAGGCTTGCCCTTGGAGAGGAGGGGTTAAGATCCAGGGCAGGGCAGGGAGGGAGCCAGGAGGAGGAAAGACCATATCACCAGCATGCTGTGGGCTCTACCAGCAGTGCTAGGGAAAGTCCAGTGACCCAGAGCCCTGGGGTGGATTGTGTAAAAAGGAAAAATGAAACTAAATGCAGAGCCCTGGGCCTCCTGCCAGCCCTGGCCATCTAGCCCTGTATTCACTGCCATCACCCTGATCCAAGTCACCATCGCTCGCCTGGACATCCGCAGTTGTTTCCAACCTGGTCTCCCTGCTTCACCCTTGTCCCCTACACAACCTTCCACATGGCAGCTGGAGGGATCAAAAACATAACCTCAACCAAGTCACTCCTCTGCTTCAACCCTCCAGTGACTGGCCAGCACATTTAGGATAAAATCCAGATGCCCAACCCTGGCCTCCAAGCTCTGGACATCTGGCCCCTTCCCCTTCCCATACCATCTTTGACTTCTCTCCCCATCACTCATGCTCCCCAGGAACACCAGCTTCTTTCTATTCCTTAAATAAGCCAACCTGATTCCCTACCCTAGGCTTTTGCCCTAGCTGTTCCCTCCACCTGTAATGCTGTTTCCCCTTATTTTCCCAGTAGCTGCATCTCATCAGCCAGGTCTCAATAAATGTCACCTCCTCCCACAGTCCCCTGTCACCCTCTACCACACCCCTTCAGTTATGTTTTTGTAGCAAGTATCCATGTCTGGAAGTATCTACTTATTTGTTTATTTGTCTGTCCATCTCCCTCACCAGACACCAGCTTCACAAGGGCAAGCATTGTGCCCACCCTGGTCACTGCTGTGTCCCTAGTACCTGGCACACAGTAGGTGCTCAATATTCATTTGTTGAAATAGACTGAGAAGAAAAAGCATAAATCACCTAAGGGGTTCTCAAATGGGATCTTCCAAGTCTCCATTCATTGTCCCTCCCTGAGAGTGACAGATTGGTCACCCTTAAGTGCCAGCCCCTAGATAGTACACAGTGCTGTAGAGAATTCTGATTTCAGTGGGAAGATGATCAATTAGTGATGTCTGCCACAGACCAGGAAGGGTGGTGGGGCACCTGTAGGCACTTGTGTCTCATTTATTGCTGTCTCTCCAATATTCAGGACAATGCCTGGAAAACAGTGCTCAATAAATATCTGTTGAATGTCAAATACATGGGTTCTTTGTTTAATTGGCTTTTTTTTTCAGGAAGAAAAACACCTTTAACTCATTTAACCAACAACTGCTGGCCAGCCAGTCAGCGAGGCCCCACTATGTGCCAACCCTCAGAATAGTCAGGGGAGAGGTTCTGATCGTTTATTTACAGAAGAGGAAGCCAAGGTGACAGATTTGATTGAGGCCACTCAGCTGAATTCAGCTGATCCCAAAGTTCTCCAAGAACCTAGTCTTACAGCCTTCGGAGAGAGAGGGAGACCTCCCTCCAGCCCCTGCCCTCCCCCAGGGCATCCCTAGTCCCCTCCGTAGGGTACAGGGGATGAGGAGAGGCCGACTTTGCTTCCCTTTTGGGACATGTCACAGGACTGTGGTTAAACGGAAGCAGGGCCCCTGCCCATCCCGGGCGCGGACCTCCATGGGCCCCACCCTCCCCATTCCCAGCCCAGACTCTTCCCAGCTGACCATAGGGTGTCTGTTCCCTGTTCCTCTTTTCTCTGGGTAGGAGGAAGTGGGTGGGGCCATGAGATGATCCAGAGACTCAGTTTCCTCATCTGGCAAGTGGGCTCAACCCCTGGCAACTTCAGGAGTTGGTCTGTGATGGAGATTCAACAAGAGAATTCATGAAAGATGCTGAGCCAGGGCACGATAGGTAGTCAGATAGGAAAGTAGAGGTGGGCAGAGGTGTCTGATGATACGGTCTCCCTGCTCAGACCCTCCCAAGGCTCTCTACTGCCCTCAGCGTAAGACTAGGCTACTGTCCCCATGGAGTCGTTCCAGCCCAGCCTTCAGCTTCCTCACTCCCCACCCACCCCTCACCTCACAGCTCTAGCTACAAGGTCTCTTAGATTCACTTACTCATTCTGCTCTGTCCCACCACAGGGCCTCTGCACATTCTATACTCACTTGCTAGAACATTTGTCCCTACCTTTCCCAACTACTTGGCCTCTGCTTACTCTCCAGCTCTCAGTTCTCTTCCAGCTTCCTGACCTCCCCAACCATGTCAACTCTCCTGCCCCATTATAGGCCCTCAAATCACCTCATACTTGTCAGTCACAAGTAGACATTTCTGGGGGTGGTTTGGTTAATATCTATCTCCTACACTGGGCTATGAGCTCCATATGGGTAGAAGGCGCTTCATTAATATTTGTTGAATGAATGAGTGATAGATGCAGAATGAATGGAGCAACAGGCAAGTCACACCCTCCAGACCCCCTCTCCTACATCCTGCTCTGGCCTTCAGCCCAGCCCCACCCCTGCCCTGCCCAGACCCCCTCTCCAAAATGGCTGCTTCTGCCAGCCCCCAGCTGGTCCCCAAAGCACTGCCTCCCTCATCTCTTAGAGCCTTCCTTTCCTGGATGGAAACCAAAGGGATGGACCTCAATCACGGGCTTTCAGACTGCCTTCCCCTGAGCCTGGTATTCTAAAGATGAGCCTTGGGATCACCTTGAAGAAGACGTCAAGGCCAGGAGACCCCTAATCCCAGACATCAACCAGAACAGACCCCCCCCCAACCCCTGCATTACTTATGTTATATTCAGGGCAGTCACAACTTAGGCACTTGAATAGGAATTCAACTACACATGCTCAGCAAAAAATAAAAATGTCTCAGAAAGAAAACAACTGTTCGCCTGGTGGACACGCTGGGAGGGGGAGATGTGGGTTAGCAGTTCCCCCGTAGTCTTAGTCTGCTCAAATGCAGCCCTGCTCCCACACTGCAGCCCCCAGACACAAGCCAGGCCTTCCCATGGGTGGAACCCAACGCTGGGGGGATGGCAGGCTGAATTTATGGAGACGGTACATCCGCCTTGGTTGGGGAGGGCTGTGTCCTTCCTGTGGAATCCCCAAGGGGAACTTGGCCGTGGCCGATTTCCACCTTATGGGCCAGATTTAGAGCTTGCCCTTGGGTGATGTGGGACACCGCACTGGGATCTTCTTTTGAACAATGGGCACCACAGCTTGGAAAAAAGAAGAAAAAAATGAAAACCATCAGACAAGATGTTCCCAAAGGGAGCGCTGAGTGTGGACTGAAAATTCCTGAATTCCATTCCTGTCGAGTGTCACCTCCCAGATTCCCGAAGGCTTCATGATGTGGCTGGGCTCTGTTGCCCTTTGCTTTGGGCAAGATGGAGGCTCAGAGATCCTCTCCCCACCTCCTGGGGCCCTCCCCCACCGCCCAAAGGTCCAGGCAGTGCTCCTGGGTTGGGAGGGGCGCATTAACCCTCAGCCAAGGGTTACCTTGGCACCCAGACAATGTCCCCACCAGCTGCATCCCTGGGAGGAGCTGCCAAGAGTGTCGCCAGACGTGGTGTTTTATAAACCTACTGTGTGCCAGGCCCTATGTGAATAAGACATAGTTCCCGCTTCTAGAGCTCACCTTCAGGGTGGGTTCAGGGTGAGCACAAAACACTGAACAAATAAATAAATAGAGAGAGAGGATGACAAGTGCTCAGCAGGAAAATAAATCAGGGCTGGGGACCGAGAATGACAGAGGGACTACTGCAGGAGGTGGCCTGGGAGGCCTCTCTGAGGAGCAGAGCCCTGAGTAAGAAGAGGTCACAGAAAGATCCAGAAGCACAGTTACAGGCAGAGTGAATGACACGGGCAAAGGTGGGAAAACCTTGGTGTGTTGTTTAAGAAGGAGCTGCAGTCACTGTGGCCAGAGGGGAGGCAGGAGAGAAGGGGCAGGGGCAGGGCAGGGCAGCTGCAGGGGCCAATCCTGCAGGGCCTGTGGGGCAGGGAAGGAGGTGGGGGCCCCGGGTGGGCTTCAAGCAGGACAGTGGGTCAGCTGACTGAAGTGCTACCAGGATCCCTTTGGTGATAGTGGCAGCAGGGAGGCAGGAATGAGGAGAATGGACCAGATGAAGGCAGAGGAGGGGAGAAACAGGTCAGATTCTGGATACAGTCAGGAGGTAAAGCCAATGGAATTTGTTGACAGGCTGAATGTGGGGTTAGAAAGAGTGGAGTTGAAAATAACTCCAGGGTCTGAGGCCTGATCCCCTGGGTTGGTGGCAGTGCCATTTTCTGAGCAAAGGAAGACACAGGGTTAAGTGACACCCACATCTCTGATTTGGGAAACTGAGCAAGACAGAGACCCTGGAGCAGGAAGATGCTGAGCTCAGGCAGTCCCTGTGGCCTGTAGGACACCAGTGGACACACTGACAGGAACAGGGAACCCTTGTAAAGGGCAACGGACCCTGTGCAGCTGAGCTTGCCGGGCCTGGGGTCAGATGAAGGCAAGAGGCCTCTATCCCAACTCAAGGGCCATTTGTGAGGCCTGAGAAAAAGCAGGCAGGGAGAAAGAGGGGATCCAGAGAAACCAGCCTCTGGAGGCCTAGAGAGACAGTGCTCAAGGAGTGAGGAGTGGCCCAGGGGGCCAAACACTGCCAAGAGGACAAGCCGGAGAAGTCCCGGCAAATCCAGGCCCACCTGTGCAGCTTAGAGGTGGGATATCAGTGAAACTGAAACTGGTGGCTGGCCCAGATGAGTCCCCATCACCTTCAGAGCCCATATCTCTCTTGGGCAGCTGGAGAGGCTATGTCCAAATTGGTCTAAGTAAGCCATGGGAATTCCTTTCTCATTTGAAGGAGATATGTAACTCCATTGTCACATGGGACACCAGGGGATGTCTACTGGGATATTTAGGAAATATTCTCCTGCTTGATAAAAGAGTGAGATTCTTGATGAGAAAGATCCCTTTCCTGCCCACCCACTTCCGTTTCTGGTTAGGATGTGGTCATATTGGACATGATGTCTGGTGCCACAGCAGCCACTATGGCCCATGAGGAAAAGAGAAGTGAAAAGAAGTCAACCTAGAGCCTAGCTAACTGATCCTGGAACGGCCCCACATCCGGACTCTTGTTGTAAAATTTAATTAAATGTCTTCAATGTTCCAGGCATGGAAGATGGCCTAACTGGGATAAGAGAAAAATAGGAAGGAACTCTGAGATGGGAGAAAATAGACAGGGGGAGGGATGAGAGGGCCTTAAAAGGGTTTTTAGAGAGGATTTCATTTGAGGCACCAAACTCTTGGAGAAAAACAAAGTAGCCTTGCAGACACTTAAAAACTCTCACCCAGAAGTCTCGGATGCCATAGATAGACACACCTAATACAACAGATAGTGAAACTGAGGCCCAGGGAACTCAGCAGCTGCCCAAAGCCACACAGCAAAGAAATGCTGGCTCATTCACCCAGCCGTGCTGATTGCTTTCCATGTTATGTCCTCATCTGCCAGAGGGATAAGAACAGCAGGTGTCCATCTGAGATGTCATGAGTCTCAAAAATCCGTGCACACTCAACAAAGTGGCAGAGAGATAGTGAGTGCTCAGAAACATCCAGGCACAGGGCCTGGGTACCTGGCAGGCTCAGTAAGTGTGAGTTACTATTTCTGCAAACAGGAGGTGCTCCACAAAGGGTTTTCTCATTCATTGAGCAACTACTCTATACCAGGCACACGTTTAATCCAAAGCACGTGTTAACTTGCTTAATCCCCACAACAGTCCAGAAAGCTTCATTTGCTCCCCAACTTGTAGCTTCTCTGACCCCATGTTCGGTGAATCACCCTCAGTGAGCCCTAATTCCTCTCCATGTCCCCACTGCCACCACACTGAGTTCCCTCCACCTCTGCTTGCATGCCTCCTGGGACAGGCAGCTCACTCTCTGAGGGCCTCACTTTCCAAAGTTCTTCGTCCCTGTGTGGCCCTAGGTAAGGGCTGAGGGCCTCTCTGGGCCTCACTTTCCATATGTGAAAAAGAGCATTAATCACAGTCCCACCTCCTAGGTTGGTTGTGAAGACCCAGGAAGGCCCTTGGCACAGCGCCTGGCATGTAGTAGCACTCAATCATCATGAAGTATGGTTATTAGCCATTATTGGCTCCCTCTGCTGAAGCCCTGGGTCTGTCCTGAGTTTGGGCACTGAGGCACCTGGAGTGACCCTAGGTCCTGATCCAGGAGCCAGAGGAAGGGGAGGGAGCGCTAAGTTTCCTGGGCCCGCCTGCTGCCTCACCTTGCGGCCCCTGGCTCCAGCTCACACCCCACCCAGGGCCACCACCGTCTCTGAGGACCTATTGTTCCTGTCTGGCTCAGCTCCAGGGCCCTGGCCCTGCCCAGGATCCCACATCCCTCTCAGATCCCCCACCACCCCCGGGACTCAGGCTCTCCTACGGGGCCCAAATGAGGATGCCAGATGTGGCAGCAACTCAGCCATGGGAGCATGAGTTCAAATCCCAGCTCTGCCATTTCCCAGCTGTGGGACCTTAGGCACTCCACCTCTCTCAGCTTGTTTCCTCATTTGTTAAATGAGGCAGGATCTTACAGAGCTGTAGTGAGGATTCTGTGAATCTCTGGATGGCAGAGTGCCCAGCATGGAGTGAGCCTCAGAGAACATTAGTCCCACTTCCTCTGCTCCCCGCAAGCCTAGAAGACAGAGCCAGACAGAGCAAATGCAGGGGCAAGGAGAGGGCAACTGGCTCTGAAGCCAGGGTGCCAGAGCCATGAGCAGAGCACTGGATAAGGAGTCCAAAGCCAGGATTCTGGCTCCAATCCTGCTGTGTGACCCTTGGGCAGACTGTGGACATCTCTGGGCCCCAGAATGAAGGCAAGAAGAGGCTGAGATACTCTCTCTCCAGGAAGCAAAGGAGGGGGCGGAGCCAAGTTTTCTTTTCATTTTTTTATTTTCAGCACAAAAGGCTTGAAAGAAAACCAGCTGCAGAAACAGAGAATCCTATTGTGAAGGCACCCAAGACTCCCAGGCAGGCGGAAGAGGCAATGTCTTGGCTGTTGGGCTGTATAAATAGAGGCCAGGGTATTGGCCAGAGACACTAACAGGCAGAGAACAGCGACCCCTCCCTCAGAGTGCCAGCCTGGGTGGCTGGGACCCTCCTTCTGGCATCTCTGGCTCAGCCACTATCTCTGCTTCCAGGTATGGCCAGGCATTTTGCCACTCAGAGCCTCAATTTCCTCATCTGCAAAGTGGGTACAGTAACAGCACTTCCCTTCTAGGTAGTAGTAGGCTGTAACAGACTCAGGACAGTCTTGGGTTGGATACTGACTCTGCTGCTCACTGGCTGTGTGACTTGGGGTAAGCCACTTTAACCTCTCTGTGCCTCAGTTCCCCCATCTGTGAGATGGAAACAAGAATAGTACTAACCTGCTGGGAAGATGAACTGAAATGACTCAGCATGGAGCCTGGAGCATAGTAAATAATAACAATTTTTATTATTTTCTTCTTCTTCTTATTGTCTCATGAGCTCAACCTGCTAAGTCCTCATCCTCAAAAAGCCTTCTTTCCTCTGAGTACCAGTTCATCTCAGCAATTCTGTCATGTAATTCTTGAGTGCCTACTGTGTGCCAGTCTTGGCAAAGCTAACATTCCAGAAGAAAGATGTTAAACGCAGGATTCATGTGTAAAGGACTTGGCACAAAATAGATGCTCAGTGATGTTGTTCACCCAACACCTGCCCCCATGGCTACTCTGTGCTGGGTTCTTGTTGGACTCTAGGGATGCAGCTTTCATGGGGGTCCCAGTCAAAGGGTCCAGGTGGTTAGTGGGAGATTGACATGTGGAAGAGGCAAGATTCTGTGATGGAGGAAGCCCATGTGGCCATGGGAGCCAGAGGAAGTCAGGGTGGGCTTCCTGGAGGAAGTAGTTATTAATAAAAATAACATCTATTGGGTATTAGCTTCATGTAGCACATAGTGTGGAACAGCTAGGCACTGTTCTCTTCACACTAGCTCTCTGAGGAAGGTTTTCTTCTATCAGTAAAGGTCTGAGACTAGAGAGGCCCAGTGGCCTGCCTGAAGTCACACAGCAAAGATGTGATGAAGCAGAAATTCAAACCCTGCAGTCTAACTCAGTCAGTGCACTGCTCCCCAGACAGTCTCTCCAGCCTCCAGACCTTTGACCTGGCTCTTCCTTCTGCCCACACCACACTCTCATCATCTCCCCTGGAGAAATCACACCAAATACAACCTCCTCTGAAGCCCCCCTGCACTCCCTACAGGTCCTCTGAAGGCCCAGCCCTTTATAATCAGAAAGGAGGTGGTGGGTGAGGGACAGAGTGTCTCTGGTACAAACTCCTTAAAGGCAGAGCCTGGCCCTTATTCATTCTGGTAAAAAGGAAGGAAGAGGATGGGCATTTTCTGACTCCTCACTGCGTGCCCACTCAATTTTCATAACTCAGTAAGGTCAGCATTGGGGTTATCCCCATTTTCCAGAAGAGAAAACAGAGCTGTGGAAGCGAGGAGGCCTGTGTGATTCCAGACACTGCACCATCTCACCCCACTCTGCCCCCGGGGGGCTCCAAAGTGTCTCCGAGCCTCAGTTTGCACATTTATGACAAGGGGGCTGCAAGGAGAAGCGAGGCACCAACAGACTTGCTCACCTGGGGCCCGGCCGGCCAGAAGCACTCTGCAGGCTGGCAGAGATGATTACTGCTCTTATTATTACTATTACAACGACACGCCCCTCAGACTAGGAACCCCTGTACCTGCCGACCTTCCTGTAATGAAACCCTCCTGCCAAGGCCTCAGTCAGGGGCCCTGATCATTCATTTAATTATAATCTTTGGAGAAAAGCAAACACCCCCACAAGCTACTGGGGGAGCTGCCTGTGTGACTGCAGCCTGTCGGGGGTAACCTGACGCCCCTCGGCTGACTGGCCCCTAGGCCTTTGTCTGAGTCCTGGCCAGATTCCTCTCCTATTTTTCTAACCCCAAACCCTGGCTGGCATGAACTCAATGCTCTGCATTGTCCTGGGACCAGGCCCCCCAGGCTCCCAGGGCTGGGCCTCATCCTTCCTCCCTCTGTGGATCCGGCCCCCAGGAGGCATCTCAGGGGAAATCAGAAACCCAGCAGGGGCCACTGGAGTGCCCAGTGCACACAGGCTTCTTATGTGTCACTTCACCAACCTTCACAACATCCCTACATGGAGGGGCTTACACTGTGCCCATTTTCCAGATAGAGAGACTGAGCCCTGGAGAGTAGACTCATCCCCCAAATTGATACAGGTAAGTGGCAGAGCCCAGGACAGGCTGAATCAGGACCCTTTCCCAGGATGGACCCTGGGCACCATGGAACCTCAGCTGGAGCCAAGCATCAGGAGGCTTCTGGGGACATTACATCCTGTCATCAGGAAGCTCTTCCTGGGAACTCCACAGAGTAGCCAGATGACACCTGAACCACGGGGGAGAGGATGTCATGACTAAGCTGGGATTTTCCCAAAAACTGCTCCAAATTCAAGTCCAGCTCTGGGCCCTGTCTTGCACAAAGACTTGCTCCTCGCCAAACTTTGCTTTGCTGAGCTGTAAATGAGGTGAGGAGATGATTCGGGCTATCAGTTGTATGAAACACTTAGCAGGTGGTAAGTGCTCAATTAACAGGCACTTAAAAACCAGAGCTTGAAAATGACAAAGGTTACCAGCAGGCACATAGAAGCTGCAAAAAGGGAACTAAGATAGTGTGAGGATCCCCCCGAACCATTTCACCCACATCCCAGGGGCCAGAACTGACAACAGAGCAACAGCAGGGGTTACCACGGACTCAAGCCAACCACTGGCAGGGAGGGAGGCTGTAAACCAATGCTCTCTTTTGTTCCCTCCAGACCCCTGCCTTCCCTGCCTTAATCTGTGCCTGAGGAGCTGACCTGTGTGAATGCCACCAACCCGCTCTCAGCTTGCTGTGGGGTTTGCTGGATGGAGGCACAGCCAGAGATATGAAGGCCAGAGGAGAGTGGGGACAGCTCCCTCCCTGATGGGTCCCCAGGCTGGAGCTGTCCTTCCTGAAGATCTCAGCTCAGGCCAGAGGGCCTCTCTGTGCCGCCCATCCTTGCAAACATCAGCTCCCAACTAAGGCCAGCCCCACTCTGCACCTCACTTTCCTCACTAATTCCCTTAATCCTGCCCACACCTTTGAAAAGAGTCCCTTTATTAAACTCTCCCCAGCGTGCTCCATTTAGAGGGATCTGTTTCCTGCCAGACCCTGATTGTTACAGATCTGAAATAAATATGGCAAAATGCTAAGATATGATGAAGCCGAGTGATGGGGACCAGGGGCTCATTATACAATCTCTTACAACATTCTAGGTGGTTGAAATATTTTCTAAAGAAAGAATGAGAGAGAGAAAGCAAGCTCAGCAGCTGGGAGGCCCAGCCCATCCGGGATCCTGGGTGCACACCCTGAGGTCAGTGGAGGTCATAGGGTCCACACTCACCCACTTCTCTCTCCGTCTGGGCCCCTTCCCACTTTCCCCTTGACTTGCACCTCCCTGCAGGAAATGGGAATCACATGGGGGGATCACTGAAGACGGCCCCCAAGCAGGACCACTGCACCCCTCACACCCCTCACAAGGAAGGGTCTGGCTTCTACCCATGGGTCTCAACAAGAGAATGGGCAGCACTAAGGAAATCTGGCTCCAATGGAACTGTGCAGTTGGTAGGGGTAAGAAGTAGGGGCGTGGGGGACACTCTGTAGAACACACTCTTAGGAATACCCTCTTCCCTTCCAGCCTCAAGTTCTCTATCTCACCAGGCCCCATCTAACTCTTTTTGCAGAGAACAGTTTTGGGGGCTTTTTGTTTTTGTTTTTATTTCAAGATCAACATGTACAATGACTGTAACTTGTCACATATGTCTACATGGAATTATTTTGTGTGCACTGTTTTGGTTTGGCATCTGGCCTTTCTTTTTTGCTTTTCCTTTTTCTGCAAAAACCTTCTCTCTCCCCATGTTGACAGTTGAGAATGGGTTCTTACATATTTTTCTGTAAGCAAGAAAATCCTATGCAGACTCTGCCTGGACAAGGGATTTCTTTACCTGGCATTTCTTTGACAAATCAGGCTCACATTGTACACCCTTTTCAGCATCTTGCTTTTCTCTTTCAAGAATACCCACTCAAAACAAGAACTTGTGCTAGAGTGTTCACAGCAGCGTTATTCATAATTACCAAAAGGTAAAAACACCTAAATGTCCATCAACAGATGAATGGGTAAACACAATGCGGTGTATCCACACAATAGAACATGATTTGGCCATAAAAGGAATGAAGTACTGATATATGCCACATGAACCTCGAAAATATTATGCTAATTGAAAGCCAGACACAAAAGGTCATGCACTGTATGATTCCATTTATATGAAATATCCAGAACAGATAAACCCATAGAGACAGAAAGCAGATTAATGGTTGCCAGGGGCTGGGAGGAGGCTGGGATGAGGAGTGACTTGTTTAATAGGGTCTCCTTTGGGGGTGATGAAAATGTTTTGGAACTACATAGAGGTGATGGTTGCACAACACAGTGAATGTACTAAATGTCACTGAATTGTACACTATTAAATGGTTAATTAACTACTTCATGATTAATTGAAATGATTACTTTAGTATTTTGTGAATTTCATCTTTTTTTTTTAACTATAAAAAATGTGAGGGGGCTGGGTACAGCTCAGTGGTAGAGCACATGCTTAGCATGCACAAGATCCAGGGTTCAATCCCCAGTCCCTCCATTAGAAAAAAAAAAAGAATGTATATATCCCTCCTTTTTAGAACAAAGGTAGAACATTAATACACTGTATTTTCCCTTGAATATTTTTAGTTAAAAATAAACCCTACAAAAAAAATACCTGTGTAATTAAGAATGTTTAAAAACAAACAGAAAAGATTAACCATACAAGGCACCTGGGAAAACTATGAGCCATTCTTTTTAACTACAAGTAGTCCACAGTGTGGCCAGACCAGACTGGAGTCACCCATTTCTCCAAAATGATGAATGATGAATTTTTATTTTGGTTATTTCCCTCCTCCTTTTTTTTTTTTTACACACAGGATTTCTTTCATCCTTACTCCAAGTCTAAGTTTTCTCTTATTTTTCAAGTGAGAAGATTGAGGCCCAGAAAGAAGAAAGCCAGGAAGTGACTGAGCCAGAACTCCAAACTAGGCCTGACTGACCCCAGAGTCACATAGTCCTGGGCCCACTCCTTGCTGAAGACACAGCAGGGAGCAATACTGACCAGAGGACCTGCTCTGGGGGAGCTGGCATTCTAGTCACGGAGACAGACGGGAAACAAGATGAAGCAGTAACTTGTGTGGCCTATTCCCAGGTTTCCAGGTTATAGGGAGAAATAAAGGAGAGAAGGAAACAAGGGATGGTGGGGAGGTTAAAATTTTAAATAGGGCAGTCAGGGAAGGTTTCACTGGGCAGTGGCATTTGGGCAAAGACCTAAAGGAGGGGAGGGAGGGAGCGAGCCTTATGTTGTGGCTTTCATTCACTTGGAGGAACAGTGTTCAGAGCAGAAGGAACAGAAAGTGCAATGATCTGGAGGCAGGGAGCTACGAGGAGCTGGGTGTTGCTGGGGCATGAGGGAAAGAGGTAATGTCAGGCAACAGAGGGCTTGGAGCCCAACTGAGGAGGCTGGGCTTTATTCTGAGAGTTATAGGGAGTTATAGAAGAGTTTTTAGCAAGGCAGATTGGAGGTTGGATTTGGGTTATGAAAAGCTCCCTCTGGCTTCTCCAGGTGAGGCAGAGGGAGCCGGAAAGCATGCCAATGGTGGCGCAGGATGCGAGGGGTTGTGGTGGAAATGGAGATGGAGAAAAGCTGTCTAGTGCTGCCAGGGGCTGGGAAGAGCCCCCGCCGACCTCACCTCTAACTATGCACCCTTGAATTTAATCCCCCTTGGAGGAAGCCAGCTCCCAACCTCCCCAGAGAAAGTGCCAAGAGAGGAAGGAGAACTTTGCTGACTCATGGGCCTGGGCCTCCCAACTTCCCTCTTGGGTGGGGGGGGGGGGGGTAAATCTAAGCCCAAATGATGGGATGGGAAGCCCTGTGGGGGCTGAGAGCAAATAAATAAAGTAATTACAACTGTGCTAAGTGATGGAAAGTGGTTAACAAGGTGACCCAGCTTGTGGAGGTGTCATCAGGGAGGGCTTCCTGGAGGAGGTGGTGTTTGAGCCAGAATCAGAACAAGTAGGAGTTTAACTAGGCCAAAGAAGGAAGAGCATCCCAAACAGAACAGCACCTGCCAAGGCCCTGAGACTGAAGGCAGCCTAGTGAATTCAAGTTTCTGAAAGGCGGTGTGGCTGGGTAAAAAGAGCCCTATGTGCTAAGCCCAGGGAACACGCCCAGCTTGGCACCACACGTGGTCAGCTCCTGGCAAAGGATTGCTCCTGCTGTCGGGGAAGTTGTGTTGGTGAAGATCCCCCACCCATAAACTTCTCCAAGTGTCACCATAAGCCAACATAATGATAAGCAGATTTGGAAGAGAAGTAAAGGGAGTCCCAGAAATTGTCACTCTCTTTTGGATAGGCAAGGAAAATGGGACCAGAGAGCAGAGAGGTTATCAACTTTGACAAGTCACACCACGAGAAGGTTGCTGAGAGCTTCCATGCCAAGCACCAGCCTCCCTGCCTCCCTCCCTGCTCCTCGCAGGACCACAGGACAAACTAAGTTTGTCACACTTAGAGGAGGCTCCTCGGTGGGACAGACAGCAGCAGGAGAACCAACTGTGGGGCCCAGAGCAGAAGCAGGGCGCCCAGGGAAGAGGTGACCACAATGGTCAGTTTGGGAGATGAGGGGGTGGACCGGGTAGCATCCGGGAAGGTGGGGAGATGGAGAGGAGCCCTCAAGCTCTGTTCTGGAGACAGTGAGAGGACTGCAGGTGGGAGCAGGGCCCTATTTTAAGCACTCTGTGAACCTCCTTTCTGACACAATGAACTGCTCTCCCAACCTGTATTACTAACTCTAGAGAATTCACACGTTCTCAGTGGCCCTGAAACAAGACCTCCCGTATTTGGGTGCTTCTTTCTGCTGATGAGGTTGCAGATAGAAAAGAAAAGGGGGAGCGGGAAGAAGGAAGAGGCATCTGCCCTTGTCACAGACACACATATACCCACCCTACACACTCGCCTTCCAGAAACCCTCAGAATGATGGGGTAGAAGAAAGACACTCCCCTGGAGGAGTTAGCTGAGGTTCTGGTTGTAACCATGTTGAGATACATAGGTGTATCCCATCAACACGTGGTTCACCTTAAATTTACACAATGTATATATCAATTATATCTCAATGAAGCTGGAAAAAGAAAAGAAGAAGAAGAAGAAAGGCACTCCACTGTGGGACAAGGGCTCAAGGGTCCATTGCCTCTTTAGGAAACTTCAGAAGTTAAGTGATTCATTCCTACCAGAAATGAGAAGAAGAAATGATAATAATAGCAGTCACTGTTCCTGCATACCAACATGCCTAGGGCTTCCCAGATATTATTTCTATTTTTATAAACTGTCATTGTGTATTTGGATTACAAAATTAAGAGACTCATTGTAAAAAAAAAAGAGAGAGAGAGAGAGAGAAAGGAGGAGGGGAAGGAGAGGGGAAGTCAGGGAGGAGAGGAATTCTTACATTATGGAAATATGTAACTCACTCTCCTCCAGTCATACTGGCCTTCTCACTGCCCGTCAACCACTCCAGGCGTGTGCCTGCTCCAGGGCCTTTGCACTTGCTATTCCCTCTGCCTGGAATGCTCTTACGTCAGAGAGCCAGCCACATGGTTCACTCCCTCCCTGTTCACAAAGAAGCCTTCCCTGACCAAGCAGCAGCACCTCCAGGACTTAGTGCTTTATTGTCTGTGGGCTAGACGGAGCTAGGCTGGAATGCCAGCTCCATGATAGCAGGGACTTTTGTCTGTTTTGTTCATGGCTATATCCTCTGTGTTCTGAACAATTCCTGGCACACAGTAGGTGTTCAGTAAACATTTGTTGTACAGGTGAGTGAGTAAGTGGATGACTGTGTCTGTGAATAAAATGTCTCTTTCCTCAGCCAGACCAGGAAGAGGAGTTCTCTGAGGGTAGCAACTGGGTCTCTCACATGTGTCTGGCACACAGTAGGCATTTGTGGAATGAACAGGTGGATAGTGGGGTCATTAGGAAATGAGAGGTGCAAAGCAAGGAAAACAAAGGAGGAAACCAAAGGAGAAAAGGAGATATTTTATCCAGGTTCCCTAAGAGCCTATCCTGTTCTAAGCCCACCCCATGCGTTAGCTCACTTCATCATCAAAACCACCTCATGAAGTAGGTTTTATTTTAAGTCCATTCTCCAGATGAGTCAACTGAGGTTGAGTGAGAAGAAACATTTTTTTCCCCAGGCCCTACGGCCAGGAAAAGGCAGGGCTGGCACTGAAAATCAGTCTTGTCTGCCCTCAAAGCCAGGGTCCCAAGCTGAGTGCGTTTGGCAAGTTCATGCTGTCAACAATGGCCAAGCACCTACTGTGTGCCAGGCATGGGGCTAAACCAGTTGGTGGAAATGTGAGCTCAGGGCTGTCCAGCTTTCAACATTTGTGAGAGGCTGGGTGTTGACATTTCCCATGAAATATCTTGCTCTTCAATGCTAGCTACCAAATCAAAATTTTAGAAAACACTGTGCAGGTTAAAAAAAACACATCTGAGGGCCACTAGTTTGAGACCCTTGGTGTATGCTTGGGATTTCAGGGAACATGGATATCACTGAGGGTTGGGCAGGCAGAGAAGGCTTCTTGGAGGAGGTGGAATGAGGCTGGTCTGGGGCCTGAGGAGGGTAGAGCCAGCCTAACAGGAGAGAGCTTACATGAGTAAAAGCAGGAGGGAACCTGGGCTGCCCTCAGGCCACGCTGCGGGTCAGGGCAGGCTGCTATCCAAGACTCCCCACTGAAGATGCCCAGCAGGTCAGACCAGACTGACACCAGGAACACCTGGGGGTCAGAGCACCAAGGCTGCCCACCCCCTCCCTCCACCCATGCTTCCTTTCCAACTTCCTTTGGCCCTCTGGGATCTGTGCTGCCTAAGACATGTTTCCCAGAAGACTCTGTAAATCCCTGCAAATTTCCCATGGGACCAGTTGGAGGGAGATACTGAGAATGGCCCAGCAGGGTGGCTGAGTGGACACGCCTGAGCTCTTTCATGCATTGGTCATTAGAGACAACAGAGTCTCAGACAGAAAATGTCTAAGATCCAAAATATTGTATTGGCTTCAAAGGAAATCATGACATTTAGGTTAAATGTCTTTGAAATATAATATTATATTAACCAGTCAAATGTAAGGCTACATTTCTTTTTTTTTTTTTTTAGTTGCATATAAATTCTATTTAATGCAAGATGTAGATGCATTTTAATGCCTGACACGACTGAGGCAGGGTTTGACACCAACATCACCACTTACCAGATGGGAGACTTTGAGCAAGGTACTTAGCTTTTCTGCGCCTCTATTACCAAATCAGTAAAATGGGGTTGAGGGGACTAACCAGGGTCTGGGGCTGTCATGCAGCTTAAAGTAGATAATGCTTGTTAAACACTTAAACACTTAGAAAGTACTTAGCAAATAATAAGCACACAGTAAGTGGTAGTGATAATTATGGTTATCAATATAGTGACACACCACTAATTCAAATCACATTATAAAACATAATGGATTCTGGAGAGATCAGTATGAACTCATGTTTAGCAAAATACAGATATAGATGGTTGCAGTTAGAAATATTTATAGATATGTACATATTCATAGGTTAGTAAATACACATACATACACACATAAATTTCCTTTTTCTGTCAGCTGAGAAGGACTAAAAGAAATACCACCCCACTAGCAATGGGCATGCCTGACACCCAGATACTGGTTTCTAACACCATTCTCCAATAAAAGGGACCAGGGCTCCATGGAGAAATGGCTGATTCTAAGACTGGGACAAGAAATATACAGGATGAGCCTGGAGCATCTTGTAGTACCAGAAGTAAGGAAATGAGCAAAGAGAGAAGGAAAAAACTACATCGATAGGGGTACATCAGGGGGCAAGGCAGCCAAGCCAAAGAGCTCCCAATGGTCAAAGCTGCAATAATTTGAGCAACAAAATTAACGACTTTTGGATTATAACCCAACATATAAATAAAATAAATAGCCATGAGTCCATACTGATGGATTGAACAGATAAATAAACAAGGGAGAACAGACAACTCTCCTGAACAAAACCAACTCTAAATCATTTGCACAGCAGAGCACAAATGCCTGACCCTTAGGTGGGGGATCCACAGAGTGACTTCCTTCCAAAGAGGAATATAGAAAGAGGGGAAAAGAGTAACTTCAGAGTGGAGAAACCTGACAACACTGCCTGAGCCAGGTGATTGAGGTCAACATTGACAGTGGTAAATCTTGTTGACACTCTTGATGTGATATGATAGAAATGGCACTCTACCTCTGAGAGCTTCCTCCTCAAAACCCATGACCCTAGTCTAACCATGACAAAGATGTCAGACAAATTCTTCCAGTAGAGGAGCAGACTACAAAAACCTGACCAGCATTCCTCAAAACTGTCAGGGTCACCAAAACCAAGGAAAATCTGAGAAATTGTCACAGCCAAGAGGAGCCTAAAAAGACATGACCACTAAATGTGATGTGGAATCCTAAATGGGATCCTGGAACCAAAAAAAGGTATTAGGCAAAAACGTTAAAAATATGAATAAATTATGGACTTTAGTTAATAGTAACGCATCAACACTGGGGCATTAACTATAATAAATGTACTATATTAATGTTAAAGTGTTAATCATAGGAGAAGCTGGGTGTAGGATGCTGTCTTTTCCATTTTTCTGTAACTCTATAACTGTTCCAAAAAATAAAGTCTATTCTTAAAAACTAGATTCTGTTTCCAATATGCTTTCTTCCACATTCACAGGTCAGGGAATGATTCTTTCCAAACCCTCGGCTGATGCGTCTTTGACATCAGAAGCTTTACCGTCCTGAACCCATTCTGTGAGTTCCAGACCTAACGTTTCCAGATCATGGCCTGTTGATCTCCATGTGAAACCTTTTCTGTTTGGAAATTGTGTCTTGAGCCAAAGGATCCATTCTCCTGACACTGGAGAAGTTTTTCAGTTAATTCACCCAGTAGATGCCTGTGGTTTACCTCAACATCTAGCAATTGTCATTATAGGGTTAAACCCTCAGGAATCGTTAGTAACTCTGAGTTAAACTGCTTTCTCCCTTCCCTTTTTCCAATTCTTTGACCTTGAGAGGCAGCCCTGTGGCCCTCTTTCCATCTGAGAAGTGGTCTGACGGCTCCACACAGGACATCCTCCATGACAGAGAATGATCTGGTTCAAACGCCAGTAGAGCTGCTGAAGAAAACTCTGCGGTAGAGTACGGGTGGGCCCCAAACTTCTGGACCCCTGCTCCAAGTCTCCTCCCCCGCCCCAAGGGCAGCTGACACTGTCTGGCAGGAAAGAACAAGGGGAAGCACATGGCAAGACACCCATTTCTCAGAAAGTCTGGGTTGAAAGTCAGGGGGCCTGGGTTCAAGTCCTGCATCTGCCTCTGACTCATAGTGTCACCTTTGGCCACTCACTTCCCCTTGTCTGGACCTCAGGTTCCTCATGGAGGAGTCAGTGGGTTGGACCAGCTGATCTCCCAAGCCTTCCCCCTTTGGCACAGCACTGTTGAAATCAGGGCAGGTTATACTGTTTCCCTCCCCAGCCCACCTCACTCTCCCACTAAGCACCAAAGATGAGACTATGGCCACATTCGCAACTAGCAAACTCACATTCACATCGAACAGATTGCAAGGACCTGTTACCTTTGTATTTCTTTAAAAAAGCAAAGCTACAGGGGAGGAGTGTGCAGGTGCTTTTCTTTAAGGTGCCAGAACCAAACAGCCCAAGGTCTGGATTGGAAGTGAATCATGATGAGTTTGCACTTTGTATATTGTAGTCACATATAACTTTGGCCTTTGTTTATAATAATCACCGTAGGAATGAAATGCAAATTCCTCACCCCTACCTTCAAGGCCTTGAAGGACTCACCCCCTCCCTTTCTCTTCAACCCTCTCCCTCTCACTCACTCTGTTCCCACCACAGTGGCTGCCCTCCTGTTCTTTGAACCCCCTAACTTGTTCCAACCTCAGGGCCTTTGCTTCTGCTGTTCCCTTCATCATCGACACCATCCCTTCAGGTTACAGCAGCTTCTCAGGGAAGCACTCTCCAGCCACCCCATTTAAAGAAGCCCCTGGTCACTCTCCATCACACCTCTCTGCTTTATTGCCTCCTGAGACTTTACCGTGGTCTGAAATGATGCTGTTTGTTTATTTGTGTATGTCCAAAGGTGGGAATTTTCTCTGTTCTGTTCTGTTCTGTGATGCGACCCTAAACTGCCCAGGGCCTGACACGTAGTAGGGTCTCAGTAAATACTGGTGAAATGATGAGGGGATGAAACTGGAATAATAGAAATCCTCAGCAGTAAAGTATGCAGCCAGAATAGCTGGCATTTAGTGAGCACCTACTAGGTGCCAGCCACCGTGCTATTGTTTTATCCCTGGGGTAGGTGGTTTTATGGTCTCCATTTTACAGATGAGAAGACCAAAATATCCAGGGCTTCAAGAGCCTCAAAGAGCTGGCCTTGTACTGAGTCTGAGGCCTCCAGTGTTTGGGCTCCATCCACCTCACTAGGCTCTCCTGTGAGGGAGACCCAGGAAGGGGAGCTGAACTGAGCCCTGCCCCACCCCTCACAAGCACCCCTTGTCTAAGGCAGAGCCTCCTGAGCACCTCCCTATCCCCACCACCTGGTGGAGCCCCTGGGACCAGGATGGGAGGCAGGTGTGCGGGCAGCCTGGCCTTGTGCCAGTCAGTGCCAGGAACCGGCTTGGGGAACAGAGTCTGGACCAGTCCAGGGGCAGGTGATGTGGGCCACTTGCCTCGAGTGAGCTCCTGGTGTTCACTGGGGCTCAGAGGGCGGCACCCTAGAGACTCAGATGACCTACCTGTCTTTCCCTGGGAGTAGAGCTAACATCTGGGGCTCTAACCTAAAGTGGGCAGTGAAGAGGGCAGGTAAACAATAGCCAAAGGCAGCCCGTAAATCCCTAGTGCAGATCCCTCCTTGAACCCTTGGTAGCTGTGTGTCCTTGGGCAGGTCTCTTAACCTCTCTGGACCTCCATCTTTGGCAGGTGGGTTGGTGCTGCTGATTCAAATGGAGGCTCACTGTATTCAAGGTCTGCACCAAGAACAGAGAGGAGAGAGAAGATGGTGGGGAGACGGGAGGACAGGTTCCCCCATGGGTCAAGGAAGTCCCCCAATCCACCTCCTACCCTCAGAGGAGGTGCCTGCTCAGCCAGGCCTGGAACAGTGAGTGGGAGTTTGGCACAGAGAAGTAGAAAGAAGGGCGCTCCAGGCAGAAGGCACAGCCTGGGCAGACAGCAGGCGTTCTGCCTGGTGAGCCTCTTTCCTCCCCTTAGGTCTCAGCTGGAATACCACCTCCTCAGAGGGGCGCTCCTCTCCTGCTCGCTCAGTGGGAGGAAGCCCCCACCCCCTGCCCTCCATCAAAGCAGCTTATTTTCCTCCTTGCACTTGGGACAATCTTACTCGTTTGTTTATTATTTGTCTCCCCTGCCAAGTTCTCCCAGGGCAGGGACATTGTCTGTTCTGCTGGCTGCTCTGTCCCAGAGTCTAGCACTAGACCTGGCACACAGCAGATGCCCAATTATGTGCACTGAGCACAATCTGAACAAGTTAGTCCCCGCTCTGTGCCTCAGTTTCCTCATCTGTGAAATTAGCGCCTTAATAACACCCATTTCACAGAGTTGTAAGCATTAAATGAGTTAGTATTTGAAGAGTCTTTAGAGCAGATCCTGGCCCATAGTAGGTGCTCTGCATATGTGCGTAAGTTAAAAACACAATAAAAGCCTCAAGAGAATACAGACACATAGGTCAGAAAGTCATATCGTAGATCACCAAGTTGCACAATCTTACATGCTACGATTTATGTTTACGTTTCCTTCCCTGTTTTACTTTTTCCCATATTTTTATTGTGACAAATTTCAAACCCATAAGAAGTTTAAAAAATAAACAAAACGGTGCAATGAACACCTCAATTCACCAGTCATTGACCTTTGGCTTCGTGTGCTTTCCCTCACGAAGGAACAAGAACAATGAATATTTATACTTGTATTTTCTTGTATTACTTTTTCTTTCTGACCTGTCTGGGAGCCAGTCGAAGACAGCAAGATAATTTACCCCTAAATTCTTCAGTTGCTATGTTTGTTTTTTTTTTATCTCTAGCTCAGTGGATGTATGAATTCTCTGGAACCAACTGTAAACGCCTCCCTGATCTTATAAATCTGTAATTCTACAAATCTGCTAATCCATGACTCCTTGAACCTGGAAATATTTGGTTCTAGAAACCATCATCTGCTGATTCTCAGAGTCCACACATGTTTGAGGTTCTACCTCTCGCTCATGTGGGTTTCCCGGAGTCCTGTCCCTGTGGTTCAGGAAATCTGCAAGGCGTTTGGTGCCTCTGAGCCCAGATTCCCACTTCCCAGAAGCCAATGCCTGGGACTGAGCAAGGGGAAAACCCAGCCAGCCCCAGCTCCCGATACAATGCCAAGCCCCAAGGGTGCCAAGAGGCATAGGGGCCTAGGTCACAGGCCCAAGGGTGAGACCCTGGACTGGCTGCACCCAATGGCCCTGCAGGGCCTCGCCAGGATGCCCAGGCCCTCCTCAGGCCAGCGTGTGAGGGGCAGATGGGCGGCCCCCTCCCCCGCCCAGCTCATGGAGCAATCCTCTGAGTCACCCCCACCTCATGACTCGTCTGCCCGCCACCACTGAGGCCTGTAATTAGCCTCCTCTGAGGCTGGGTCTTATCGGCCCATCAGGGCAGACCGGAGAGGGGGATGCCCTGGAGGTCCCCCACAGACGCGACCCGTCCTGGGGCATGGTGACAGGCCATCCGAGCATGCTTCTGCTGTCAGTGACAGCCAGCCCTGGGCCCAGAGGTTCATTTTGGCTCCCAGAATTCCCACTATCCATTCCCCAAAACTCTGCCCTGAGTTCCACCATTCAAGCCATTTTCCTGCTAAAATGTAAACTGATCACTCAATTTCATAGTGAATTTTTCAAAGCCCAGCTAGAGAACCAGCTCTGCTAGACACCCAGGGGTTCAAGGAAGACCCATTGGAGATCCACCTGTGGCCGTGGCTGTTGGGCAGGCCTTGCAGCGGGTGCTGGAGAAAAGAGGAAAGAAAAGATGTCTCCTTACCTCCTCCCCTTGTGGACTGACACCACTCTGGAGGGCGTTACTGTGGTGCCCATTCTACAGATGAAGAGACTGAGATCCAGAGACGCGTCAGATCAACACCCATCCTCTGGGGTGTTGCATCGGGGACTGTGCTGACATTGAGGGAGTGGATAGGGGCCTTTTCCAGGGAAGAGGGATCCCTCCACCAGCAGAGAAGACAGGGAGGGAAGTCGAGCTGCCATCAAACACCCTGAGCTCAAATCATGGCTGAAACCCCTTGTACCTCCGTTTCCCCAATTGTCAACTGCAGATAAAAACAACAACCTAATATGGTTGCTGTGAGAATTAAATCTGGTGCATGGTGAGATGCCTCCCAAAGGAACACAGTGAGCTCTTTTCTTCCTCCTCTTGATATTGGCAGATCTCTCCTCACCTAGGTTGATGGGAGGCAGGGAGGCCAAGGTGTGTCTCAACCTGGGGAGGCTGACTCTGTGCCCCCACCACCTCACCCCTACACACAGGCTCCCAGGAAGCTGTAGCTGATCCCCAGGCTGCCCCCTACTCGATGGGGTCCCTAGGATAAGCACCCCCAACTCCACACTTGCAAAGACACACACAGGCACATCTCAAGGCCTGTAGCAGGGCTGGTTGCTTTGCAATTATTAATAATTTCCTCTCTTCATCCCTCCCCCAGACCTGCTCAACCAGTCTCCCCACAGGCAGCTGAGCTGGCCTGACATTTGAACCGACTATTATTCTCTCACTTCTGGGAGAAGCGAGAGGAAACGTGGGACCTGTGTCTCGATCCTGGGGGTAGGGGAGCAACCAGGCCATCCACAGGTTCCCCCTCAGTCCCGATGCCCTGTGTACAGCATTCAAGCTCCTCAGGGCAATGGGCTAGTTGCCCCTTTCCTAAAGACCAGGTAAGACAGAGAGATTAAGCCCCTGCCAAGGGGCAGACTGGAAAATCCTCTTGAACAGGGGGTAGGAGTGTGGGGTGCTTAAGAGACAAACCCAGGGACTGGATTCATGTCCTGGCTCTGCCTTTCGCTTGCTCTGTGGCCTTAGACAAGTCACTTGCCCTTTCTGGGCCTCCATTTTCTCATCTGCAAAATAGGGTGATGAATCCCCACATTGCAGGGTCAGTGGGATTTAATAAGCTCCAGGCCCAGTGCCCACCAGGGGCATACAAATGGTTCTCTGGGGCAAGGTCCGTTCACATTCACAGAGTCTGCTCACAGCCCAGGGGGGCTGGGCCAAAGTGTGACAGCAGAAACAGAGCCCCGAGGCCTGAGGGCACCAAGACCTCGAGGTCCAGGTCCATCTCTAGTCACATCCAAAATCCACCAGTGCGGACAGGTCAGGGTACGAGCCCCCAACCCCAGTCGCTCCCTTGCCCGATTATTTGCACTCGCGGCTTCTTCCTGACAGCTAGGCAGCGCCTGCAGCACTCAGCACACAAGATCAGACCCAGAAAGGTCTGGTACTGCTCAACGCATCCACGCTGCCCGGAGGAACAGAGGGTGGCTCAGGACAGTGAGCTCTGGGGCCGTGAGGAACCACTGAAGGCCTCTGAGCAGGGGCAGGACCTGAGCTAGGAAGGTCAGTAGGTTGGGGTCGAACATTCAGGGACTCATCTGCTATCCCTCTTACCCTCATGGAATATTAGAACAGCCAAGAATACAAGCTGCTGGGTTCAAATCCAAACTCTAATACCTATAGCTGTGTGGCGATGAGCAAGTTACCATGCTCTGCACCTCAGTTTCTTTCTGTAAAATAGGGGTGATAATAGCCTAGAAGTGTGGGGGTTTTAATGTAGCAATGACTTATGAAGCACTGAGCACAGTACCTGGCACATAGGTGCTCAATAGATGGAAGCTGGTAGTCATTTCTGGATCTAGCAAGTAGTTTCACTCAATGCTGTTCCCTCTGCCTGGAAGGCCCATCTCCATGTCTCATAAGAACTCCTATGCATCCCTTAAGGACCCACCTAAATAGTCCCTCCTCTAAGAAGCCATCCCTGACCCCCCCCCACACACACACACACAGGAAGTCCTCTCCTCTCTGGGCTCCCTGGCTCCATACATGGGTGCCTCCTCCCACAGCCTGGCCACACTACAGGTAGATGAGTTGATACCTGGGGGGTTCACCGTCAGATCACCAGTGCCTGGCATGAAGGGATATGAGTGGAGGGTGTTCTTTCTCTCTCTCCCCCTCTCTTTCTCTCATTTACTTCTTTTATGATTTCAACCAAAATTAAACTCAAAAAGCCCCACAGACATGGGAAAATCGTATAGTTTCCAGGCAAACTTCGAAAAAATTTCTCAGGCCACTGCCAGAGCAAAGGACAGTAAACATCCCAAAATGTTAAATTCAAGATTGAGAAGACTTTTAACCAAATGCGTTATAGATTAGTGAAAAAAAAAATGAAATACCATGTGGCAAGGTAAGAAGAATGGAGCAGACCTGTGTGTACCGATCTGGAACAGTGTCCAAGATAAGTTGTCAAAACAAAAATAGAGTGAGGGGCAGAATGGATTATGAAATATACTGGCTACCATTTGTGTGGGTATATGGAAGAGAGGAAAGGACAATTTACATATTTGTTTGTGTGTACATAAAATTAGCTCTGGGGAAAAGAAATCGGTAAATAGTGGATACTTCTTGGGGGAGGAAGTTGGAGACTAGGGGTCAAGAGGGATAGAGACTTACTTTTCACTCCATATCCTTTTGTAGTTTTTGGAGCTTGCACCTTTGTTCACAGTAGCTATCCAAAAATAAGCACATGAACAAAGTTTAGGACTTTGGAAGACATATACTCCAGCACCAGCCCCCATCTGGTGCAGGAACACTCCTCAGCAACCATGACAGGCTACCCTCCCTTGAATGCTCCAAGTGATGGGGAGCTCAGTAACTCACCAGCTATCTAATCTATCCTGGGGTAGCTTGGAAGGATGGGTTTGGGCTCAATAAAAGAAGGCAGAAATGTGCTTCTGGGCTGCAAATAGATGCCTCTCTCTTGCCCCTGAAAGCAGCCATAAATGTGAGTTCCTGACTAGGGACCTGCTTTGAGGGCCTGCCTATCCTGAGGCCCAGGCGGGAGGTAGGCAGGGTAGCAGGGTGTGCTCTACTGTGACTCAGGCCCCACGGGCGCCCAGGGCACAGACAGCTTCCCAGGACACAGGACTGTGACTCAGGGCCACCCAGCAGGGACAACCCAGGTGGCAGCTGGCGAGCCACCAGCACACCCGCACCCTTTACAGCCTTGAACCCCAGCAAGGCCTCTGTCTCAGGCACGCACCACCTGGCTCACCACTGCCCCTTTGGCAGAGGATGGGATGGGGAGATTAAGGCTCTGGTGCCAGGCAGCCTGGGTTTAAATCCTGCCTCTGCCACTCTCTGGCTTGAGCCTCAGTTTCTCCATCTGTACAGCAGATAGCCACACTGCCCTGCCTCCTCACAGAGCTACTACAAAGATGCTCTGAATTCATCAGGATCACAGAATCCACACTCAGTGAATGTCAGCCATTACTACAGTGGAGTCCCAGCCTCATGTGGGGGTCACTGACACCAGAGCCTTGCAGGGAAGCCTGGGTACCCCCAGTTCACCCTGCATGGCCTGGTGAGCAGGCCGGGAAGGAGCAGGCCTCTAGGGGCATCTGGCTTCAAAAGTTCTACCAGGCGACCCTGAGGGAGTCCTAGATCCCGTGACAAATTATCGGTTCTACAAGGCAGAGGCTTTCCTCTGTTTCGTTAGCTGTGTCCCATGCCTGGAATAGTACCTGGCACATAGTCAGAGTGGGCTTCGTTGGCGTGTGACCCAGGCCATCACATGGGGCCCCGCACTCAGAAGTTTCCATGCTTGGTTTAGTGCTGGCACCATCTTGAAATTCTTAATTTTGAATGGGGGCACTGCGTTTAGTTTTGCACAGGGCCCCAAAAGTTCTATAACCAGCCCTGTCCACAGTTGACACCCCATATGGACTTCTGAGTGAATGAATGGCCAAGTGAATGCTGCCATCACTTGTGGCATCACTCTCTCTTTTTACCCTGAGAGTCATGGATTCCAAGCTTCCTTTTACAGATCGGGAAAATAAGGCTCATGCAGGTGAAGAGATGCATCCAAAACCACCCAGAACTAGAACCCAGGCCTGTCAGGCCCTAAAGCCCCAGTGCCCATGGCCTCCTCAAGGACAGCAGAGTGGTTTCTTTGTGACAGGGGAGGCCCCAGCCTCGTGGATCTCAGGGCAGCCAGGCCAAGTGGCAAACCCTGCCCTCCCAGTCAGTCCCTGAGCTGCTCTGCTTCCCTTCTCTCAGCTGGGGAAACTGAGGCCCAGCTCAGGGTAGGAGCTGGCCCAGTTTGGCAAGGGTGCCTACCCGGGAGGCGGCCTGGCCAGGTGCCTGGTCAGGGGGTGGGGACCTCTGTGAATTGCTCCTCAGTCCCCGCCGACCACAAGCGGGTTGGGTGAAAGGCGGCTGCTCTCCGCCCGCTTCCCCGCCAACGTGGGCCCAAACAATGGGCCTTTGTGCCTAGTGTGGGCGGGTTGTCAAGGTGCGCAGCCCTGGCCCTGAGCCCTGGCCTCAGCCTCAACACGGGCAAAGGGGCCGGGCCAGGGGGTCTGCGGGGGCCGGGAAATCCAGCAGACAAGGAAGCGAGGCCTCCTTGAGACAATTACAGCAGAGGAAATCAAGGCACAGAGAAGGTGCACCAGGCACCCGGGGCCACACAGCATATGGGCCTCAGAGGCAGGTTGGCAACCTGGGATACCAGCCTTCCTCTTGCTGTGGCCTGAGTGTCCTCACTCTGCAGCAAGGGGCTTAGACAGCCCTGCTGCTGGAACCTGCCTTCAGTGGGCTGGCAGAGCCAGAATCCCCCTTCTTCTCTCTTCTTACTGCCCCCATGTTCCCTTTCCAAAGGGGCTCAGCCAGAAGTGACAACCCTCCCCTCCTCATCTCTGGCAGTCTCCCCACGTTACATCAGCCACAGCATTGCTAGGAAAGTGTTGCCCCCTCACAGGGCCCCACCCTAACCACTCTTTCTCCTTTTAAGATCATGTGTCTGACCACCTGACAGGAAACCACCTGGTCAGGTAGGCACTGCCATGAGCCCTATTTTACAGGAGAAAATGGAGACTCTAAGAAGGGGCTGGGCTCACCCAAGGTCACCCACCCAGGATGCAGCAGTAGTATGTTGTTAGATTCCAAATATTTCTGATGACCTTCGGGAGGAAGATGGGGGCAAAAGAGCAGGCCCTGCCCTCTCAACGCCCACCATCTAGTGGGAAAGGCAGAAGTCAACAACAACAACAGCAGCAGCAGTAATAGTAAGTATTTATGAGTTACTGAACATTTAATAAGTACTTTATGTATGGAAACACATTTCTTTATAGCAAAATCACTGGGAGGCAGGTATTATTCTCCCATTTTACAGATGAGGAAACTGAAGCTCAGATGAGGCAACTTGCCCAAACTTAACCAGCTAATAAATGGATCCAAATCCTGCTGAGTCCACTGAATGGCTCTGCTCACTCAACCCTTGCCAGGCAGGGAGAATGATCCCAAATGAGGAAACTGAGGCTCTGAGCAGCAAAGTGACATGCCCAAGATCACA
This sequence comes from Camelus ferus, assembly GCF_009834535.1. Taxonomy (NCBI): domain Eukaryota; kingdom Metazoa; phylum Chordata; class Mammalia; order Artiodactyla; family Camelidae; genus Camelus; species Camelus ferus. The sequence goes on along the minus strand of NC_045714.1, from coordinate 5,677,942 downwards.
TAGCCAGAAAGTGGGAGAAGGGATTCAACCCTAGGCTCCTGGCTCCCAGAATCCAAGTCTTGTTTCCTTCCTCCTCCACCTCAACCAAGTTCCCTAAATGTCCCTCAAAATCATCTTCACCAGCAGCCCCTCATCCTCATCTTCCACTTGAATGAATGCAACAGCCCCTCCACCCCCATCCTCATTGGCCTCACCCAACACATAACAGATGCTTATGGAAATCCAGAAAGAGAATCCTAGTCAGGAATAAGCTAAACATCCATGTGCCAGAGCTTGGAGGAGAGCGCTATGGTCTGTTCACAGGACAGATCCTACATTGAGAATAAATAGATGCACTCGAGCTGCTATACCAACGGGGAAGGATCTTGAGAACAGAACATTGAGTGGAAAAAAGCAAGTTGCAGAAGCAAAAGTACAAGTGACACCATCTGTAGAATCACACCCACAACCAAAACAGCACCCCAGATCTCTCGGGGATGTGTGTGTGTGTGTGTGTGTGTGTGTGTGTGTGTATGGTGTGTATAAAGGCATAAAGATGTGGTACAACCACTTTGGGAAACTGGCCATAGCTACAAAAACGAAGTATGTGCATATCCCATCATCCAACAATCTCCCTCTTGAACATATACTGAAAGAAATGTGTTCTTATGTCCGTGAAAAGATATATACGAGAATGTTCATAGCAGCACTATTCAAAATACCGGAAACTGGAAATAATGTCCATCTCCCTATACAGTAGGGTGATTAAATAAACTGTGGTCTATTTAAACAGTGGACTACTACACAGCAGTGAAAAGAAATGAGCCACTGACACAAACACAGATAGATCTCAAAGGTTGAGTGAAAGTGCCAGATACGAGAGAGCACACACAGAATGATTCCATTTATATGAAGTTCAAGAATAGCAAAACCAAAGGCTCAGAATGGTCTGTGACTTGATCTGGGTGGTGCTCCCGTGGGCCATCAAGTTGTACAATTAAGCTCTGCACATTGTGCTGGGGGTACTTTATATCTCCTTCAAACAAACAACAGAAGGACAAAGATATGTGTGGAATCATGAACACCAAATCCGGGTCTGCAGTAACTTCTAGGAGAGATACAATTGGGATGGGACATATGGAGGGTATCACTTATATTGGGCTGTTTTCTTCTTAAGCTGAGTGATGGCTACATGGAAACTTATTTTACTAGCCTTTAAGCCTTTCTGAATGTCAAAAATATATTGAATATCTTGAAAACCAAACCAAAACAAAACAAACAAACCAAAACATTTCCTCGGCTTTTCCTGCTCCAGAACACACAATGACTCCCCACTGCCTACAAGCTGAGGCCCACCCTCCTCTTGCATGCCATTCAAGGTCTCATCCTGGGCCTCAACCTGTCTTTCCAGCCTCCTCTCTCACCCCTCCCCACCAGCCAAGCTGGTCTCCTCACTCTTCCCCTAACACGCCTTAAACATTCCCATCTCCACGCCTTTCCTCCCACCTGGAATGCCCTCCCCATTCCTGTCTACTTGCTCTGTGCCAGGCATTATGCCGAGTGCTTTAAGCTATTAACTCCTGAAATCAGGGGCTGAGGCATGAAGAGACTGGAGCATTGTTTTCAGCCCAAAATAATCTCCATTGTCACCCTCCAAAGCAACCCCAAATAATCCAAACACAAAAAGTGGTCCTGCTGTGCCACAGGTTCAAGACAAATTCTCCCACCCCTCATTTCCTGAGTCCCTCCAATATAAAAATTCTGGCCCACCACTGGATTTAACCTTCACTCATCCTTAAGGCTTGTGTCTTTACCATTCTCATTTTACATAGGGGGAATCTAAGGCTCAGAGAGGGCAAGTGACTTGTTTAAAACATTCAGCAAAGGCTGTCTTGCTCCTGAGATCTTTTCCTCCTCTGAAAGCTTCCAATCAAGATCAGCCCTCAAGCTTCTTCCTGCCTCAGGGCCTTTGCACTTGCTATTCCCACTCCTGCAATGATATTCCTATGCTCAGCTCTTTATCCTTCTGGTCTCTGAATTCAGGTCAGAGTACCCTTCCCAGATCCCTACTCTCATCCCCAGTGTAAAGTAGCCTCACCCCTATCTTTATCACATAACCATTCTAGTCACATAACTTAGCACTATCTAAAATTGTTCCACATATTCACTCATTCACTTCTCCATTACCTGCCACATGCACAGCCCCGAGGATACAAGCACCGTGAGGAAGGACTTTTATCTGTCTCATTCATTGTTGTGTACCAGAGGCTGGCATAGTAGGTGCTCAGTAAATGAGCCAGAAGAACACAAACCACTGACTGATTATGCCTCCCCGGGATCACACAGTGAGGATATGACAGAGAAGGAATTCAGTGACCATCCAAAGCCAGAATCTTTTCCCTTCATCTTCAGTTCTACCTGGACCAAGGATGCAGTAGGTCCAAAGAAGCAGGAAAGAAAGGTGACGATGGACCAAGCTGTGAGGCCTGGCAGGCCCCCACCACAACCCACCGAGCAGGTTGAAAGGGCCCCACATCCCACTGAAAACATACATTTTTGTTGTTGTTGTACATATGTGAGTTTGTGTAATGGTATGATTTTGCCGTTTATTATTGTTAATTTTTAGTGTGCAGTTTCCTCTTTGCATTTTAGCCCCATTGTCTCAGGTTCTTAGCATTTTCATAGATGCTTATAAAGCTCGTATGGCCCCACAAGTTAGAGATAAAAACAGAGTCAGAGAGAGACACCAACAGATGGGGAGTAAGAGACAGAAACAGAAGGAGAGACACTGAGGCAGAACAGAGAGAAACAGGTGGTCACAGAGAGATGAGGACAGAGACAGAGAGGATGGTGATGACAGAGACAGAGAGGGGAGATCAAAAGACAAAGAGATCTGTCTCCTACATCTCCTTAAACAATACACACCTCAATGAAAATGACAATATTGAGCACTTATTATGTGCAAGCACATGCTAGACACTTCTATTTGAATTATCATGTTGGAGTCTCACAACCACCCTATGAGGTGAGTATTGCTCTCACTCCTAGTCTACCGATGAGGAAACTGAGGCATAGAGAGGTCATCCAGCTCACTTCCAGTAGCAAGCCAGCAGATGGTGAAGCCAGGTTTAGCCTCAAGACTGCCCCAGACCCAAGGCTGAACCATTTCCTCCAGCAATGGGTCTTGGGGTCTCAGGATTTGTTTTAGGGCAGCTCCTCTCAAAACCAGCCTAATTCAGGTCCTGATTCGACAGGGCTGGGGCGGGGCCCAAGACTGCATTTCTAACAGCCTCTCAGGCAGCCCCTATGGTATAAGTCCCAGACCACGTTCTAGCAGTGAGAGGTTAGAGGACTCTGTTACTCTGAGGATCCGATGGGCAGCCACTCTGACCATCATGCATCCCACAGGCCCAGGAGCTACCCAGGCCCCTTTGGGTCCATTTTCTCTTCTCAGCACTTCCTGTTGATCTGCTGTCAGATTCTTGGGAATTCCCCGTAAGCTGACCGCTCCCATACACAAAGACAGCAGCACAAAGATATTCATTGTGGCATTGTTTATGAGAAAGACAAATTGGGACTACCTAAATGGTCACCAATCAAGGACTATTAAACACACCGGGATTCATGCAGTCATTGAAAATGGTGGCAGAGCAAAACTCAAAATATACATGACATCTGACCTGCAATTCCACCTCTAGGAATACATCCTACAGACTAGCACATGGGCACAAAGATGTTTGCACAAGGTTATCTTTCGCAATTTGTAATGGCGAAAGCCTACAAGCACCTCCATATTCACGAATAAGGAACTGGTTCTTTAAATAGTACGTTTCTACAAGGGACTACCACACAGCCTTAAATAAAAAAGAAGGGCAGTCTTTATGCACCTATATGGACCATCCCAAAGATGTACTGCTCCATGAAAATAACAAGGCATAGAAACAATGTGTACAGTCTTCTAACATCTGTAGGTAAACACAAAGAGAGAAAATATGTTTCTGTTTGTGCATAGAACCCTCCTGGGAAGCAAAACAAGAAAATATCTCAGTGAGGAACTGAGGAATCAGGGGCAGGAAGGAGACAGACTTTTTGCTGTACACGTCTTGTACCTTTGGTATTTGGTACCATATGAATGTATTATCTATTGACAAAAATTAATAAATGTTTTTTTAAAAGTTTAAACAATAGAAGAATGCTACATTGGGGGATGTGAGAAAGTGCTTATGATGAATTCTTGAGGGGGTAAAGGAGGTGATCCAATTTATACAATATATAATGTTCACATACATCCATGCATGTAGGTATAGAGAGAAATGTCTGGAGGGGCTGTCACCAACCTGTTAACAACCAGAGTCACTGCTATTTATGCACTAGATACATTAATTCATTTAATCCTCACAACAACGGTGGGGGGAGGTGGGCAGACTGACATTGTCCTCATTTCATAGATGCGGAGATTGATGCCCAAGAGGTGAGGTCTCCTGGCAAAGGTCCCACAGCCAGGTGGAGGCAGAGCAGGATTAGAACCACAACCATCAGGCTCAGGATCCTCTCAATTCAAATTGGGTCATTTTTACTTTTTGCTTTGAATTTTTTAGCCTTGTTGGAAGTTAGAACAATGAACTCATTTATCTGTCTGTCTGTCTGCCTGTCTCTCCCTCTCTCTCTCCTGTCCTACCTCCCTCTCCTTTTAAACAAAGCTTTTAAGAAAAGTCTCTCAGGACATCTACGTCCCCACGTCAGCAGCCCCCTCCCCTGGTACTCACGTTCCCCTTCGAGACTTGCCCCAGAGCCCCAGGTATGGAGAACCATGAGGGCAGTTTTTAAAAAGAGTACATTATGTATCGAGCCAGGGCAGAGAGAATGTTGTAAATAAAAGGACAAAGAGACACTATCAAACGCAGGGCCTGATCCTTGATTAAAGTCGAGACAAGAAAAATTTAAATACACACACATAGCTATGGAGGACATTTTGGAGCAATCTCAGTAATTTGGACACACACTGAATATTAGGTAATATGACTGAATCAATGCTAAATTTCTTGGATGTGATAATGGCATCAGGGTTGTCTCTGAGAATGCCCTTGTTCTTCAGAGGTGCTTGCTGAAGTTAGGGTGAAGGGTCAGGATGTCTGCAACTTACAAGGAGTTCAGCAAAAATCATGCAGAGGGAGAGAAAGAGAGAGACCAAGAATGTGTGTGCATGGGGCCAAGTGTTGACAGTTGGGGAATCTGGGTGAAGGTACTACAGTGGTTCACTGTAAGGTTTTTGCACTTTTCTGTAAGTTTCAACATTTTCAAAATAAAAAGTTGGGGGAGCTCAGTGGTTGTCAGTGGCTGGTGATACCGAGAGGGACTGACTGCAAAGGGGTAGCAGGGAACTTTCTGGAGTGATGGAAATCTATATCTTGATGTATATCTTGATCGTGGTGGTGTTTATGAAACTGTGTAAGTTTGTCAAAATTCACAGACCTGTACACCAAAAAAAAAAAAGAGTAAGTTTTATTGTACATAAATTGTACTTCCAAAAAGGTGACTTTAAAAAACAAAAGTTGGGAAAGACAAAGAGGCATCAGGGCCCCAACTCACAGGGGCTCTGGAAACACAGCAGGTGCTGCCTTGAGCCAGCCTTGCCTGAGCCTGTTCGACTGTGGACCCCAAGGGTTCAGCAATGCAGGGACTGGCCCTCCAGGTCCTGGGACCTGCAGCCCAGCCTCAGGGAGTGTCCAGGCACCAGCTAGGAGCTTCCTCCCGAGCCTCCTTGGCCTGAGTGCAGGGCTTAGTCTCCCCAGGGCCAGCAAAGACATACTGAATAACGTCTTTGTGTGTCCTGGAGAAAGCAAGTCTGGGCGACCCTCACAAGGTGTTCTCAGCCTCAGTGGAGACAGAGGGTCAGCAGGAATGACCACCTCATTATCACTCGGTCCACCTTACCACCACCAGGTACAGCCCAAGCTACAGGGGCCCAGAGGAGGGAAGCAACTTGCCCAAAGTCACACAACAAGTCAGACAGCTGTGTCTGGGATGGATCATTCCTAAACCAAAGCTTTGAGTGTGAGATCGTTACATTCAACGACCCCCATTTCTCATATTGGAAGACTGAGGCCCAAGACTGTGTCAGAGCACAGATTAGCAATGTCTTGGGAATCCCCAGACCCTGTTGCTGTGGTCCTATTTGGCGTGGTACTAACAGGCTTCTAGGGTAGCTGGGGGTGGGAGGTTACCACTGTGAGCCTCCAGTACTGACCACCATCCTCTGTTATCCCCACTGTCCCCTACCTAGCTTCCTCTGCTCCAACCTGATGGGAGCAAAGGGAGGACAGGGAGGAGGTGGGGGTCCCACGCCCACCCCTCAACGCCCCAGGGAGCACCCACATGGCAAAGAGCCACGGATTCTGCCCAGCCCACGAAACTCACCTCACCCAGAACCTGTTTCAACTCCTCCAGCTCTCCTTGGCAGCTGTGGAGGCCTCATTAAGTGATGCCAGCGCCTCCCACACACCATTTGAAGAAGGGGAGGGGGCACACACCAACAATGGAGACCTATAGCACCTTCCCCAGAGACCCCGGGCCCATAGCGGGCAGAGGCAGCGCAGTGCCCTGCCAGGCTGGGCCTGGAAAGCAAGGGCCTTGCTGTAAGATGGCCAGCCACCTTCTCCCCAGGCAGGCCTGTGTGGGTTCCTCAGAGTTGTTTAACCTCCTTAATTAAATAGCAGTGATTAAGAGGCCACCTTGGAAGGCCCCCAGGGCTTTAAGGAAGGCTGGGGGCTGGGAACTGGGGGAAGGGCCCCCCAGCCATGGCAGGCTCAGAGATTCCCCGCTAAGCAGAACAGAGAAAAGGCCCTCATCCCACACCACAGAACTGGGGGCAAAACAGCCCATCCTCCCCACATTGGCTGTGTGATGCTGGGAAAGTGGCCTCACCTCTCTGTGCCTCGGTTTCCACCAGGAGGAAGGGCAGGGTGGTGGCGAGACTTGATTAATGACTGTTTGTGAAAAGGTCCCAGAGATGCTGCTGATAACAGGCCTGACTATTATTCTGGGAAGGCATCGAGGAGTGTCTGAGCCCATAATTACCGAAAGGATGAAAACAGTAAGGAACGAGGAGGCCTCGCCCAGCCCTGCCCGCTGCCCCCAACGTCTGCCCTCCTTCCCTCGGAGGGCCCCTTCCCAGGACAGGGGGACCCAGGGAAAAGAGGTCTCGGACCCTGGCCTAGGTCCTAAGACTTCTGTTCCTCTTCTTAACACTGGGATTATTAAACTGTGTCTATCCATTCCTTCACTCATTCATTCATTCCATAAATGTTTACTGAGCACCTACTATATACTAGGCAGTATAGCAGCAAACAAAATAGACATGGTCCCTGCCCATCAGAGCTCAGTCCACTAGAGGAGGTAAACGATAAACAAATAAGAAAATTCTATCATGGGAGCAGGATATTACTTTAAGGTGATGTGATAGGGAACAACTGGCAGAGACCTGAGCTCAAGTGCTCAGGGAGGGCTTCTCTGAGAAGGTGACCCTAGAGTTGAGAACTGAAGGATGGATGGAGCTGCCGTGGGAAGAGTGTTCCAAGCAGAGGGAAGTGCATGTGTAAAGGTCCTGGGGTGAGAAACAGTGTGTTGGAGGAGGCGGGAGCAGGGACCAAGAAGGGGAGAGTTGTGGGAGGTGAGGTAAGAGAGGCCGGTGGGGTCAGGAGTAGATCAGGCAGGGTCTGATGCAGGGATGAGCCTGGACTGCATCCTCAGGACAGTGGGCAAACACGGGAGAATTTTAAGCAGGGAGGGACCAGGGTGAGATTCCCTCCCCTGTCCAGTGTTCAGGGCCTGCTCAGTTCACATAAGCTGTGAAATTAAAATCCAAGTGGCTGAAGACTTTGATGATGACTACCTTGCCTGTGTTCAAGTAGAACACTTTCCTACTTGAGATTCAAATCTTGGCCCTACCATTTCCTGGCTCTGTGTCCTTGGGCCTCAGTTTCATCTCCTGTGAAACAAAGATAACAGATTCTTCCTTTGAAATGGACAGGCACTCCCAACTCAAATGGCAATGATGGTTTAAATCCCCATAAACTCACAGAGCAAGAATTTCCTGAGCACCTATTATGTGGCGTGGAAACCTGCAGAATGGATCGGCCATGAAAATTTTGAAGTGGATGCCCAGATATTCCTAAGGGCTCTGGAGCATCAGTGCCTGAGCTGAGACCCCCAGATCTGCCCCCTTAGAAGCTGTATGCCTTGGGCAAATGTCTTAGCCTCTCTGAGCCTCAATTTCCTCATCTACAAAATAGGGTTAACAGTAATACCTACCTCATGAGGTTGTTGGAAGGATTAAATTAGTTAATATACATAAGGCAAATAGATAAGGCCTGGTCCAAAGAAAGTGCTTAATTACTGGTCACTTTTTATTATCCATTTCCTAAATTCTTTCTTTAAGCTCTCCACCTGTTTGCCCCCCACCAACACCCTAATGCTGGATTGCTTATCTCAGTCACTGCCCAACAGGTCCAGTCTTTCTTCTGGACTGTTTCCTCCCAGCAACCGAAGGGATCCTTTAAATCATATTTCTCCTCCGCTCAATGCTGCAGCAGCTCCCCACTTTCCCCAGGCTAGAGTCTCCACAAGGAGACTGTGCGTGGCCCCAGCCACCCACACCCTCCCATCCTGTCCCCCAGCCTGATCGACTTCCAAGTCTCTGAGTGTCCCATCCATCCTGCTTCTGGCCCTTTGCACATGCTCTCTTTGCCTGGAATGTGCTCCCTCCCAAAATTCTGCCAGAGCTAACTCTTCTTCCTGTGGGAAATCCTCTGGGGCTCCCTAGAGCTGCCACATGCTGCTCACTTAGCACCTAGTGCTTCCCCCATCACAGCGCCTGTTGAAGGGTCATGTCAGAGTCACCAGCTAGACTGGGAGCATGTTGAGGGCAGGAATGAGGTCTGCGGGATCTCTCTGCTGCAAGGCCTGGAGGGTGTCAGGGGAGGGGGAGTGGTAAATGGAGTAAGTGTTTAAGGTGAGCTGAGGTGGATGACTTGAGTCAAGTCGAGCTGAGTGGAGTTAAATCGAGCTTAGATGAAGTAAGTTGAGGAGGTGAGGTGAAGCTGAGCTGAGTTGAGCATTAAATTGAGCAGGATTGACTTGAGTGAACTGCAGTGGATGGAACTGAGGTGAGTTGAGGTAAATTAAACTGAGTTGAACTGAGATAAACGGAACTGAGTTGAGATGAGGTGAGTTCAGTTAGGATGAGTTGAGTTAAATCAAATTGAAGTGAGTTTTAAACTGAACTGAGTTATACTCAATTGAGGTACACAGAGCTGATGTATATATACTGAGTTAAAATGAGCTGAGAAGAGTTGAGATGAATTAAACTGGTGAGTTTAACTGAATTGAAATGAGTTGAGTTTGGTTGAGTTGAGGAGTTGAGTCAAATCAAGTTTAGGTGATCTGTTTAACTTGGTTAAACCAAAGTTTCTCAACTCTTTTTTTTTTTTTTTTTTTTTTTGGCTACCTCCTAAGGAGTATTTTTAGACATTTTTTCCTGATTGCCTCCCCATGAAGTTTTGATGCCACAGTTATACTACATACCTTTTGTTTTGTTTTGTTTTTATATCTGTGCTTTTCACCCCACAAGAATAAATTTCCACCCTCTTGGGAGCAATATCACCCCCACCACACTCACTGCACTGCCCTGGGGATGTGTAAGTTAGGCTGAGCTGAAGTGAATGGAATTTTGCCTCTTCAAAGGGGATCTGTCTTGTCTTCCTGGAGGTAGGGTCTCTGACAAAGGCTGAGACCCCTGCAAGGCTGAGGCAGAGGACAGGTCAACTTCAGTTCCAATTCCCCTTCCACCCTGCACAGTTCCCTTCAGCCCATCTCCTCACCTGGGTAAAAGAAGGGAAAACAAGCACACAGGCCCTGAAGCAGGTGTGAGCTTGGCGTGTTGAGTTTAGCTGAGGGAGGCCCATGTAACTGGAGAAGTGAGGAAGAGACAGATGGGAGGAAGTGAGATCCTTGTGGGACATGGAGAGGAGTCTGGGTTTTGTCTTAAGAGCAATGGGGAGCCATGGAGAATTCTGAGCAGGGGAGGGACCTGCATGGAACCAGAGCCTCTGAATGGGAACAGAATGGACTCCCCACAGGTCTAGGATGATATGTCTGATTGGCTGAGCCAAGTCACATGTCTATGTGCTAGCTGCAATGGAGGCTGGAAACCTAGTCTCATACTCTCAGCATCAAATTCTTCAAACATCAGAAGGAGATTCAGATTCTAGACAGTTGAAAAGAATGGCCCAAAATGCCAATAGTAACAAAAGTAAATAATGAATAGTGTGGTGAGGCTGGTCAAGTGGGAGGAGAAAGGCCCAAGCTGGGCCTGGCAGGGGCAGCCCCCATCCCAAGACCCCAAGCCAGCCTCCATATATACAAAACCACTCCCCAGTCCCCATCCTGGGACAGGGGCCCTGATTACACATTGCTGGATCCCAGAACCCTGGGCCAAGAGTTGCTGCTTTCACTGCTTTTTTTTTTTTAACCATTAAAAGGCTGTCCCCTGTTTGTACAAATAAACCTGAGACAGGATCTGTTAGTCAAAAAAAAAAGGCTGTCCCATTAGCACCCATAAGGGACCCAGTGGGACATACCCCCAGCAATACACACACACAGTGACAAACCCCCTTACAGAAAGACAGGCTCTAGAGCCAAGCAGACCGAGGTTTCAGCTCCCTAAGCCGCAGGTTTCTCACTGCGAAAGTGGTAGAAACATCCCCACCTCACAAGGGAAGGAAGTCATCTCCCACTAGGATGTCAGGGTGGCCTCACACAGGGCATCAGACACACAAAAATCCTGATTTCATTCCCATTGACCACGCAGCAACTATGTGCCAGGCATCAGACTGGACACCTTATACCTACAGTCCTAATCCCCTCGTAAGCCACAGAGGCAGAGCCGGGACTCAGACCCAGGGCTGCCTGACACTCCACCCCTGCTGTCACATATTGAGCACTAGCTGTATGCCTGGCCCTGCTCTACACACTTTCTGCATCATCTCATTTAGTCCTCACTACACTCTGTTAGGGGGTTGCTATGATTATTATCTCATTTTCCAAATGGGAAACTGAGGCTCGGAGAGAGATGTGAACTTGACCACATTCACACAATGGGAAAAGGGCAGAGCTGAGATTCAAGCCCAGCGAGTTGACTCCAGCACCCAGCCCTTCACTTCCCCTCTGCATACCTGGCTCAAGACACACCTCCTCCACGAAGCGTCTCCAAGCCCATCCCACCCCTGCCATCCCTGCCCCCATCACTGCACACCCCTACCACTCAGTTTGGCTTTTCCACATAGTTGTTTGCCATGGGCTGTGAGCACCATTTTTCCTAGAAGTTTTCCTCTGACATCGCCTGCCCCTCTGGCTCCCCACCATCCTGGCCCCCCACAGGGTTCCCTGGACCAACCAGAGCCCCACCTGCCCCGTAATGATTAATTAAACCCCCAACTGTGACCTGCATTCTTGGTCCAAGTCTCGCGCCTAGTGACCTCAGCCGGGCGTGGTGAGGGTGGGAAGGATGGGGAAGCAGTGGAGACATTCTGTGGGATGATGGGGTCTCCCCCCTCTGCCCGCCTCTCCCTGAGAGGAGCTTTGGCAATCAGAGAAGGCAGTGTGGGTTTACCAAGAAAAGGAGGAAGAAAATGCCAGCAGAAGTCAAAAAGCTCATGGCATGGGTGAATCAACACAAAGTGGGCGGGTGGGGGCCTGTAGACCTAGGAGGCGGTTAACAGCCCAGGATGGGGGCCAAAGGCAGAAGGACCTCAGCAGAGAGAGAAGGGGTACACATGTTGTGAGCATCTGTGTGTGGCTGTTACCCACTCAGATCTCCCCAACCCCACCCAGCAGCCCTGCAACGCAAATATCCACATCCCCATTTAAAGTAGCAAGACAATAAAGATCAGAAAATTAAAGTTACTTGCCCCAGGTCACACAGCATCTAAGTGGTGGAGTTGGGATTCAATCAAAGTCTATGGCTCAGAAAAAGGGTTAAAAGCAAAAGCCTTTACAGTCAGATCTGCATTGCAGTGTGGGCTTCCTGGCTTGTAACCATGTACCCTTGGGCATGTCAGCTCTTCTCTGCATCTCAGCTCCTCTATCTGCACAATGGACATAGCAACATGCCAACCTCATAAATCGTCAAGTGGCGTCTATGAGCCAGCACAGAGTTTGTCTCCAATCAGAGAGAGGTATTGTGGGGCTGGTGGTGTGGGCCCTATTTGAATTTCTGGGGAGCTCAGTTCCTTACAGAAGTGATTTTCCAGCCATAAAACTTCTTATTTTGAACTAAATAAAACCTGGCTTTTCCTGGGACCATCCTAGGCTGGCTGTGAAGGCCTCCCTATCTTCCACTCCTCCTCTGACAAATGAAAAGAGACCACTGACCTTGTGGAAAGAGCTAGGTCACTTGACATTTATTGGCCTCCTACTGTGTGCCAAGCATAGGTCTTGGCATTGGAGACACAGAAGTAAACAAGATCAGCAAAGTTTCTGATATCATGAGGCTGATATTCTATGGAGAGGAGACAGACATGAACCATATGAGTCCTTAAGAAACATAACCACTAGGTAATTATTTATTGGGGAAATCTAAATACCAGAAGCATCCAAACAACAGAGTATGTTCAGAACTTATTTTCTTATCATCTAATTTTTAACAAACATCATTGTGTGAATCAGATAATGTTCCTTCTTGGTTCAAAATTCTTCTGTGGTTCCCACCATCTTCAGGATTAAGTCTAGATGTCTTAATACAGCCAGTAGGGCACCATGTGCTCTGGCCCCTGTGGACCTCTCTAATCTCACCCCCTTGCCCACTCCACTCAAGCCACACTGGCTTCCTCACTATTCCTCAAACATGCCGAGCTCTTTCAGTTCTCAGAGCTGTGGCACATGCTGTTCCCTCCACCTGAAGCTCTTCCTTTCACTCTCCAACTGGTCAACTCTTCCTCAAGACAGTTGCCACCCTGCGCCCCAAGGAGACACATCTGGACTCTGTCTTGCCTATCAGTTTGGCTCACTTGGCCTCCTTCCCCTTGCCCCTACGAAAATCCACGCAAAATGGAAAGAAAAACAGCCAGGAAAGAGGGTGAGTCATTTGTTTACAGGCTTATTAATTACTAAGCTCAAAAACTTGATTTCCATTCTTCCTTTTTTTCCCCTCTCTGCCCTTTGAGAATGTTTGGAATCTACATTGTTTCCCAACGCAAAAGTATGTCAAGTTTATTTTTAGCAAACGCACATGATGGCTGGGACTGTTATTCATCCCCCCACGTCAATGGAGAGCCATCCACAGAGTATGCGGTCTGCTTAATGTTCTTCAGATGTGGCTCCTGGGAGAACAGCAGGTCTGCAATAGCCTTGGTGGCTTTGGGGTCAGTGGGATCCAAGGTGGGTCCAAGTCTGAGGGACTATGAAGGTTCCAGGCTGCAGTTTCTCCTCCTGACCACTGGTGGCGCTGTGGGGGTGGGAGGAGTAATTTCTCCCAAGCTGGCTGAGTGAGTGCCTTTTTCCAGGACTAGCAAGTGGGGAACTTGGGTATTCCAGTGACTTGTCCCTCTACTTCTTGCCTTTTGAAGGGTTGTGGGAGAACTTTGGGTTCAATCAGGACGGGAAAGTCCTCCTGTTCTGTCTAGCTGATACTACTGTGCCTTGTCTGCTCACTTCCCCATCTCCCACCCCCACTCCTACCCCCAACCCCTGTCCTCAGAGCCTGGTCACCCCTCCCACTCTCTGAGAGCCCAGGTTGGAAGTAGGGGCAGCCTTGCTGTGGGAACTCTTCCAAGGGCTTCCTTCCAAGATGACTGCTTCCAGTCCCTGTCACGGGATGGAGCCCAGCAGCTATGGGAAACCTACTTCTGGCTACCTCAAGGGGATAAGAAAGGACCTGTCTCCAACAGACTCTGTTACCCAGCAATAAAGATAATAGTATGGCCGTGGAGCAGAAGACGGTCACCCCACTAGACGGCGGGACGATATCTATCATGGTCTCTCCGTGTCTCCAGCGCCTGGCATACAGTGGATGCTCAGTAAAGATTTACTAAATGATTGTGACCTGAGTTCCAGGCTTACTGTGCAATATCAGTTAAGTCACTTAGTTTTTCTGAGCCTCAGTGTCCCATCTTGCCAATGGGTAACTGACCTTAACCCTAGAGCAGGGTTGCAAACTCAGCTGCCTACAGGAGCCAGGTAGGGCCATAAAAGTGAAATGGGTTGGGGGCAGCTGTGGCCATGGAGTGTGGCTGTGGGGACACTCAGCTCCAGAACACAGCAGTTACGACCTCAGAGTTCTTGGATCTTCTCATTTCTTAAGAGATGCCAGAAATCTGCATGTTTGTGTGCAATGTCCTAATTTTTCAGTGTTGGCAATTTGTTTTGACTTTCAGCAAAAGCAACACACAGCCAAACCCAACACACCTCGAGGCTGACCCGGCCTAAAGGCTGCCAGTTTGAGTCCTTGGTGGTTAGCGTTTGTCACTCACTAGGCCTTGAACAGGCCTGTCACGCCCAAGCCTGGGACAGGGAGTTGGGATGAAGGCGGCACAAGCCTCACTCCGTGTGGGAGTAGCTATTATCCCAGCTTATGGGAGGGCCGGGCCGGACTCGTCGGTGCTGGGGCTGTGGGCATTGCCTGCAGAGCTCTGCCTTCCACTTAATTAAGGAAGCCGATAATAATCTAGGTGGAGCATGGAGATAGGTAGAGAATGAGTTAGCAAACTATGGCCGGTTGATTGTATCTATTGTAAAAAGCCCAGATATAATATCAGATTAGTACACTTTGTGTGCCTATTAAAACACCGCGTCATTATGGGATGTGTTATAATTAAGGCCCCAGCGGGCCCCCTTCTGTCTCTGATTTGCAGGTCCAGGCACAGCATCTCCTCTTAACTCCTTCCTGGCCACAACTGGCCCTGCCAATGGGGCTTGTGATGCAAATTGTGATCAGCCAGGCACTGACACGTCCCACAGGGTGCCAGACCCCATGATGGGCACCGGGGGACAGTAGTGGAACCAAGGCAGATGAGGTTCTGTCCTCAGAGAGCTCAGAGTCTGAGGGGAGGAGGGCTGATAATACATATGGACACAAACAAAACAAGTCAAGTTCATGGTGAGTGCTGTCAGGGAGCTAGGTAGAGGCCCTGGGTGGGAGCTGTGCAGTCAGGGAGGCCATTTGACAAGGTGGCCAGAGAAACCCCCTACAAATGCAAGCTTGAAGGAGAATGAAATGTGCTCTTGGCACCATGCTCAAGCTATTGGCCAGAGAAAGGAGGGCTGGTGAGGTTTGCTGAGGCATAATGTGGGCTGCTGTGGCCCCTCCTGCTCACCCATTCCCTGATTCAGCAAACCTTTGGGAGCACCTACTGTGTGCCAGGCCTGGGCTGAGTGCCAGGGAAGCATTGTGAACAAAACAGACAATACTCCCTGCCCTAAGGAAGGTGATATTCTAAGGAAGGAGATAGCCATTGAACAAATAAACAAATAAATAATATGATGGCGAGTCAGGAAGAAAGATGAAAGGGCTGGAGGTGACAGTGGAGGTGACACTTTAGCAGAGTAACTAGGGAAGGCTTCCCTGAGGCGATGACATTGAGATGAGATGAACTGAGGGATCCAGCTGGGTGACAGAGCTGAGGGAAGAGCATTCCCAGCAGAGGGAACAGCAAGTGCAAAGGCCCTGGGGTTAGATCATGCCTGATGTGTTGCAGGGATAGCAAGGAGACCACTGGGCTGGCAAAGTGTGCAAGGGAGAAAAAATGGTGGAGATGAGATCAGAAAGGCAACGGGGCCAGGTGAGGCTGGGCCTTGTGGGCCTTGTAAGGTCTTTGGCTTGTGCTCTAAGATATGAGCCATGGGGGTTCTAAGCAGAGGGAAAAGATCTGACTTAGGATCCACCTAGATCTAACAGGATCCCTTTGGTGGTGTGTGGAGAATGGCGAGACCAGCAACGAGGCGCTTTGAATCCAGGTGTGGAAGTGGAGGGGAAAAGCTGGTTGGGTTCTGGATGTATTCTAAAGGTAGAGCTAACAGGATTTCCTGACCAATTATTGGATGTGGGGCAAGAGATGAATCAAGTGACCCCCAAGGTTTGAGCCTGAGCATCCAGAGGATGGAGCTGCCATTTCCTGAGAGTGGAGGACTATGGGTGGGCCCAGTGCCTGTGTCTGTCCTCTGCCCACTCCTCGAAAGCCCCCTGCTGACCCCAACCCCAGCCTCTGCTGGGTCAGAGCCAGGGAAGGAGAGAGTGTGGAGTTGGCCTCACCCAGGCCTCCAGGCAGGAAAGGGGCACCCAGGGCCTGGCCACAGGATGACACAACACTTAATAATTTTGCCGCTGAGTTTTGCAATGGGCACCCTTTATCGACTGGTAAAGGGAGTGGGATTTTGCAACCACCCTAACGGGTGATAGTGGCTAATGCCAGGCCAGAGGGATATCAGGCCAGCCCACGGGCATCTCCTTGAACCACAAGGATTGAGTCTCCAACAGGCCATCCAGGGCTGAGCCATCACAGTGGTATGGAAGGCCAGTGGTGAGCTCTGGCCTCAGACCCCACTGGGTTCAAATCTCAGCTCCTCCACTTGGCTGGAGACCTTGGGCAAGTCACTTCCCCTCTCTGGACCTCAGCTCTTCCTCTGAAAAAAGGGGATTAATTAAAGGAATCATTTTTTAATTACTTTAAAACTGTTCCCCAACCTATCATTTAACATTTATTGGACACTTAACTGTGTATCCATCATCTCATTTAATCCTCATGTTCTTTAAATCCTTTAAACTGTGATTTTCCTATTTTATAATTGGGTAAACTGAGGCTGAGAGAGAGAAGGTGACTGCCCCCACATCACCCAGCCTGCCAGATGTGGAGCAGGAACTCAGACCGAGGCCTGTCTGATTCCAAACCCCAACTCTGTGGTTACGAAGTTGCTGCAGTTCTCTGAAGCTGTTTACAAGATGAATGGAATTAAGCAGTGCCTCCCTCAAAGGGTTGATGTCTGCATTTGGGGAGCCCTCATAACACAGTAGCCATTATTATGATTAGCAGAATTTTTGTTACTGGCTAGCTCTACCTAGCAGCCAGCATACCCCTCTTCCCTGCCCCTCGCAGCACAGACAGGACACAGGCTTTAAAATCACAGCCCAGACCCCTCCTGCCTTCCCACTGTGGGCACATCTCCCCCGTCCACTGAGGCAACAATTTCTGCCACCACTCCAGGCCATTTATAGGCCAAAGGAGACCAGTGGGTCAATGGTAATCCCAGTGTGTTGGGCCCTCAGGACAGTCCTGTGAAAGAGGGTCATTTATTCCATCTGGCACAAGGCTCTGGCTGGGACACAACATGGCCAGGATATCAAGCCAAAGAGAAGGGGATGAGGACTTTGCTCCCACCGTGATGGAGCCTCTAACTGCTCAAGGTGCTGATGCAAAAGCCTTCCTGGCAAAGTCTTTCTCTCTGTTTCTCTCCTCTTCTTTATCTCCCAGCCTCTGTCTTTCCCTCTGTAGCTCTCTTGGTCTCTCCCTCAGTGTGTCTGTCTCTTCCCAATGCCTCTCTGTCTCTCCCTTAGTGTCTCTCCATCTCTCCCTTGTGTCTTTCTGTCCCTTGGTATCTCTGGCCCAGGCTGCCTCTTACCACCTCCTCTCCATTACTGGCTCTAAATATTTACTGAGGTGAAGGTGTCTGGCCGCCTAGTTTATTTGAAACGCTCGCCCAGCCCTACCTTTCCTCCCACAGCCACCACCCAAGGGTTCCCCAAGGAAGGAGGGCAGGTGAGGGATCCACAGCCTCAAGGATGCTTGAAATGCCCGCAGTTCAGAGGTCCACAGCTTGAGGCCAGACCTAGCCCTAGCTGGACTCCCTCTCACTGTGCAAGGACAGATTCTGCCCATGGCACCTGGGGTGAATGCTGATTGGCTCAAGCCAAACATGGCCCTCTTTGACCTCTTGCAGTAAATGGCTGAGGCTATACATGGAATGCATCTGTGGCCAGTGAGATGAGGAAGTCGCCAAGGGACTTCTGGGAATAGATTCTTCATTCTTAAGTGGACACATGAAGGCCTTTTCCTGCCTCAGCCATGGCTATGTGAGGAAGAGATGGCAGGCACTTTGGCAGCCATCATGGAGCTATGAGGAGCTAGGCTGGAAAGAGATGGCAGGACCACGAGGTGGGAAGAACATGAGGCCTCAATGATGTCCAGCACCCCCACCCTAACCTCCAACACCTCCAACACCTCCAACTCACCAAACCATTGTTCACTGTCATTCAACAAATATTTATTGTGCACCTACTGAGTGTCAAGCCCTGTCACGGGTACTGGGAATGCAGCAGGAAACAGTTGACATGATTCCTGCCGTGCATTCTGGAGTAGGGAACAGACCTCAATCGAATAATCATCTAAGCAACTGTAAACAATATGGCCATAATGAGGGCTGCAAGGAGGGATCCATGAGATGAGACCAGAAAGGGGGATCAAGGAAGGCACTCTTGCAGAGTGAATGAGAGGGAGAGTGGCAGGAGATTGGGAGAGAAGGGTCAGCCATGGTGTGGCACCTGCAGGTTGTGATTAGGAGTTTAATCCTTATTCTGAGGGCAGTGAGGATCATGGGAGACAACTGAGCAAGGGAACTGGAGGGTGATCCAGCTTAGGTTTTTTTAAGGCTTCGTCTGGCAGCACATGGAGGATAGACATAGGGGTGAAACTGGGAGCAGACCATTTAGAGGCTGTTGTAATCATCCAGGTGAATCACCCAAGCCTGTGAATGGTGCTGGGGTAGGAAACACGGAGAGGTGGGGACAGGGTAAGGCAAGACTTTAGGAGGTGATAATAATGGCAGTTATCGATTGCTTCCTATGAGTCAGGGACTGTTCCAAGCACTTCACAGAGAGTATCTTATTAAAGCACATCTCTGTGAAGTAGAAATTCATTATCCCTAATTCACAATGAGGAAACAAAAGTATGGTGGGATCAATGCTCTAGAAATGCCTCAAACCCTCTCTTGCCGGCACTTTCTGCCCTGCCACAATGGGCCCGAGGGCACTTGGAAACCTCAGGCATCCAGGGTACCTCTGGGCTGATCAGTCACCCTGGACTCTCCCCCACCCCCAGTTTCTCATTTCACTCTCCTTGAAAAGTCATTGTTATTACTACATCCAAGGTCTCCCAGCCACAGACCCCATGTCCACCCAGTTCCTTGCTCTCTCCTATGGGGCAGGACCCCATCCCCTGTCACTTGGCAACCCAGAGAGATGTAGGGACTTGCTGGAGGTCACCTAACACATCCTTGGCACAGGTGCCTGCAGCTGAGGTTAGGCCACCAAGGCCTGTGCTGTTATCTGCAGCCGCAGGCAAGAGGCCCAGTGGGACACCTGGGGCCCCTGATATGATGGCCTATGGTCCCAGCCCCCACAATTTCAGGCAGGCCATGCACTGCCTAGAGATAATCAAGACTGGATTCTGGCCAGTGATTCATTACAACATCACAGCCAGGGTGGCCCCATGGCTCTGAAGACTCAGAGGCATGATCTTCTGAGGCTGGGACCAGAGGAGTCAGAGTGGATGATGCAGGGAGTCCTGGGAGTCAGCAAGGTCCCTTCCTAGGAGGAATCCACACAGCAAAAATAGTCCAGGCCACTTCTTGATGGTCAATTGACTGACTTATGGAGCACCTGCCTTGTGTCAGGTCCTGTGGGACATGGTGGTGACCAAGCAGATCTGGTGCCTGTCTTCAGGAAGCTGACACTTGCGTGAAGGAAGCAGGCCTCAAATAAGGAGTCTCGTTAAGAGAAAGGAGAGTGCTGAGTGCTAGGAAGGAGAGGTGCAGGGAAGGCCTCCCAAGTGAGGTGACTTTCAACTGAGGCCTGATGGATGCATAGGGGAGAGCTCTGGGAAGAAATGGAAGAAGAGCATGCCAGGAGGGGATGCTGCACATGCAAAGGTCCTGAAGTAAGCCAAGCATGAACTGTTCAAGGGTAAGGAGGGTAGAAAGGGAGGGCCAGAGTGATGAGGTAGGAACAAGAACAGATCAGCAGGCATCCCTAGGCCAAGGTGAGGAGCTCCAATTTTAGCTTACAGGCCATCGGTAGCCATGGAAGGCTTTAAGCAGGGGTTAGGGTAGATGTGATCAGACTGGAGTCCAGTGGGTCTGCTATACAGGATGGCCTGGAGGGACTTGAGGAACTGCAGGTTCTAAGACCGAGGATCCAGGCCCCCTCTGTCTTCCTCCTTCCAATATTCAGGGCTCTGGCAGCGAGTAGGCAGAGGCCAGCTAGGCCAATCCCAAGCATCCCATGGCCCCCTGGCTGCCTGCCCCAACCTGGACCTCCTAGGGAACATTCCAGGCAGTGATTATCTCAGTTCTGAGCACTAATTAGCCCAGTTTCACCTCAGACCTTCCCAGCCCTGCTCTGAGAGGGCCTCCTGGGGAGTCAGCCTCCAGGTACAAGGTCCCAAGGGAGTGCTGGAGGGGCAAGAAGTAAGGGGCCCTAAGCTGGTTCTAGGAATACTCAGAACTGCAGCTGCAACCTAGAGGTGTGGAAACTGCCCTGCTGGGGATGACTCCAGCACCGTCTGTCCCTGCCCTACACCCTCCCTCCCCCAAACACACTTGTACCTTGGCCAGCCCCAGGCACCTGACCAGAGCAGCCAGCCCCCACCCCCACCCAGAGAGCTCCACTGTCTCTTTCCTCCCCACTCTGGTTCTTTGCCTCTCTCAGCCTGCATCTGGCTGTGTGTGTGTGTGTGTGTGTCTGTCTGTCTGTCTTTCGTCTCTCTGCATCTCTCTGTCTCTGTATCTGTCTATCCCTATCTCTTTCTCTCTCTCTCTCATTGAATCTCTCCAGCTCTCTGTCTCTCTTTCCCTCTCTGTCTCTCCCAATCTCCCTGTATCCTTGCCGCCCAACCCCAGCTCAATGCCCAATCATTCTCCCCTTCTCCCAGGTCTCCAGCCTGAAGCATGAGTTGGGGGTGTTCTTCTGGCCCCAGCCCCTCAGAGGCGTGGGGTCGGGGTGAGTGACCCTGAGAGCTTCCAGGCAGAAAAGTGAGGATGGTGCCTGCACAAACTGGTCCAACCCTGCCGGTTTTTCCAGCTCAGCCCCACCCTGGACTGGGCTACCCCCTCCCCAGAGACCCACCCTCCCTGGACCAAGTGGGGCTGCTAGAAGGTGAAGCCTGACCAGGAACATCCTGGAAAACAGAAGCAGAAGCAGAAGCAAGATCAAGTTGCCTGGGTTCTCTAGGCAGCCCAGGCCAGAGTTGGAAATTTACACTCCTCTTAACACACAGGGAAACTAAGGCTCAGAGAGCGCTTAGGGTCACATAGCTAATTAGGGTCAAAATTTGAACCCAGGACTCAGGAAGGGATTCAGACATAATCTAGGGTTTCCCTCTAGCTCCTGGTCCCCTAGTTTCCTTCCTCAGAGGCCACCCTGGTCCCAGTTTTTTGTGTTTCCTTCCAGAATCGTCCATGCATATCCGTATTTCTCTTCTTTTATGAATGTTTTAACGCAAGTAGTGAGACAATAGGCACTGTTCTGCACCTGCTCTTTCACTGAACCATATCTTGGAGATCTTGTCTTATCAAAGACTTCTCCCTTATTTCTAATGCCTGCTGGGTCTTCTAGGGAGTTGTCCAGCCCCAATGGGCTTACCTGGCCCCACTGATGGACAACCTGGTTGTCTCCAGTCTTTTTGTGTATGTGTGTGTGTATATATATATATATAATGTCACAGCAACCCCCACCCCCCAATACACACACACGTGCATACACACACGCTCACACACACACTGGGCTGCTAACCTGTAGGATCCAGTTTTCTTGGAAGGTGGCAGTGAGTCTTACCTAGGAATGAGCCCAGAGTCATGGAGTAGACCTTGTTAAAATCATAGATCTCTGGGCCTGCTCTAATGCACCTAAAGTGGAAGCCTTGGCAGAGGGAATCTGCATTTTTAGCAAACACTCACCCAGAGAGGATAGATTTACAGAGTGGGGGTGCTGTGGCAAGTGACGGACCGTCTAGCTGGGTTTTCCAGCTGTGCTGCCAGCTTGCAAGGTGGGGGGATACACCTCAACATCTCCCTTTTGTTCTGTTCATGTGAGTCTCCGGAAAAAGTCTGGGAGGAATCAAAAGGGCTCTACACAGTGAAATATAAGCAATATGAAGCTTTAAAAAAAAAAAACAATAAACAGGGAAGCAGAGGGAAAGAGAGGCAGGTCAAGCCCAAGACTCCTGGTACTGATACGCAGCCAGGCTGAACTTGAACCCCGGTCTCCTAACTCTCAGGCCAGGATTTTTCTGTTGCATTCCACACTACCCTGGTTCAGTCTCCTATCAGCTAGCTATCGCTAATCCGCCCACTCACCCATCCCTCCTCCCACCCTCCCGCCCATCCCTCCTCCACCTGTTCATTGCTCACAGCATCACCCGGTCTACCCGTACCATCCAGGTCCATCCATCCATCCATCTCTGTTCACAGACACAACCACTCATCCTCCATTCTCCATTCTCTATCCAGGATTCAGAGAACCTGCTAAGCACTGGGAGCCCAGCATCAGCATGACAGACATGTTCCTGCCCTAGGATCTCAGCACCTATGGGAGAGAATGAACATAGACAGATAATCATAGACATACAGACCCCAAATAGTGTCCTGGCGGTAAACACATACATGAGGGGAGCAAGTGGAGGGTCAGGGAAAGCCTCTTTGGGTGAGGACCCTCTCCTCTAAGAATTAACGAGTAGACATGAACTTGGGGAAACATAAGGGAAGGAAAGGCATTTGTTAAAGAGGGAACAGCATTGGGAAAGAGTAGAAGGAGAAACAGCAAGTTGGAAAGATGGGGGACAGTCAGACAGGAGGGAAGGTGAGGGTGAAGAGAGGGTTAAGGTGTAGGTACGGGCAGGGACACACTGGCCATAGTGAGGATGAGTGTGATTGGAGCCCCAGCTATGGAGGGTGGGGAAGTGGGGTGTTGAGAGGATCAGAGGGGCCAGGGTAGGAGTCACAGAGCAGAGACTACCAAGCCAGGAATTGGGCTCCCAGGAAACTCATACAAGAGAGGTACTGGGAAGCTGGGAAGCCCCACTCAGGATCAAGACTGCTTTTTGCCTCTCCCTCCTGCCCATCCTGTCAGAACACTCTCCCTGGTGCCCCCACCAGCTCCCAGCTCCCTACCAGCCCTGGCCTGGCCACCTCCTCCGACTCACCTGCCAATTCTGCCCCAATGCAGGGAGGGTCTTCCCCCACCCCAACCCCCAGATCATCAGGGGCACCAAGCCTTTCACTGAGGGTCCCCTCAGGCATCACCCAGTCCTCCAGGAACCCCATTAAAGGTAGCAGGTCACATCATTCAAAGCCTCCACATAGTCTCTGCAGTAACCCAATGTTGTTTGATTGCCTACTGGGTACCAGACCCTGGGTTCAGCACTGCCCACCAGTTCTTTCATTTTCTCTCTCTGGCTGCCACCACCCCATAACCCGGGGAGGAAGAAATCAAATCATATCCTCCTCTGCTCAGAACCCCACCTCCCCAGGACCACATCCACACACCTCTTCTATGTCTCTCCACTTACTCACGGGAGTCCCCCTAACACTGGCCTCCCTGCTGCTCCTTGAACAGAGGAAACATAATCCCACCTCAGGGCCTTTGCACTTGCTGTTCCTTATTCCCCGGATATCGCCATGGCTCTCTCCCACCTCTTTCAGGTCTTTGCTTAAATATCACCTTCTCTCACTGAGGCCTTCCCTGACCTCTGTATTAAATGCAACATCATGCACGTGTTTGTGCACACACATATGCACACACACCAGCACTCCTTCTCTCCTCCTCCTTCTCTACTATCTCCACAGCATTCACCATCTGACAGGTTGTATCCCCCACCATAAGGACGCAAACTCCATGAAGACAGGGTTTGGGGCTGTCACATTTTCTGCTGTATTCCTAGGCTTAGCCCAGTGCCTGGCACACAGCAGGTGCCCATTCCTGGAGCACATCGTCGACAGTCTTCCATGTGCCAGGCTGGAGGTCGCAGATACAGCAGAGAACAAACTGGAAACATTGTGGAAAGTGGCATCAGACACGCTGGGTCCAGGACCTCATGCAGCCACTTCCCAGTTGTGGGACCTCAGCAAAATACCAGAGCCTGAGGTGTAGCTGATCCCACAGACCAGTGCCCCTACTCCTACCTGCCATCAGCACCATCCCACTGGCTGCTTCTAAGGACACTGTGACATCCACAATGTCAATATTCTTCTCTGGAAAATGCTGGGCTCAGTTACTGCTGATACTGTATGGTCTGTACTTTCACAGGTTTCACAAGAGACTCCAGTTAACCAAAACCCACCTCCTTGGAACCCTCAGGGATGCAGAACTGGGTTTCATTGCTGTTTGTCTGTTTTCTTTGCTTCCATTCATTCATTTACCAGCCTTCTACTTACTGGGCACCAAGCATGTGGATATCATGGAGTATCAGGAATGCCACACTGACAGGCAGGACTGACACCCAGGGACCCGGAAACAAGAAGAGAGATGGGCTAGAAAACAGGGAAGGGGGTGTGAAGCCAGAAAAAGACATGCTCACTGAGTGGCCTTTGGGGGGTGGAGTTGGCAAAAATCTATCATCTCTTCCAAACCCAGGTTATACTCCATAAAAAGTTTGCATTTTAAAAAGTATAACGGAAAAAAAAAAGAAAGGAAAGAAGGAAAAGACACATTGGCACAGATTAAAGTAATGCATAGACAAAGTCTGGAAGTCTGTACCCCCAAATCAAAAAACCACTCTAGGAGGGTGAGGCAGGGACTGGTCCTGGGGCAGGTGGTCCAAGATCAATTTCAGTCTCATCAGAAATGTCTTCATGTTTTAAGAGAATGGATGCATGTATTACTAGCACCATTTGAAATCAAAATTCAATTGTAAAAAAGGTTTAAAAAAAGGCCTGTCAGAGAATCGAAGAGCAGCTTGTATCCACTGAACACCTACTGTGTGCTCCAGGGGCACACGGTTAGGCCCACCAAGTCTTTATCTCCCCAAGTTTCACCTTAGCTCAGCCACTAATGGGAAGTGGGAACCAAAAGACTAGGGTCCTCTCTTGTCTCCCTGTGGCCTTGCACAAAGTGATTCTTCCCACTTCCCAGGTAAGGAAACTGAGGTCAGCAAGGTTAGTGATGGGAACATCTACACTCAAAGAATGTTCCTGAACATATAAGAAGAAACCCAAGTGAAAGTGCTTGGTGATCTCACTGGATGCCACAGTTCTGCCCAGACCAGCTACACAAAAACACAGAGCCCCTCAATCTGAAATCATTAAGAACCTCAAAATGCAACAGTAGAGCATTAAACCAAGCACGGGACCCTTCTGAGCACAGGGCCCTGTGCACCTGCCCAGGCTGCAGGCCCACGAAGCCCTGGTCTTGCCTCAGCATACCAAGAGCTTTTTCAAAAGCCAGAGTGGGAATTAAGCGAGTCTTCTGAGTAAACTTCGGGAAGTCTGAAGCCTCCTTTCTCCAAAACTTTCCATTCCACGCCAACTGTCTTAACATGCTGGTGTCTATAAGGCCTAAGGGCAACATGGGCTCCCCACTTCCCACAAGGAGCAGTAATAACAACAACAGTAGCAGGTACTATTATTGAGTTCTTAGTATGTGCAGGCATTGTGCCGAGATTTGCACACAACTCCTCTAGTCTGCTTATCAATGTTATTAGGTAGATGCTCTCATGGACAGGCTCTGGAAGTGGAAACTGAGGCACAAAGTGGGGAGTTGCTCAGCCCAACTTGCATAACCAGATCAGGGTAGAGCTGGGATTCGCACCCAAGCCTGTGGAGCTCCAGAGCCCACATGCTGGCCCAGGAAGGAAGGCAAAGGCCAGCGGGAGGCGGGCTGAGATTGGCAGGGCTGCCCCAGGCCAGGGAGCGAGGCTCCAGGGATGGGAGCTTCGGGCAGGGCTGCCCTCTGTCCCACTGCCTCCCCTCCCCACTTGGAGCCCTAAGCTCTGGGCTGGAATGGCCTTTGCCAGGCAGTGGTTTCATCATCCCCTGTCAGGCCCTGGGGAGCCTCTGGGAGCCCAGCAGGGCTGCCCAGTCCAGTGAGTCCAGGCCAGAGCACTGGGTAAGGAGCACACTCTGGGGTCACCCGGACCCAGGTTCAAATCCTGCCTCTGCTACCCACCAGCTGTGTGACCTCAGGCAAAGTAATCCCCCTCTCTGAGCTCTTGTGTCCTTTCTGGTTTTTACTTTTGAACCTCAGGTATGAAGGGCCAAGTTATCTGAGCTGACATCTCAATTTATGACATTGTCATCATTGTCCTCGCAAGGCTCCTCTCCAGGTTCATTTATTTATTCCCTTTAACTCCACTCCTCACTCCCTGCCCACCTCATTCTCCTATTTTCGATGTGTATCTTTAATTTTTTTTTATTATTTTACTTTGATCTTGATTATGTAGGATATAGTGCAGAAAGGGAACTATCTCAACAAATTTTTATCTCAGTGTTTTTTTCTATATGTATAAATCTATGTGATCACCATCCAGGTCAAGATATAGAACTTTTGCAACAGCACAGAAGGCTCTCCCATGTCCTTTACTAGGCGATAACTCCTCCACCTATAAAGAACCACTATTGTGACTTCTAGATTTGTCTGACCTGTTCTTGAACTTCACATCAGAGGAATCACACAAAATGTGGTCTTTTGTGTCTGGCTTCTTTCCCACTGTATAATGCTTTTAAGATCCATCCATAGACTATAACTCAAAAAAAAAATTTTTTTTTAAATCCATCATTTAAAAAAATAGTTTACTCCATGAATGAATCAATAGTTTACTCCATGTTACTGCTGAATAGTATTCCATTTATAGATGTACTACAATTTGTTGATCTTCTCACTTGCTGAAAGACATCTGAGTTGTTGCCAGCTTGGAGCTATTATAAATAAAACTGCTGTGAATATGCTTACAGGTCTTTTTGTGGACAAATATTTTCATTCCTCTTGGGTATACTGAAGATCAGATGTTTTGATTTGTTTTTTAATTTATTATATTGTAATTTTTGAACTTACAGAAACAATTGCAAGAATTACAGGGACTCCAGGATATCCTTCACCCAGATCATTTATATTTCACCCCACTTACTTCATCATTTCCCCTCTATTTATATTTCTCTCTCATCCTGAAATATTTGAGAGCCAGATGCAGACATGATATCCTTTTATCCCTAAACCCCTCACCATTACATACACAGTACTATTATCAAATTCAGGACACTTAACTGATGCAGCACCACTATTGAATTCACACACTATATTCACTATTAAGTAATTGTCCCCATAAAGATCTTTATGACTTTTTTCTGGTCCAGGATCATACCTAGCTTCCCTCAGTTGTATGTAGGCTCTTCCAACAGTTCCTCAGCCTCTCCTGGATCTTCTTCTGCTTTTGAGGGTGACAGGCTAGCTATTTTGCAGAGTGTCCTGCACTTTGAACTTGTCTGATGCTTCCATAATAGAAGTAATAGAAGAAATGCTGATTTCTTCCTGTGTGTCCTGTCAGGTGACACACAATTGTGATTTGTCCCATTGTTGGAAAATAGGGGTAATAAAAGCTCCCACCTCTTAGAGCTGTTATAAGGATTAAATGAGATGCAACCTAAGGCCTGCTTTTGTAATTATTATCTCCCCTGCATTTGGAGGGAGGGCCAGGCCTGGGGTAGAAGAACAAACATAGGGATGTCCCCACCCAGACCTGTCTCTCCTGGGCCCTAATCCTCATTCTGCCTCCTAGAACTTGCAACCATGATGCACAGAAAGACAGGAACACACAGGAGACCAGAATTCTAGTAAGACCAGGCTGGAGGCCCCTCTGTGCTGGCTCAGCCTGGTCCCCTGAGTGATGGAGATCCAAGGCCCTGAGAGTGCAGAGGGCTGCCCCAGTGTCACACACTAAGGCACTCAGCTTGTAGGGGCTCAGCCCAGCTGCTGCACCCTCCACACCAGGGTTTTTCAACCCAGGGTGATTTTGCCCCCCAAGGGACAGTTGGCAATGTCCAAAAATACTTGGGGCTCTGCTGCCTGAGTCTGTTTTTCTCTGAGTCCACAAGTGTTCAGATCAGTGCTATTGGAGAAGGTTTGAGGATGTCACAACCTCTGGGGAGCTAGGGGGTGGGAGCTTACAGGGGTGTCAGAAGCCATGGCCTGGATATGCAGGAAGCAGGGGATCTTAAACTACGCCTGCCAGACAGACTGCTGGGTGGGGGTGGTTACACCCTGAGATCATATCATCATTTCTGGGCTCTGATTTTAGACTCTGAGGTTCCAGGTGGTTCTAGTTCTGGGCAGAGAGAGACAACAAACGCTGGCATGTAGCAGACTCTTAGTAAATTATTTGTTAGAAAAATGAATTGTGATAATAATTGATATTTATTGAACATTTACTATGTGCCAGGCATTGCTCTAAGCATTTTGTTTGTGTCATCTCAATTAATCTCACCACACCTATGAGATAGGTAATATAATTGCCATCCTTGTTTTGCAGAAGAGAAAACTGAGGCACAGAGAAGTTGTCACTTGCCCAAAGTCACAAGCTGTTAGGAGGGACATGAATGAATGAAGGAAGGAATGAATGAAATAAATACCAGTCCCCATCTAAATTAGCATTTTCCCTTCAAACATTACTTAATCAAAACTCTGGTTACAACTCTTCTTGGGGCACAACAACCCCAATTCAACCCCCCTAACTCCCTGGTCCTTTCCAGGTCAGCCCTCTCTCTGCCTTTAAGGGACAGTGTCCCCAAACCTGAGCCTGATGTAGAGACTTCTGCCATAAAGGTCTGGGGACTCTAATTGATTGGGACACATTTGTTTATCACAAACTTATTTTGCACCAAGCCCCACACTGCACAAGTCAGGAATATAAGAGACCCATTGCACAGATGAGAAAACTGAGGCTTAGAAGGGGGAGTTCATTTATTCGAGGTCAAACATCTAAATGACAAACATCTAGTGACCCACACCCATCTGACTCGTGAGCCCCACAGGGAAATAGTGAAGGGAAAAAGGTCAATGAAGGATAACTGTCTGACACTGGCAGGGGACCACGAAGAGTCAACCTCACAGTCTCCCCAAATGCCATCTCAGTTTCCAGACAACCTAACCTGCACATTCAATGACATCATTATAGTGTTTGTGGCTATGGGGACTTGGAGGTCACATCAGCGTCCATCATCAGGGGAACAGTACATTAAAGCGTGGCATGTACATCAGAGGAGCATTATGCATCAGAGTAAAAGGCAATGAATTAGAAGGACACAGAGCAAGATGAAGACACCTCTCAAACATAGTCTTCAAGGAAAGTATTGGATATGGTTGTCCACTGTAATACTGTCTGAGCTAGAAAAAGGCTGGAAACAAATTAAATGTCCATCAAAAGGAGAATGGTTAAATGATTATGGTACATTCATGTAATGAAATGCTGTGTGATCATTAAAAAGATTGAGGCAGCTCTATAGTATTGATATGAGCAACCTCCAAGATACACTGCTGAATGGAAAAAACATAGTACGTACCTTTCTGGAAAGTGCCGCAATGTTATCACACAGACTACCTGAAACAAGAAAAACTACTGGGAATTCAGTGACCTCTGGGAAAGGGAACTGAGAGCATGAGGGCTGAAGTGGGAGGGAGAACAACTTTTCACTGCAAACCCTTTCATAACTTTTGTAAAACAATGAGCATATATTATATATTCAAATTAAATAAAAATTAAAATGCATAGAGGAAATTTGAACTGAAATTATTCACAAGAAAGATGACACTGTGTGAGGGCCAGAGCAGGGTAAGGAAGGCATCCAACTGGGGAGGAGGGTGTGTGTGTGGAGAGACAGGAAATTGGTTGCATACAGCGGACTGTCCAATAAGTAAATATATTGAGGATAACGGAAGCCAATTTTCTCACTGCTGGAAAAGAAAGTTGCAAATATAGAAAGATAGAAAATTAGAATAAATATGCTGGACTAGAATGAGAGTTATCAGTTGTAAACTCATAGTTCTCTAAACAGATGGTAGATGGCTAGATAGATAGATAGATAGATAGATAAAGAATATTGATGCAAATGTATATCTATGTCTATACACATATATATACACATACAGCTAGGAGTAGGGACACCCCAGTAGCAATGAGCACACTTCCTACCAAGATGTTGGCTTCTAAATACCTCCTCTACAAAAAGGAGCCAGGACTCCTTGGATAAATGGTTGATTCCAGGGCTGGAGCAGAGAAAGCACTAGCTGAGCCTGGAATAATTCATGCCAGAAGGTAAGGAAGGTGCTCAAAGAATAACAGTGACATGTCAAAAGGGCAAAGAAGCTAACAAAAATAAATTAATCATTGAAAGTTTGATGAGAAGCAGGATATTTACATAGCCTCAAAGTACCTCCCCTCAAACTGTTATTAATTGCGAAGGGGAAAAAAGTGACTTTACAGATGTGAATTCTGGCAGATACCTCTTCAATCCAGAAATCAAAGTGAATACCACTATTCTCAACACAAGGAAAAAAAAAACTTTGTAACTATGTGAGGTGTTGGATGTTAACTAAACTTATTGTGGTAATCATTTCACAATATCTACTTATATCAAATCATTCTGTTGTCCACTTTAAATTTATACAATGTTATATGTCAATTATATCTCAATAGAACTGGAGGGTGGGGAGCAAACACCATCAACAATAGGACAAAGAGAAGAACACACCATCACTCTTGCAATTTATCTGCATGATCTGAAGATGCAAGACCTGAAATTTACCACAGGAAACAACAGACAAACCCAAGGTGAGGGATATGCTACAAAATAGCTGGACTGTCATCCTCAAAAGTGTCAAGGTCATGAAACTCAGGCAAAGACTGAAGAGCTGTTTAGATTAAAGGAGACTAAAAAGACATGATAACTAAATGCAGCATGTGATTCTGAACTGGATCCTTTCACTGACCACTATTAGGGCAACTGGTGAGACTTGAATGGGTCTGAGTAGATAGCATAATGTATCATGTTAATTTCCTGATTTTGATGGTTACAGCAGTTATATATAAAATGTCCTGTTTGTAGGAACTATATATCTAAGTACCAGGAGGTGATCAGGCAACAGGTCAGCCACTGATTCCCAAATAATTTGGGGTGGGGAGGGGAGGAATGTTCCTTGTACCATGTTTGTAACTTTTCTATAAATTTGAGATCTTTTTCAAAATAAAAAGTGCTATAGACTGAATGTTTATGTTCTCCAAAATCCACGTGTGGAAATAACCCAATACAAGGGTATTTGGAGGTAGGGTCTTTGGGAGGTGATTAGGTCCCATTAGGAATGAGACTGGTGCCCTTACAAAAGAGACCCCATAGAGCTCCCTTGCCCCTACTGCCATGTGAGGACACAGCACCTACGAATCAGGAAGCAGGACCGCACCAGCGCCCAAATCTGCCAGCAACTTGATCTTGAACTTCTCAGCATCCAGAACTGTGAGGGATACGTTTTGGTTATTTATAAGCCATCCAGCCTGTGGTATGCTGTTATGGCAAACGAACTGACCGAGACAGAAAGTTTTTTTTAAAACAGGAAAAAAAAAAGTAAGAAATGGAAAAAAATCTAAGATTGAATGTGATTAACAGGAATTAACACACATACTCATAGCATTTCCTATGACTCAGCAAGGCACCCCTAGGCATATACCCAACTGATATATGTACATATGTTCACCAAAAGACATGTACTCTATAATGTTCATCACAGCCCAGTTCTAAAGAGATGAAAGCTGGAAACAACCTAAACGTCCCTTAGCAATAGAATGGGTAAATACATCATGATATAGCCACGCAGTGGAATTAAGTATCAAAAAGGGACAAACCCTGATACACACAGCAATTTGGATCAACATTACAGTTACAATACTGAATAAAAGAAGTCATACACAAAAGGATGCATACTGTGTGATTCCATTTATATAAAGTGAAGAAACAGGCAAAATTAATGTTTTGTATTAGAAATGAGGGTAATGATTACCCTTAGGTGGCGGGGGGATGGCGACTAGAAGGTGCTTCTGGGGCTCTGGAATGGTCTGTTTTTGGATCTGGATGCTGGTTACAGGCATGGGTCCACACAGGGAAAATCCAATGAGCTGTATATCTATGTTGTATTACTTTCGTGTGTGTGTACATTTCACTAGGAAAAAAAGACACAAACCAATGAGATGAATATAGGACAGACATCAGCCACATTGGGGTGGGAGCTTTGAGAAGCAGGTGGAATGGATTGGAGAGCCAGGATGACGGTGGAAAATAAAACAAAATGCAATGCAGACCCTGAAAGGACGGATGGCAATCTTCTCCGAGGAACTGGGAAGTGTGATTAGCTAGTGCTTTACACCTGAGTTGCAAGACTAACAGAAAGAAACGGTCCCCATTATCCCTGCCCCTCACCAACCCCCAAGAGCATCAGCAAGGTAAGCCTGATGACTGGCCCCAGTTGGCGTGACAAGACTGAGGCCAGGCTTGAGTAAAGCAGCCCAGGCAGCCCCAACTCCTACCCCAGT
Organism: Camelus ferus; assembly: GCF_009834535.1. Classification (NCBI taxonomy): domain Eukaryota; kingdom Metazoa; phylum Chordata; class Mammalia; order Artiodactyla; family Camelidae; genus Camelus; species Camelus ferus. The sequence continues at coordinate 5,645,360 of NC_045714.1, read as the reverse complement.
TTTTCTCCACAGCCTACTGACCCCCACCCACCAGTTTCTCTGAGGAGCCTTCCGCCTCCCTGGCCACCTCCAATCCATTAGGGCTCCAGGGCTGGGGCCGGTGAGGCAGGGATCTGGTGACAGCTATAAATATAAAGGCTCACCCACCCAGCTCCCTGGCCTACAGACTCACCTCACAGAGATCCCAGCTGGGTTGGCCCTAGGCAGGCTGGCCAAGGTGCCTCCCAGCCCTGGCAGGCCAAGGGCTCGGTGGAGCAGGTGGTGGCAGTGGCAGCATGGGGCAGAGGGGTTATTTGGGGTGGTGCGGGGTATCTGGTCCCAGCGCAGCTGCCAACACACTCTGTGAGCTACAACAGGGGCTGATCCTCTCTGTTTCCAAACTGAGGGTCTCCTTGGTGGATCATATATGGAGGGTGGGAGCAGGATTTGGGCTCACTAGGGTTAGCAGAAGAGATTCCGTCTATTCCAAGGGCCTGATTCAATCCTATCCTAACAGACACTGAGATTTCAGAGTCTCAGAGGAGACACGTGAGAACAGGCAGAAAACTTTCATGACAGAATGTCTTCATGCATTACTTCTGTAATTAAAATGAATTAAAAGAAATCCTTCCACCATATCTGATGGAAATTATTCTTCCTAAGCAAAGAGCAAGCTCCTCGTTCTGAGTTCATGTGCAACAGTGTCAGTAGAACATTCTCAGACAAGGAAGCACTGGGGCATCACTAAAAAATACAGGTCATAAAACAGCTCACACAGGTTGATTCCGTTTTGGCAAATGTATCAGTTAGAAATAGATTCAGCTGCCAGTAACAGGAAGCCAAAATGACAGAGACCTCAATAAGCAGAGATTTATTTTTCTACCATGTAAACAAATCCAGAGCAAGGCAGACAAGGACTGGTGTGGCTGTTCCACCACCATCAAGAACCCAATGTCTTTTATCTCTTGATTTCACCACTCTCAGTGGCTTCCATGCTTCAATGTTTGCCTCATGTTCAAGATGGCCCCAGAAGCTCCAGCCACTTCATCTGAATTCCAGGCAGGAAATATAAAGAAGCAGGGGGATGAGTGTGATTGCAGAGGGGGTAAGCAAAAGGGAATTTATCTCACAGCTGAGTCAGCCCATTTTAAAGAGCTTTCCTGGAAACCTCACCTATAATCTCTGTTTATATATTATTGGTCATCGATCGCTGTAAGAGAAGCTGGGATGTGTAGCACTTGCCACCTGCCCCAGCTATAGGGGGTCCCATTGCTAAGGAAGAAAGGGGGATGGTGTGTGAATATCAAATAGGCAACGTTAGCTACAATGAAGAAAAAATACACGTGGAACAAAAATTCTGGAAAGAAATAACTGCTGCACACAGAGGTCTCTCTCTACGATCACCCTGCATGAATTAATCTGTCAAATCTTTACAAAACATTATAAGGAATTTTAGTCTCTTCTTGTTACAGATAAGAAAACTGAGACCCAGTGAGATACAGTCACACACCCCAAATCACACAGCCAGGAAGTGGTGACCTCAGGACATTTAGAATACAGGCAGCTAAATGCCAGCATCTGGGCTCTTAACCCTACAAGATAGTAATGATGTTATTAATTATGATGATGAAGGCTTACTGTGTGCCAGCACTGCTCTAACTATGTTACATGGATTAACTCATTTAATCCTCACAACAACTTTATGAGGCAGATACTATTATTATTCCATTTTATAAACAAGGAAACTAAGGCACAGAGAGGTAAAGTGACTTGCCCAAGGCCACGCTGTGAAAGTTAACCAGGGTTTATTTCTGGGTAGTAGAATTATGGGTGCTTTTTATTCCTTTCTTTTATTGATACTCTGTATTCTCCAACCTTCCCACCATGATCAGGTACTACTTAGGAAATCAAATAAAAAGAAGACACCCTTCCTGGGGTCAAGCGTCCTACCTTCCCCATAATAGCCTAATACCATACCCGGAGGCCTCAGGGAGGCCTAGCCCCGCCTCCCTCTCCAGCCTCCCCTCTCTCCCTCCTCAGTGCCCTCTCCCCTACAGTCACTGCTTCCCAAAGAACTCTCCCTCTCTTGGCTCCCAGCCTTTGCTCCTCCCGTACCCCACTCCTGGCATGCCCTTCCCCTCATTCCTGCCTGTGGCTCCAGGCCCTGGGTCAGAGGCTCCTCACCCACAAGATCTCCTGGGCCCAGGCAAGCAGCTTCCCTGCCCCCTTCACCCATTGCACTTTGCCTAATCCTGAGGCCGAGGGGCCTGTGTCATCCCATCGACAAACTTAAGGGCTTTCCGGGTGCCAAGCCCTGGCAGGAACACCCTATCATCCATCCTCAAAACAACCTCTCTGAGCCTCACCCTGGCCTCCACAGCCTTGCATGAAGGACCCTGCCACCATCTGTCCCCCTCTCCCCACTCCACCCCTGGCTGCCTCTACTCTAGCCACACTGCTCCTCACTCTTTCCGTGATATACTGAGCTTGGTCCTATGTCAGAGCCTTTGCACCTGCTGCTTCTTCTGCCTGGAATGCTCTCTAAATACTCTCCCCAGTCACCCTCTACCACTTCCCCAAAGCCTTTATCATAGTCCGACATTAGCCTGCTAATCCGTCATCTGAAGCCCAGACCCAAACTGGTCAATCATCTTGCCCAATGTCACCAAGCAAGTAAGGGACAAAGCTCAGAGCTTTTTTTCCCTGCATCTTACTCAAAGATGGGTCAAAGGGTGCAAAATCGAGGTTTGCTCATCTGTTCTCCCATGTACAGTAACTAGTAGACAGAAAAGTGGCTTAGCCTGGGTCTCAGACAGACCTGGATTCAGATCCCAATTTTTCTTCTTTCTGGGCAAGTGAGGTCCCTTCTCAGAGTCTCAGGTCTCCACTCTGAAACAGGACTCCTACCTCTTGGCCTCAGAGGGCACCTGGAAGGGACTCGAACTCTGACAGCCTGGAGCCCCAGAAGCCCCTAATTTCCCAGCCCACCCTGGCCCCCCTCACTTCCCTGCCCATGGCCACAACCAATACAAGGTTGAAAACTCCCAAGGAGTGGGGTCTGGCCACATGGCCGGCTAGCTGGGGCCACTGGGACTCCATCACAAGTCACCAAGTAGGTGAAAGGCTGAGAAAGGACTAAGGGGGTGGGAGCAGGACAGAAAAACAGAACAGATGAGAGGTCTCGGGGGCAGGAGGCAGGAGGAGAAGGTCTCACCCTGGTCACTTATCAGCCATTGGGCCAGTGTCTTCGCCTCTCTGTGCCTCAGTTTTCCCAACTAGGGAAGAGGGAATGATACATGGCATCCACGTCATTGGATTCTCGCAAGGATAAAAGGCACATAAGGTACACACGACGCCTGGTGTAGAGTGAGTGCTCAGGAAGCTGATGCTCTTCCCTCCTCACAACTCACCTGGCTCAGGCCTCTGCTCAGATGCCATCTCCTAGAAGAGGCCTTCCCAGACCTCCCCACCACTCCCTGCCCTACTTTCCTTGCCTCAGAGCCCTCACCCCCACCTGTCATTATCTTGTTCCAGTTACTAGATATTTACTGTCTGTGTCTCCCCATAAACTGTCACCTCCATCTTGGTCACATGTCCCCAACACCTAGCATAGGGCCTGGCACACAACAGGTTATCAATAAATGTTTGTTAAATAAATGAAAAAAAAACTGGACAAATAAACAATCTCAGAAACAAAAACAAAAAAGTCCCAGGGAGGTCTGAACAGGACTTTAGGGGAGGAGGACATTCTTTAGGTGTTCAGATGGGGAAGTTCCCCTCCTCTTTCCTACCCCAACTTCTACCATTCTTAGCTGTGCAACCTTGAACAGGCCACTTACCCTCTCTGAGCCCGCTTGCTTGGGAGGAAAATGCCAATAACGAAAGCCATGGCCTCCAAGACACCGATGAGCCAGCACACCCTGAGCACAGGGCCCATCACCCAGCAGTGTCTACAGCTTTCATTTCTGACACCCACTTTTCTCCTTGGTAAAGTCACCAGGTTGTGAGGCAATTGCCTAAGATTATGAGGTGTAAATGTGTTCTGTCAACTCTCCTGTCCTGAGCAAACAACAGGTTAGGGGTCCCAGCTAGCCTCAGTGGTCAACCCCACTAAATGGGCCTGTGGTTAACATGACCAGCTTTCCCAGGCAGATGGAAGAAACCAGCAAATCCATCTGTGCCAAGGTCTTGGAGTGCTGTTTGCACATCGTAAGCACTGAACTTGCATCCACTATTATTCTTATTCCTTGAGGCATGTCCCTGGCCTCCTCATGCTTCACCCCATCCTGCTCTCTTTCTTGTTTCCCAGCTTTTGAATGGACTAGTCCCTCCACTCTACAAGACTTTAGACCTCCTAGCCTAGTGGAGCCATAGGGTGGGTGTTCCCCCAATCTATGACGTTTCCCCAAGTCCTTTGGGCACATTTCTGTCCACAGTGCTCCCACACTAGGCCACACAGGCCACCATCAGAGCCCTCACCTGTTTACCTATTTCTCCCAGACCTCTTCAGCAGTAGTTAGATGGGTTCAAGTTCAAGTCCCCTTAATGTCACTTCCAAACTGAAACCGTCAGCAAGTCACTTAACTCTGGCACGTGGGGTGCCTGAGCTGGGGGTGGGGCAAGGAGTCCTCCAGGCGGGGGCTCAGAATTTGGGAGAGGGGCTGGGATTACCAACCAGGCTCTCAGCCCCAAGCTCTCCCCAGAGACTTGGGGGTCGGACTTAGCTTTCTAACTGGTTCCACTCTTGTCCTACCTGAGCACTAACCCCACTGTTTTTGGGCCTCAGTTTACTTTTGAAAACAGGTGTTAACAACTTCCCTGGGTGCTTACGTAGATTACAGCAGGGTGGGAGTGTGTGAAGAGCTGCACTCAACACTGGCTCTGCTACGTCGTTCAGGAAAGGGAAGCCTGGGGTCACTCTTTGGCCAGGTTGCTCCCCTCTCTCCTTTGTGTCCTCGTGATGCAAAAATGGGTGAGGGGCAGCCACTAGCCAACCTTCGATGACCAGAAGGAGAGTGAGGATTGAAGAGGTCCGTTCCTAAATTGCAACACCCCCTCCCCACCCAAAGACTGAGCTACCTCGTTCCCAGGATCCAGCCCCCAAGGCCCTGCCCTTCAGCAGGTAAAACCCAGAGGGAGTTGAGCCGATATGCTGTCGCTGGTACTGGGCTGACTCTGAGACTCCAGGTTCCCATCAGCCACCCGGCCACTCCAGGCGAGAAGACCTATCCAGGGCCAGACCAGAGGCCCAGAGCCAAAGTGAGGTTATTTCTGCCCAGTGCTCTGTACAGCCCTCAGGCCACAAACGGGAGACACTAGTGTTAGGGAGGTGGTGTTTGCCTTGATCCTCAGCTACATAATGGTGGGGGCTGAGTGTCTCTATCCCCCACATCCTGGGGTCCCACAGGGAAAGAACATCCAGGCCCCCAAAAGGAAAGGGAGGGAAAAACATTCCCCATTCTCAAGCCACAGTAACAGCAGCTGCTCCCAAAATCCCAGGCCACACCATGCCCTCAACAAACTAATCTATGAGGCTCCCCCTTCCAACCTCCACCCATGAATTCCTAGGGCAGGCGGACCCCCAAGCCAATTTCTCACGTTTAGGGATGTGACAGCCAAAAGTCTGCTCCACGGCTCTAAAAACAAGCCTTCTAATAGTACCAGCCTCTCCAGAAGTTGTTGTGAGGTTTAAATGAGATGGGGCAGGTCCAGGGTTTACTGGACACCAGCCCCTGGCAAGTGCTGGCCACACTCACGCTGTACTAAAGACTCAAGTGCCAAATGCCAGGAGCCTCTCAGTGAAAAATAATAACAAGAGCAAACGCTTATATAACACCTCCTGCGTGCCAGGCACCGTGGGACGCTGTACGTGTATCCACTAACCCCTCCGTCTACATCCTCAGCTCTCAGGAATGCCGTCCAGGGCTAGAGTGGGGGTGGAGGTGCAGTGCAGAGAGGCGGGTGGGTATCAGGGGGCAGGGAAGCAGAAGCCTTGCCAGGGGCCATTTCTTTCCCAGGGAATCAGGGACTGCAGCTTGGGCTCAGCCACCTTGAGCAAGCAGGTGAGATTGGGCCTCAGTGTCCACAACTGGGCAAAGAGGACAAGTGGTACATCTCCCACCCCTAGGGAAAGGAGTAGAAGTATAGGAACCCTTCCCTCCGCCTCCCCACCTAGCCCAGATTCTCCCCTCTCGCTGGCCAGGGGCACACAGACACAAGCCCGCCCACACACCCAAGCTATTCTCTTAAAAATACATATACACACACATACTATTTTTTAAACAACCTGCCCCACTGCATTTACCAAAAGAATCTGCCCTGACTTGGGCTCAGCAGGACCAAGACCTGCACCCACTCCTCTTTCAGAGTCACAGGCCTGCTGATTGGGTATCCAAGCATTGTGCAGAAGTCACAGCCCTCCACGCCCCTCTAAACCCAAGTCTGGCACTCAGGACCAGCCAGAGGCCCTGGACCCCCTCCCCAAACAGGTTTCCCAGCCACTCCTCCCCAACACCCGGGGCACTGAGTCACCCTGAAAGCCTGACCCAGCACTCCTCTGCCCCTCCCCCACCCCTGGCCTGGTACCCCCATCTCCAAGCACAGGCCCTAGGGGGGAGTAGCAGAAGAGAAAAAGCAGCTGCAACACCCCCACTCAACCAACTAAAAAGCCAAAAATTGTAACAGCTCACACACACACCCCCCCAACCCTACACACACCAGAAAAGCAAATATAAAATCATAAATCCAAAATAAAGGGAAAAAAAATCAAAAGCCAACTACTGCCCCCAAAAGGCTTTTTAACCATTTTCAAAAAAAAAAAAAGTTTATTAAAAGTGTTCTTAATGCTTGAAACGGAAAAGGTTCCCAAATATACAGATGCCTCTTTTCTCATAGAAATAGATTATTTTTTTATAATACAAAAAAGACCAAAAAAACCAACAACAAAAACAAAAACAACAGCAACAGCAACAACCCCGTAGGAACATCTTTAAGCGATTACTCAGGGCCCGGCTGACAGTTACACGTGGGTTGCGTCAGTCCCGTGTACACACACGTTCAGCCATGTTTAAACCGATTGCATCAACTTCGAAACCGGCCCGCCCGCCGGCGCCTGGAGAGGGGGGGCAGAAGAGGCAGAGTTTATCATTCATCTGTACACATAGACGTTTCTTCTTTAAATAACACCACGGGCGGGCGGCCCATCTGTATGTGCGGTTGGTTTGGACAAAAATATAGATATATATAATAAAATATTAAAATTACCGACGAGCTCCCCGCGCTGCCAAGTGCCCCAGTGCCAAAGTTTTGCCGGCGCCACCAGGGGCGGGGGCGGGAGCGCGGGCGCTTCCCGGAGTCTCAGCGGCCGCGGCGCGCCCGGCAGCGCAGAGGCCGGCCGGCAGGGGGACGCGCGCGGGGGCCGCGCTAGCAGTGGCCGGAGGAGGCAAGCAGGGGCTCGGGCAGCTGCTTGAACAAGTTCCGCAGGGTGCTGAGCTCGCGCGACAGCTGCTCCACCTTCTTCTGGAGCCGCTCGTTCTCGGCCGTGAGCTCCAGGACCTTGTGCTGCGTCTCCAGGTTGCGCATCTTGGCCTTGTCGCGGCTCTTGCGCACCGCGATGTTGTTGCGCTCGCGCCGGATCTTGTACTCGTCGCTATGCTTGTCCACGGTCTTCTTGGCCTTGCTCTTGACCTGCGAGGGCGCCGGCGTCGCCCCCGCGTAGCAGGCGGCCGGGGGCGGCTTAGAGTCGGCGGGGCTCGGCGTGCCGGGCGGGCTGGACGACGAGGACGTGGACAGGCTCCCGCTGCTGCCGCTCGGCACCGCCTGGTAGCCGAGGTAGGCGCGCAGCGCGTACGGGAAGCCAGCCGCCATGCCTGCGGCGCCGCCGCCCGGCGCTCCGGCCTCCTCCTTCCGCTTGCAGTCCGCGGGCTCGAAGCCCGGCTCCGCCTTGAGCTCAGCCGGCTGCGGCGGCGGCGGCGGGGGCGGCGGGTGTAGGGGCGCGAAGCAGCCGGGGTGCAGCGCGCCCTTGGCGGCCCCCAGACGCCCCAGGCTCACGTAGCCGTATTCGGCTGCCTTCTTGCAGTTCTTGCCCCCGTAGTCGTCGGAGAAGAGGTCGGAGAGGAAGTCGTGGTGCTGCCCGGAGGAGGCGGGCGTGGGGGCGGGCGCGGGCGGAGCCGCCTCGAAGGTGTCCGTGGCCGTGGCTGGCGCCGGGGCCTGCGGCGCGCCCAGCGGCTCCAGGTACGGGCTGAAGTCGATGGCGCGCTCGTGGTCACCGATGCTACCCAGCTCGCCGGCGGGGGGGCGCGGCCCGGGTCTGGCTACGGGGGGCGCCGCAGGGGCCGCCTTGCCGCCGTACGCAGCAGCCAAGCAGTCCGCCTCGTAGTAGAAGTTGGCCACTTCCATGGATTTAAAAGCAGGCGGCGGCGGCAGGGGGAGACATGCTGGGTCCCAGGCCACCAGGCGTTGCATGAACGCGGGTGCCCGGGGAGGGGGCCTGGGGCTGCCCGCTCCGGCCGGCCCGCAGGTGGCGCGGCCTCCCGACTCCGAACTGTCGCTGCTGTGTTGCTGCTGCTGCTGCTGCTGCTACTGCCGCTGGGGTGGCCGCTACTAGTGCGGGGGCTGGCGGCTGGACCCTCTAGTGGGTCCCCTTCCCGGTCCCGTGCGCGGCTCTGACTCGCTAAAGTTTCTCCTGAGCCCGGTTATTTATAAAGGCGGGCCATGGCAACGGCGGCGTCACGCCTGACGTCCGCCCCACCCCTCCTCGGGCACGCAGAGGACACGCTGTGGCCGCCCAAGACCCCCAGGAGGGCGGCAGTGGGGCACAGTGACCAGACTAGAAACCCAGAGCGCGCCCTTGGGGGTCCCCTGGCCCGGGGGTGAGGGGGCGGCTTCACGCCCCTTGCCTACCCCCACCCGTCGGCCCCGGGATTGGGAACAAGGAGGTGCGAACCCGCCCCCGGACCGCCCCCTCCGGGCTGGAGGCTGTACTAGAAGGGAGGAGGGGATCCTGGGAGGGGGCAACGCGATCGCCTTCCCCTACCCCAAACACGGCCGCGGCCCGCCCCCTGCTGGAGGAGGCAATGGCTTCAGGATCCTGCAGCACCCAGTCCCGACGCCCCACGGAAGGGACGCGCCCCAGGCGGGATCCTGGAGACCCCAACCCCCAGCTCTGGCTAGCAGAGAGGTGACCCACCTCCACACTCCACGACCCTTCCCTGGGCCCGTCCCCGCCCCTAAATTTGCCCTTATCCCCAGCTCTTGGAAGGAGGGGATTTCACACCTGCGGTGACTTCACCTCTTAAGTAAGAAAAGTCGGGGGTGCTTGGGGAGTGCAGGTCAGTAGCGAGCTCTCTGGGGCCTCTGCGGGGGTCGGCCGCGCCCCTCCTCCAGCCCCGCCCTCTGCACCTGCCCGCCCCCTCAGACCACACCCGGGTCTTCACCAGCCCCACCCCACCTCAACCTGGGGCGGTGCGGGTGCTGGGCTCTGACCCACTGTGTGACCTTGGGGGAGTCACTTCACTTATCCAAGCTTAAGTGCGTGCAGATGTCTTTACTGTTATTATTAGTTATATTACTCTCTCCACCACAGACTCCCAAACATAAAGCTTTCTGCTCTGGGACACGCATCAGAAAGAAGGGCTTCCTCCCAGGGTACAAAGAGGCCCAGATTGGTGACATGGCCTAATGTCCCCAACTATTCTAAAAAGAAAAGCCCTTGTCCAGGCACCTGCAGACCTATTTGTCAACATAAGGCCAAAACATCTGTTTCTGAGGCTGGTGGGCCGAGTTCCAGCCATGCAAGAGAAAAAAGGGACTTCCCCTATTTTCACCAGGTCCTTACTGTGCACTGAGGGTGGGCCTGGACCAAGAGTTTGCTTTTTCACCCTGCCAGGAGGATGCCCTTGTTGCCCCTGGTTCACAGATGGGGAAACAAGATGGGCCACCTAGATCTGAACAGAGGCCTGAGAGGCCTTCCCTGTCCCCTGCCGTGGGCTCCAGCAGCCCCTTGCCCTCTCTGGCACCATTCCTGGGTCATTTGGGCAGCTCCTTGGACCCACCCCTCTGCCACTCCCGGTGCAGGCCATCCAGGCAGGAGCTCCCATTCTGCCTGGTACTGACCCCCGGCCCACTGCCCCCAGCCCTGGCCCTGGCGGGCAGGCGGGCATTGCTCAACCTTCAGTGTTATCTGGTGAGCTGGGGTGACCTCCGCCCCGGAGAGCTGGAGAAATGACATATCTGAGCGCCCTTGGCGGGGGGGGGGGGGGGGGCAGGGAGGGACAGGATGAAACACTGGCCCAGCCTGCTGGCTTTCTGAGGCTTCCCAGCAGCCTCTGGGCTGGGGAGGGATCCAAGGCCCCAGGGCCATCCATCCAGGCCTCCCAAGCTGCAAAATGGGACACTCAGGGCTGAGCTTGAGGGCCACTGCCTCCAAGAGGCCCTCCCTGCCCCACCTGCTGGTGAACTTCCTTCCCAGCCCTTATCTCCAGTCACCATTATCCTAGTTGTCTTGTCTACCTCAGTCCCCCTCCAGACTGCCCCCTCCATGAGCACTGGCCCTCAAATATGGGAACCCCTGGGCCAGGCATGCTCAAAATTTACCAGTGAATGAATGCATTTGCTACCCCCTCTGGACCTAGAACCAGACATCCCCCTGCTTCATTTCCTTCACCGTTCGTATTACAATCAACACTACCCCTTATCCATTTTGATTTCTGTCCCTACTGCCCCCTACCATTGTCAGCCTCACCAGGGCAGGGATTTTTGTTTTGTTCATAGCTGTTTCCCAGTGCCTAAATCAGTGCCAGCACACAGCAGGTGCTCAATAGAGAAAGCTGAGGAGAAGGTGAGGTTCCCCTTCCCCCACTATTAGCTGGGCTGTGTGACCTCGGACAAGATGGCTCCCCTCTCTGAGCCTCAGCAACCCCCCTTCAGGGTTCTGGGGAGATGCAGTGAGACTTGGGGGAGTCTGCAGCTAATTGGAGGATTTGCTGTGGGTCCTCAAGCCAATCTTTCACACTCTCTGAACCACACTTTAAGCTCTTTGCACATATTAACTCATTTAATCCTCTGGAAAATTTGTAGGAAGGAGGTTCTATTATTATCTCTTCTTTACAAATGAGGAAACTGAGGCCCAGCAGAGACAAGTGTGCCTGTTCAAGGCCACATTCAAGGGGTGGGAAGGATTAAAATCTTTCAGCCTGAACTTTGGGTTCATAATAAATCATAATAGGTCTGGTGATGTGAACCCCATTTTCTGAATGGAAAAGCTGAGGCCCAGAGAAGGGTGGTTAGGGTCACACAGTGAGTCAAGGTACAACCCAGACCCTAGGGACTAGCCCCCAAGTACCAGACTCAGCCCCATCAGGGTCTTGCCTTTCTGTCCTCACCCACCAAATACTGAGCCTTTTGCTTCTGCCCTGCCCTGGATTCCCCATTCTGGCCTGACGGTGAAATCAGTGGCAGTTCCCATCCTAGTGCCACCCCAGGTGTCCTGCAGGGAGGCTGCGTGCACAGGTGACGTAAGCCCTTGTTTTTACAAGGTTCGTTGCTCAACAGGCCCTGCCTGCTGCCCCACCATTAATGCTCAGCCTTTCCTCAAGGAGGGGGATGATGTGAGCTGAACCACTATGGCCCAGAGGCCTGGAGCACGCCCCAGTGGCCCTGCAGGCAGCGAGGGCCCAGAAACCAGGATCCACCTGACACCACCCACAATGACCTCTCCTAGTTACTGTCTGGCGTAGGTGTTTGTAGGAACCGCGGTGGGGGGGGGGGGGGGAAGGGTCTGAAACTGGCAGCCAGCAGCCAAATCCAACCCACAGATGTGTTTGGCTTGACCCCATGGTGTTTTGCTTTGGATTTTTTGTCTGTTTTGTTTTTTAAATGAATTTATTGCCAACATTTAAAAACCAAGACACTTCACATCAAAATTCAAATTTCCAGCTTCTCTTTTAAAACTGGAAGCTGTGGGCTGGGACCACATGGCTACAAGTGGTGAGCAGAAGCCAGGCAGGGATTGTGGAGGAACAGACACTTTTCTACCCAGATACACTCCCTCCTCTGTCCCCAGGCTGCTTCCAGAAATCCTTTTCCCAGTGTCTGCAGCTTTTCCTTAGCCCCATTTCCAGGAGGAGAAAACTGAGGTGACTTGCCCAAGAAGGGTCCCATTATTGCTTCTTTGACAGAGAGTGGTAAAGGTGTTTGCAGAGGGGCTTAGAAATCAGCCAGCAGGTCAAAAAATACGACTGAAGAGGGAACCATCAGAGAGATTGTCACTAGTGGATATGGAGTTGGGGGACTGTGGGATTGGATTTTTGTTTCTGCCCTGTACCCTCCTGGCTGTGGCACCCTGGGGTCCCCTCTAGATCTCAGTCTCTGATGTATTAAATGGTGGTAATATATCCCTTCTCTCTTGGGTGTTCTGGGCCTGCTGTTCCCCCTCACACTGGCCTGCCTCGACACATGGGAGCGAATTACCTCCCCTTGGCCTCACAAAGGGCCTGAACACAGCGAGTCATGAAAACCTCACAAAGCAGGCAGATGGGAAACAAGCCCAGAGTGGGTTACAGCTTCCCCCAACCCCCCAAATCACAGTGAACTGGTAGAAGAGCCGGACCTAAAGGCTAGATTCCCCTGATTCCTATCTTCGAGATTTTTCCCACCACACGTCTTCTTTGAGCCCTCACTTTCTCCATCTACCAAATGGGGCCTAGATTAGATCCCTAAGAGCTGCCAGGTCCAGTGTCCTGGGATCCAAAATTTTGGAGTCCTGGGAGACCCTGAGCTGACTAGTGAAACTTGCCTGGGTATATGCTGCCACCACGTGGCCAGCTCTGGGAATGCAGGAGTGATTTAAATGAAGCTTTTTGACTGAGGGAGGACCTACTGGATACTTTGCTTACGGGATACAGAGGTCAGCACCATGGATATAATAGATGCTCACAGGACATGAGCAAGCCACCACTGAAAGAAATACAAATGTCCAGCAAACAGACAAAAGGTACTCATTTTCATGTTGTCATTCATCAATTTTTTTTTCATCTACTATGGTTCATGCCCTAGAGATATATTTATGAACAAGACAGAAGCGATTGCTGTTCTCATGAAGCTGATATTCCCCTTGGGGAGGACAAACAATAAACAAAATGAAAGAATAAAGTATAGAATGTGTTAGATTCTGGTAAGCACCATGGAGAAAAATACAGCATAGAGGGGGATAGGGAGTGCCGGGAAATCGATTTTAACCTTAGATTAAAGTGGTCAGGGGAGGCCTCATTGAGGTGACAGGTGAGCAAAAACATGAGAGCAATGAGGGAGTGGGCCATGCAGATAGCAGCAGGGGGAACAGCAAGTGCAAAGGCCCTGAGGTAGGAGCCTGCCTGGCCCATGTAGTTGCTGTGGGTGGAGTACAGGGAAAGTAGCAGGAAATGATCTCCTAGAGATGTGGGAGCCATACTGCACAAGGTTTTGTGGGCCACTGTAAAGACTGCCTTCATTCTGGGTTAGTGGGAGCCATGGAGACTTTTTAGCAGAGGGACAGGATCTGACTTAGGTTCTAAAGGAATCCCTCTGGAGGCCTATGAAGGATGGATTGTACTGGAGGTAAGAGCAGAGGAGGGAGCCCAGGGAGGAGGTAACTGCAGTTGTGCAGGCAGATGCCTGTGGACTCCACCAGGCCATGGAGGTGGTGAGAAGTGGACAGATTCTGAACCTATTTTAAAGGTAGAAGCTTCAGAATCTGCTGATAAATCCAGCTGTAGAACAACCACACAGTGGACCACTCCACAGCCATTTAAAGGGACAAGCAATATGACACCAAAAACACTAGAAACAAACAGAAAAAAGTAGATACATCTGACACATCAAAGTTAAAAACTCCTGGACATCAAAGGATAAAATCAACAGAGTGGAAAGGCAGCCTACGGAATTCAAGAAAAATATTTGCAAGTCATATATCTGATAAGAGGTTACTATCCAGAGTATATAAAGAACTTCTACAACTCAACAACAAGAACAACAAAAACAATTAAAAATAGGCAAAAGACTTAGACATTTCCTCAAAGAAGATATATGAATAGCGAATAAACACATGGAAAGATGCTCAGCATCGCTAATCATTAGGAAAACGCAAAATCAAAACCACAATGAGCGACCACTTCACATGCACTGTGATGGCTACTGTCAAGAGAAACAGAAAATAACATGTGTTGGTGAAAATATAAGGAAACTGGAACCCTTGTGCACTGTTGACTTGAATGTAAAATGGTACAGCCACTGTGGGAAACAGTATGGGAGTTCCTCAAAAAATTAAAAATAGAATTACCATATGATCCACCAATTCCACTTCTAGGTATACACCCAAAAGAATTAAAAGCAGGGTTTTAGAGATATATTTGTACACCCATGTTCATGGCAGCATTATTCACAATAGCCAAAAGATGGAAGCAACCCAAGTGTCCGTTGATGTATGAAGGGGTAAACAAAATGGGGTCTGTACATACTAAGGATATTATTCAGCCTTTAAAAGGAAGGAAATTCTGACACATGCTACAGCATGGATGAACCTTGAGGTTCTAAGTGAAATAAGCCAGACACAAAAGGATAAACACTGTCTGCTTAGACTTATATGAGGTACCGAGAGCAGTCAAACTCACAGAGACAGAAAATAGAATGGTGGTTGCCAGGGGCTGGGGAGACAGGAAGGGGGAGTTGTTTAATGGGTACAGAATTTCAGTCTGAGAAGATGACAAAGTCCTGGAGTTGGATGATGGTGAAGGTTGCACAACAGTGTGAATGTACTTAATCCCACTGAATCGTAGTAAAGATGGTAAATTTTATAGAGTTACCATATGATCCAGCAATCCCACTTTTGGATGTATATCCGGAAAAGACAAAGACTCTAATTCAAAAAGATACATGCACCCCCAATGTTCATAGCAGCATTATTTATAATAGCCAAGACATGGAAATAACCCAAGTGCCCATCAACAGACGACTGGCTTAAGAATATATGGTATACATATATACAACAGAATATTACTCAGCCATAAAAAAGAATGAAATAATGCCATTTGCAGCAACATGGATGGACATAGAGAATATTATACTAAGAGAAGTGAGGCAGAGAAAGACAAATACTATACACCTACATGCGGAATCTAAAAAAATAATACAAATAAATCTATATAAAACAGAAACAGACTCATAGACGTAGAAGACAAACTTGTAGTTACCAAAGAGGAAACAGAGTAGGGGGAGGAATAAAGTAAGAGTACGGGATTAACAAATACAAACTATTATACATGAAATAGATAAGCAATAAGGGTTTACTATATAGCACAGGGAACCATATTCGATATCTTGTAATAATCTATAATGGAAAATAACATACATATAACTGAATCATTTTGCTGTACTCCTGAAACTAACACAATATTGTAATTGTATTCACAATCAATATAATTGTAAATCAAGTATTTTTTTAAGACAGTAAATTTATGTTATGTGAATTTTACACTTTTTTTTTTTTAAGACAAGGTCGCTATCCCTACGTCAGCATGGAGAGATGCCCCATGGCACTGTGAGGTGAAAGAAGGATGTAGCAGAGCAGTTTCCCAGTAGAGTCACGTTTGTCTTGAAAATTTTTGCCATTAGCTTTAAAAGAATTAATTTTGAATTCTACATAGTGTTGATGAAAGTTTCGGGGGAAAAAGCATGCTTACATACTTTTAGTGACTTTGCAAAGTGGTCCGACCTCTAGCTGTATTTGGGGCATAGCTATCAAAATGGGAAACGTCACTGGGCCCAGAAATGCTGGGCATTTATACTACAGAAACACTCACACCTGCACCAATGGACACTGTAATAGCAACCCTTGTGATATAACATCTGTGGCTGCCATTTTCTGGAAATACTCTGCAGCTACTAAAAAAGAATGAGGCAGCTCCCCAGGAAAGGATCTAGACAAGCACTGTCCCAGAGAGCTTTCTGGGATTATGGGAATATTCTACATCTGTGCTGCGCCATATGGGAGCTTCCAGCCACGTGTGGCCACTGAGCCCTTGAGATGTGGCTAGTGTGACTGAGGAAATGATTTTTTTATTTTATTCCATTTCAATTAAATTTAAGTAGCCTCCTCTGGCTAGTGACTACTGTATTGAACTGCACATGTCTAGAATCATCTCCAAGGAGTATCCCTAAGAGAAAAAGGCGAAGTGCAAGCCAGGATGTGAGGTGTGCAAAGACCTACATAAATAAGGGAAGACGTGGAAATGTACTCATGTGTTTGTACTGGGGTGTAGTCTCCCACTGGAAGGCCCATAAGAAATAGGCAACAGTGTAGGGCCCGGGGTGATGTGAATATTGTATAACAATGCACCTCAAAACTTAGTGGCTTCAAACAAACCCCATTTGTTTGCTCCCGATCCTGCAGGTCAGGAATTTGGACAGGTCACAGAGGGGTAGCTTGTCTCTTGCTCCAGGCCTGGCTGCTGGCTGGAACATCCGAGGGGACTTCATTCCCGTGTGTGGCAGTTCAGCTAGAATGGCAAGAATGGCCAAAGCATGTGTCTGCCAGTTAGTTCTTGGTTCTCCATTATGCAATTTCTCCCTGCACACATGGCCTCTTCAAGTGGCCTCTGCACGTGCTGTTATTGTTGTGTGGCTTTCTCCGTGGCCCCTGCATGTGGCCACGCTGTCTCTGCTGGTGTTCTCTCCAGGTGGCCTCTCCTGGCGGTCTCCCCACCACCGTAGCCACACTCCTTACCCAGCAGCTGGCTTCTCAAACAGCACGGACGTGAAAGCTGCTATGCCTTCTTAGACTTAAGCCCCTAACTGGCACATCACCATTTCTGTCTCCTTCTGCTGGTCAGCCCAGATGCCAGGGCAGGGGACTACACAAGAGCATGTGGTTCACTGGGAGCCCCTAAAGTAAGTCTATCACGGGAGGAGGGCTGGGGTCTTGAGGTGGGAGGTGGGAGGAAGACCCACTTTAAAATGTTGACTTTGGATATCTATTACCGTATTATTATTTGTTTGAGTTTAGAAAGCCATTCATGGCATGGTCCTGCCTCCACATCTTTGCTTCTGCTGTTCCCTCTGCCTGTAACACCCTTCCCTTCCGCCACCAGCTGAGAAATGCCCTGAAAAACTTTCCCTGAACACCCAAGTTAGATTACTTACTCTCTGCTTCCTCTGTGCTCCCTAGACCGTGTGCCTCTAGGAACTTATTCTGCCCCTACTGGACTTACTTTTGTGTAATTTCCCTCTCCTGGGGCCCATCAAGGTCAGCCCAACCTAGGTCATCTCTGCGTGCGCGCACACACACACACACACACACACACCACACACACAGAGGGAGAGAAATTATTCAAGTGCTGAGTAGGTGCTCAGTGATTTGGGGGCACAATCCAGGAAAATACACACTTTTCCTGATCCACAATCTCCCCACCCAGCCAAGCCCAGTGCTGGCACCTCTGGTTGCATTGTCTAGAATCACCACCAGGTGGCGATGGAGCCCAGCCTCCAACCTGCGCAGCTGCTCTCTGAGCTGAGAAAGCAGGTGTAGGTGGTGAACTTGAGACGTCAGAGACCCCAGGGCCAGCTTTGAAGAGAAATTTCCCGTCCTCATGGCTCATCCCCCTCCTCTTCAACTTCACCGTTTGCTCCCCCATCAAGCAAACTGACTTTAATCATAGAAATGCCAACCATTCATAGGTGCAAAAACCTGACTGGATCATCTTGTGCCAAGTGAAAGGCACCAGACACAAAAGAACATGTCCTGTGTGATTCCACTTCTGTGAAGCTCTAGAACGAGCAACAATATTCTGTGATGGAAAATATCAGAACAGTGGTTGCCTCAAGCTGGGGGTGGGCAGGGTTGAGTGGGAAAGTACGAGGGCACTTTTGGGGCGATGGTAAATGTTCTGTATTAGTTTCCCAGGGCTGTCATAACAAAGCACCACAACCTAGGTGGCTCAAAACAACATACATTTATTCTCCAACAGCTCTGGAAGCTAGAAGTCTGAAATCAAGGCCATGCTCCCTCTGAAATCTCTCGAGAAGAACCCCTCCTTGCTTCTTCCTGCTGGTGGTTGCCAGCAATCTGTAGTATTTCTTGGCTTGGAGCTGCATCACTCCAGCCTCTGCCTCTGCCTTCAGGTGGACTTCTTCCCCGTAGGTATGTTGCATCCAAATCTCCTTTCTCTTACGTAAAAGACACCAGTCAATGGATTTAGAGCCCATCCTAATTCAGTATGAGCTCATCTTCACCTGGTTATACCTGCAAGACCCTATCTCCAAATAAGGCCACACCCACAAGTACCAAGGGTTAGGATTTGAAGGTATCTTTTGGAAGGACACAATTCAGCCCACTTCGTGTTCTGTATCTTGGAAAGTGTTTGGATAACACAGGTAGACGCACTTGTCAAAAATAATCTAAAATACACCTAAGATTTGTGCATTTCGCCGAATGTCAGTTTCACAGACAGAGAAACAAATATTGAACTCTAGCTCCTGGTGTGCATGCTGAAGTGTTTAGGGGTGAGGTGAACTGCTGTCTGCAAATTACTTTGCCATTTTGTTGCCCTATCTCTTTGGTCTCCTTTAATTGAGAACAGTTCCTCAATCTGTCTTTTTTAAAAAGTCATGATCTTGACACTTTTGCAAAGGACAGACCAGTTATTTTATAGAAAGTCCTTCCTGTGGCTCTGTCTGAAGTTTCCTCGTGGTTGGACCCAGGCTGTGCACCTTTGTCAGGAACCACCCAAGTGGTGGTGTGTCCTTCTCAGAACTGCCCACCAGGGGGCGCCTCAGAGCCGTTTGTTCCATTACTGGTGATGTTAATATTGATCCCTCGGTCGAGTGTGTCAGGTTTCACCACTCAAGTTACTGTATTTTCTCTTTGTAACAAGTATCTTATGGGGAGATATTTTTACACTACTTAAATAGCCTGTTATTCTGCCAACTTTCACTAATTTTTCACAATTTCACTAATTTGAACTTCCACTTGTGATGCTTGCCTAAATCAATCAATCTATTGCCATGTAATAAATGATCCCCAAACTTAGCAATTTAAAATAATCATTCCTTTTCTCACTTTTTGTGAGTCAGGAATTCCTCAGTATGACTGGAAGGTTCTGCCTTAGAATCTCTCAGAAGGTTGCAATCAAGACGTTGGTGGTGCTACAATGATCTAAAAGCCCAGCTGGGGCTGGAGCATCAACGTCCAGTAGAAAGAATGTGGGCCATAAATGGGAACCACATGTTTAATGTTTAATCTTCTAGTAGCTGCAGTTTATAAAGTAGAAAAAGATACATGTGGAATTCAGTTTCGTAATAAAATTTATCAAATCCAGTATATCTAAAATCTTCTCATTTCAACATGTTCTCAATATCAAAAATTATTCATAAGATACTTGACATTTTTTTCATGTTGTCTTTGAAATTCAATGTGTGTTTAACACAGCACATTCCAATTTGGACCAGCCGCACTGCAGGTGCTTAACAGCCCTACGTGGCTAGCAGGTATCACAGCTGACAGTTCAGTACTGAAGGATCTACGTCCAAGATGCCGCTCTTACATGGCTGTTGTGGGCGGGCTCAGCTCCCCAGCACGTGGCCTCTTTACAGGGCTGATTAGTGTCTCCGTGACATGGAACTGTCTTCCCCCAGAGAGAGTGATCTGAGAGAGGGAGAGAGCAAGGGTAGATAGAGCACAATGCTTTTTATTACCTAGTTTGGGGACGCAGCATCCCTTCTGCCACATTCTATTTATCAGAATCAAATCACCAAGGTCAGCCCCTACTCCAAAGGAAGTGAATTCGATTCCACTTCTTGAACAGTGTCAAAGATTTGGTGGCTGTATCTTAAAATCACCATACCCCTATTTTTTCGCTTATTCATTTATATCCATATGAACTCGTGGATTTTATTTTATTTCATGGGTTATAAATCCATTACTACCATTATTTATCGCGTTGCTCAAATTGGCCCCTTTCAGCTGGCTCCTGTGTCATTTTACCATGTCCCCATCATTCTTGGAGCGTGTCCTTATTTTCTGGCATAACAAGATGTTCCAGGCTCAATTTCTACTTTTCTTGCCCCAGCCCTGGTTCCTTTCAGTAGAGAAAATCTGGGTGCTGCCCACCTTTTTTTTTTTTAATTGACGTGTAGTTGATTTACAATATTGTGTTAGTTTCCAGTGTACAGCATAGTGAGATTCAGTTATACACACATATTCTTTTTCATATTCTTCTCCACTATAGGTTATTATGTCCAACTTTAATTTTTACCAGTCCAATAGCTGTAAAGAGATGGCTCCTAGTTGTTTCCTTTTGCATTTCCTATAACTAGTGAGTCTGAGCCTTCTTCCCAAGCTTGTGGTTTTTCTCTTCTGTAAATTTCTCTTCGCATCCGTTGCCCTTTTTCCACTGGAGTTGCTGTCTTTTCTGTTGTTGCTTATTTGCAGGAGTGTGAGTGAAAGTATACAATATTTTTCCTTTTGAGACTGGTTTATTCCCCTTAGTGTAACGTTTTCAAGCTCCGTCCATGCTGTTGTATGTGTAGAAACTTCGTTCCTTGTTCAGAGTAATATCCTACCCTATGTATATGCCACATTTGGGGTATCCATTCACCCTTCAATGGATGTTTGGGTTGTTTTCACCTTTTGGCTGTTGTGAAGATGCTGCCATGCACAGGGGTGTACAAGTATCTATTTGAGTCCCTGTTTTCCATTGTTTTGTGTATTTAGCTAGAAGTGAAATTGGGGACCATATGGTAATTCTATGTTTAACTATCTGAGGAACTGCCAAACTGTTTTCCTTATCAGCTGCACCATTTTGTATTCCCTACAGCAATGCACTGGGGTTCCAATTTCTCCACATCCTCACCAATACCTGTTATTTTCTGTTGCATGTGTATGTGTGTGCATGTGTATTTTTAATAACAGCCATCCTAATGGCTGTGAAGTGGTAACTTGTTATGCTTTTGATTTGCATTTTCCTAATGATTAATGATATTGAGCATCTTTTCACGTGCTTTTTGGCCATTTGAAAATCTTCCTTGGAGAAATGCCTATTCAAGTCGTCTGCCCATTTTTGAATTGGGTTTTTTATGCTTGTGCTTTTGTAATTTGTTGTAAGATGTCCTTCCTCACCTCTAGGTATAAAGATACTTCCTGACTTTTCTCCTACTAATTTTGGGGGTGAGGGTATGACCTTTTGTGGTACAAAATATATAACATAATATTTATCATTTTAACCATTTGTAATTAAGTGGTTTTATGGAATTTGTACAATTCGGTGGTGTTATATTCACAATGCCTTACACCCATCACCACTATCTATATCCAAAAGTTTGCATCATCCCCAGTATAAACTCAGTACCCATTAAAGAGTAACTCCCCATCCCGCCTCCCTCTAGCTTCTGATAACCACCATTCTACTTTCTGTCTCTATGAATTTGCCTATTCTAGGTACCTCATAAGTGGAATCACAATATTTGTCCTTCTGTGTCTGGCTTATTTCACTCAGCATAAAGTTTTCAAGGTCCATCCATATTGTAGCCTGTGTCAGAATTTCATTCCTTTTCGTGGCTGAATAGTATTCCATTGCATATATGTAACTTCTACTAATTTTATAATTTTGCACTCCATGTTAAGACTTTAATGTACCTAGAATCCACCTTTGTTTTCAGTTTGAATTAAAGATCCAGTTTTATTTGGGGCCACTTTCCCAGCACCATCTTCTGAACAATCTCTCATTTCCCCACTGGGCAATGAGGCTGCCTTTATTGTGTCTCTGGTTCTCATATACCTACAGACCGCTCCACTGTCACCGCTCTGCCTTGTCAGTCTGTTTCTCCTTGCACCAGCACCCTCGCTGTTTTTTAATACAATAGCATATGTCTTTTGGCTGCTGATGGGTAAGTCTCCTCTTTACTATTCTTTTGTAAGGTTCTGGCTAAGTTCTTTTCCTGCCACATCTCATCAAATCCTCAAAACAGCCCAGTGTCGATGGGTACATTCCGCATCCCCACATGACAGGTGAGGAAACTGAGGCCTCAGGGAGGGAAAGTGACTTGATGAAGTTGACAGAGCTGACAAATGACAGAAGTAGAACGAAACAAGGCTTATCTGACTCTAGGGCCACCCTTTGAGCCCCAGCACCCAGCTGCCTCTCTCATCTATAGTCTGCCGGGTTCTTATCTGTAAGAAGTGGGTAAGGGCTGGAAAGGCCTGCTGGGCTGGCCACTTGCCAGTCTGCTTTCATGTCAAGAAAGGAAACCACTCATATCAGGAAAGGAAACCACTGAGTATTTAAACAGACTTTCCAGCAAGGAATGGGTTACAAAGATGATAGAGGAGCCCAGAAGCCAACCAAGGGACTGTGAAGAAACTCAGAATTAGCAGCAGCAGAAAGCCATTGCCTCTGACGGACAGAGGGAGGAGGTATCGTTACAGTAGCCCAGGGCCTGTGGTCACTCAGCAAAGCTGGAAACACAGCGACTGTCCCGCAGGAGCTGGAGCCATGGAAGAGACTCGGCTGTTGATGGAGATGCAGCCCGAGGTGTAAGGAGAGAAGGAAAAATACTCTGGCTTCTCCCTTCCTCAAGCTTCCCATCTCCCACCAGGACCTCCTATTGGCCAATGGGAGGTCAGCTGACCTGGAGCCTGGGAAATGCAGCCTGCAGAGGTCAGCCCCTCTGTAACGCAGAGCAGAACAGGGGAAGGGCAGATCAGCGATCTGGGGGCAAAAAGGACCAGTCCCTCCCCAACAGGCCCTCTCTTCCTGGTCCCAGTGCCCACGAGGCAGTCCCCACCATGGTTCTAGCCTTGGTTTCTGGGATCTAGTGATACCACACCCTGCTTCTGTCCCTCTAGCCTCCACTAAAGCTCATCGTGTGGTGCCTCATCCTGCCCTTTTGGCATCTCGGCTCTTCCATCATCTGTATAGGCAATTTCCTGTGTTCCATTCCTTCTGTTTGTAATGACTAAAATGGTCTCCGTTTTCCAAAACTGGACCTTTGCTGACACAACAGTGATGCCATAATTCACAGAATGGCCACAGTGGTCCATGCTAAGTTTGTGGATTGACTGATTAACGAACCAGAGAGGAGGGCAGAAATTAAGTGGGCTGAGTTCCCAAGGTGGGGCCAAGCCCAGGCCCGGTGTGGGCCAGGCTGCAGAGTAACCACAGCAATCCCAAGGCCGCGGGGTCCACAGAGATGCCAAGGTTCACAAGTCAGGCTGCGAGGCTCCGTGTGGCTCTGGGCCAAGGAAATCAGCCTCTGTCAAGGACCTCCCGTATGCCTGTCTGTATTCACACATCATCCTGCATTAGTTTGCTCAGGCTGTCATAACAAAGAACCACAGACTGGGTGGTTTCAACCACAGAAATTTATTGTCTCACAGTCCTGGAGACTAGAAGTCTGAGATTAAGGTGTCCACAGGGTTGGTTTCTTCCAATACCTCTCTCCTTGACTCGTAGATGGCTGCCTTCTCCCTGTGTCCTCATCCTCGTCCCTTGTGCATCTGTGCCCTGATCCCCTCTTCTCATAAGGACACCAGTCATGTTGGATTAGGACCCGTCCTGATGACCTCACTGTAACTTAGTCATCTCTTTAAAGACCTCAACTCCAAATACAGTCACATTTTGAGATGCCTGAGGGCCAAGACTTCAACATATGAATGGGAGTGAGGGGGCACATTTCGGCCCTTGATGACTCCCAATCTCACACGGTGGGCATTATCAGTCCTGTTTTCCAAATGAAGAAATGGAGGCCCAGACAGTGATTTCCCTAAGGCCACCCAGAGCTGGGTCAGCTCAGGTCCAAGACGTTTCGCCTGCCAAGCCCCAGGGAACAATCTCTCACTTCCTGTGAATGCCTCAGACCCTGGAAAATGGATTCCAATCTTCCCTTCAACTCCTTTCCTCTGTGCCATAAGACAGCAGTCCACCACATACGGAGCATTTATAAGGAATCAGGCTTGGTGGGTGGGTATAGCTCAGTGGCAGAGCACATGCTTAGCATGCACAAGGTCCTGGGTTTAACCCCCACCACCTCCATTTTTAAAAATTATGGAAAAACAAATTATGGACCAGGCTCTTCCACTGGCATTTTGTATGTCCTCTCTATACACAGATGCACTGCCTTCAAGCTTCTGCTCAAACCTCCCCAGAGATGCTCCCCCAGAGCACCTTATTTGTAATAATGCCTCCACCCACACAGATCCACACCCTGCCTTATTTTCCTTTACAGCGTTATCAATACCTGAAAGTATCCTATATGTGTGTTTATTTTTTATAGTCTTCCCCCAACTAGACTCTATGAGGGCAGGACCCAGGTCTTGGTGTATTTTAGTGCCTGGATGACATTCATCATAGGTCCTTAATGTTGGCTCAATAAGGAATCAAATTAAAGAACTCTCTCATCATATCCTCACCAGGCATCTGTACGGTAGGCCCTAGGATCCTCATTTCATTGAAGAAACTAAGGCTTAGAGAAAGTCCCAAATCTGCCCAAGCTCACCCAGTTAGTAGGTAGTGAAGCTGGAATTTGAACCCAGGCCAACCTCCTAGCCCTGCCTTTGTTTCTAAATCTCTCCCTGCTCTGTGGCCTCCCAAATTACCTTCACAGCTACCCTGAAACTCTAGTTCTGGAAATTCCCAACTCCTCACTGAGCTGAGCTGCAGTATCATTTTTGCCAGCAGGTGTCACTTAGAGAATTCCTCAAGGCCCCAGTCGGAGGTCCAGCACTCCAGAGCATGAACCTGCCAGAGTTTATTTAATCACCTTTAAGGATACTTTCCAGTTTTGGGTCCACAAGCCAATCTGCAGCTGCATCCTTGAAACTGTGTTCATGGGCTATGAGGTGAAAATTTCTCTGAGAATGGATTCCTAGAAACGGAATTGCACAGATCAATGAAGAACTTTAAGTTATGTAGATTCCACAAACTTGCTAAGACTGGATTACAACCAAGGAATGTGAGGCACAGAGAGGGCATGTGGGTTCTCCAGGGGCACACAGTAAGCTAATACAAGGTCCAGGTTTGAGTCTGTCTCCACTGGCCATGAATTTTTCCAGTGCACTTGGAAGGTGCTTCCACCTAGGCTCAAATGCCGTCTTTGTGCATTTTTACGTTTGTGGCCTGGATCTGACTACTCTTTTCATCTTTTCAATCATCCATTTGTTCATTTAACAAATGAGTTGGTGAAATACAGGCTCAATGCTGCAAGAATGACTCAAATAATAAATGTCTTCCAGACAAGAAAATAGTTTCTTTTCCCCTTTCACATCAATCTGAATGAAAGCAGTCCAGAGTTGGATGGTAACTTTATGGTATCAGGGATCCAGACTCTTTCTATCTTATAACTCTTCTATCTTCAAACAGCAGTTTCCATCTCATGGTCTAAGATGGCTGCTCTAGCACTGCCATCACATCTACACTCCTGCCAGTTGGAAGTTTTAAAAAAGAAAGTAAAGGTCAGCCTCTTTAAGGGCACAAACCAGAATATTTTGTGCCACTTCCACTCTCATTCTATTGGCTGGAATTAGTCACATGTCCTACACTGATGCAAGAGAGGCTGGGAACAATAGTCACTAGCTAACATACCTGTGCAACCACCACGTTGTCTTCTAAAACTCAGGATTCTATTACTAATGAATACATTGTCCATTCTCTGCCACCTATACATTTTCTGAGTACCTACCATGTATGGGAGAAGGTGTAACAAACTGGAAATAGCACAGGCTTTGGAAGTTGACTCGTCTTGAGTTTGAATCTCAACTTTGCCTTTCCTAGCCATGCATCATGACCTCTCTGGGCCTCAGTTTTCTCATTTATAAAATGGAGACATTTATAAAATGGAGAACAAGTGTGCTCATCCCACATGGGGGGCTTGTGAGAGTCATGATAGAGAATCAGCACTGAACTGGTGTGCAGTTAG
The DNA here is from genome assembly GCF_009834535.1 of Camelus ferus. NCBI lineage: Eukaryota > Metazoa > Chordata > Mammalia > Artiodactyla > Camelidae > Camelus > Camelus ferus. Next base: position 5,619,443 of record NC_045714.1, on the reverse strand, counting down.
CACTAAGGAAATGGCAGCTGCATCAAACTCCAATGTGTATTTTGTGCTTACAGCACATCTCAGTGCAGACAAGCCACATTTCAAGTGCTCAGTAGCCACTTGTACTGTACTAGACAGCACAGGTCTAAATCATCAAATGATATATGTTTTAAAAGAAAGAAAGGAAAGAAATGACAGCTGCTTTTAAAATGAGCCAGACCCTGAGCCAGACTCCCAGGGGCCAGAGGTGACTCAGCAGAGGCCCTGCCCTTGATTCCAGTGGAAAGACATTCCAGGGCAGCCTCCTGTCAATAAAAGCCCAGAGACATGTCCACGCATAATCCCAGTGCATCAATCATGCATGAGTCAGAGCTGTTATGCCCATAAGTCATAAAGCAGCAGCTGGTCCCAGGATTCCTGGCGTCCTTCCAAGCCCATCTCCCTAACCCCATCTTCCAGAGGAGCAGAGTCGAAGGAAGAGCTGTGAGCACAGCATGACTACACTGTTTTATCAGTTTCCTCCTAACGGGGCTTGGGGGCTGGTTCCAGTTTGGAGCGATCATAAATAGACTTGGCCAGGCCTCCCTATGCCTATAGGAGTGGGGTTTTTCAGGGTAGCTGGGGATAAAGAACTGCTGGGGTGAATTGTAGATCCACAGGGTGCTCCAATTGCAACAGAGGAAGGCATCTCTCCCCAATTTACTTATAGACCACAGTTTCTCAACCTTAGCACCACTGATATTTTGGACTAGAGAATTCTCTGTAGCAGGAGCTGTTCTGTGCATGGTAGAATGTTTGACAGCATCCCTGGCCTCTACACACAAGATGCCAGTAGCATATCACCACCCTCAGCTGCGATAACGAAAAAGCCTCCAGACATCACCAAATGTTCCCTAGGGGTCACAGTCATCCCCAGTTGAGAATCACTGGTCTCAGTGTACAGAGCCTGCAAGTAGGATTTCTAAGCACAGATTCTTTAAGCAGATTTGTGGATGTTACTGATTTTCTCCTCTTTGGGCAGGGTGAATGTCCTATCTCTTTGGAAGGGGTCCATGACCTTGGTAGTCGCTAGTTTAAGAATAAGGATTTCAGGTCGTTATTGGAATAACAATGGGATTTGAATATGTACAATAAGAATGATATTATAACATTGTATCAGCTTTAAATTTCCTGATTTTGAAAACTATACAGTGGTCTTGTAAGAGACTGTCCTTGTTCTTAGAAGATGCACACTAAAGTAATTAGAAGTAAAAAAAAAAAAATTATGTCTGTAACTGCCTCTCAAATGGTTCCGAAAAATTACAAAAACAGAGAAGGAATGATAAGACAAGTGTAGCAAAGTGTTGACAATGGAGGGCTCTAAGTGAAGGAGATATGGAAGTTTACTGTACTATTCTTGCAACTTTTCTGTAAATTTGAAATTATTTTTTAGACATTATTGTTTTAAGAGGGTTTTTTAAATCACCTATGTTTTATTCTAGTTTTTAAAACATGGTTTCAATCTGTTGAAACCCGCTCCCAGAAAAAGGATGCATGCCTGTGCCCAGAATCCAGGCCCCATTCAGGTTACAGTCCCAAGAATATCCCAGAAAAGGTTCTCTTTGCGTTTATTTGCATCTGTCAAATGCCCAGAAAGGAATTCCACCCAACATTAACAGGGGTCAGTAATAGCCCCTACAGGGCCCCAGTTTTGTTCAGATGGCCACGCCTCCTCCAGGTAGCCCAGGTGCCTCAAGGAAGTGACCCCCATCTCCAGATCCTTGGAAAGGCTGACGGGTCTAGAGGGGATCTTATCTCCCTTGCCAGTGACTGGTCCAGCAATAGGCATGTGATGCAAGGGAACCCATGAGAAACAAGGAGGCTCCAGGCTGATTTTTTATTTGTTTAAATGAATAAAATGCAAGGAAGTGATTTATAAGATATCCAACCCTGGGACTCTTGGATACTGCCCCAAGAACACCATGGAAAGAAGCCAGTCTAGCCTTCTGGAAGATGAGAGGCCCCAGTCAACAAGCAGCACCCACTGCTGGACGTATGAATGAGGTCACTGTGGACCTTCCAGCACAGCTGGAAGCTGAATGACGCTGCATGAGTGAGACCAGGTGAAACCAGCAGTGGAACCATCAGCCAATCCACGGAGCTGTAAGCAGTCATAAATCAAAACGGTTGTTTTAAGCAACTGTTTGGAGGAATGATGTGAAGATTTAATGAGGCTATAACAGGACCTGGTACACAGAAAGCGCTCAGTAGATGCCGGTCATTATTGCTGACCACGTATTACTGCCCCAAACCCATGGTGATCACTCCCTCCTGTCTCTCCATCTAATGAAGCACTCCCTATCATCCTCCACCCATCTCTCCATCCTGCTTCATGTCTCCACACCATCTGTCCCGGCCTAACGTTAGATTGTTTTTTTACCTATTTATTATCGGTCCCTCTTGCAACTGGGACGGCAGGGACCACTACTCTATGGCCAGCATTTTACACAGCATCTGGCCCACAGCAGGTCTCAGTAAAGATTTGGTGAATAAATGAATGGGGCAGTCCAGCTCAACATGACTTGCAGCAAGTCATGGGGGATCCATCCCCCAGCGCTGTGGCTGACACCTTGGGGCATGTCCATGTCAGGCAGCTTTGCAGCCTGAGTCTCAACTCTAGGAGGAGCCAGAGAACAGAGAATTGAAGGAGAAGGGACCAGCCACCTGACTCTGGGGAGAGCGCACACCAGAAAGTAGGTACATTTGGGGAAAGGTTTGGCAGGATGACAGTGGGAGATGTCAGGAGATGAGGCTGGAGAGTCAGCAGGGCCTTAACTGTCAGCTAAGGATGTGGATCTCACCCTACCACGTTCACAGTCAAGTGTAACAAACAGGGGAGATAACAAACATTTCTGCAGGTTCTCCTGCCTGCCAGGTACTGCAACTGTCACTGTGCTCACTGTGAACCTGACAACGAGACTAAGAAGCATCATTCTTTCCATTTCTGGAAGGAAAATAGACCCACATTGGCTCAGAAACACAGCTGTGAGACTCCAAGCATCAAAGGTCAGGCTCCTTCCACTGCCCATCGCTGCCCTTGGCCGTCACCCCCATTTTAGTGTGTAATTCCGCCTCCTCCTTTCTGTCTTTCCTCTGGTTTGACAAGCAAAATCACATGTCATTCTCTACACCAGAAAAACTTGAAGCCCGCTTGACGTCTCTACTTGACATCCCACATGTAGCAGACCCAAAACAGAACTCCTGACCTCCCGCTCCCCAAACCTGCTCCCATCTTGTTCTTCCCCAGCTCAGTCAACGGCACCTCCATCCTTCCAGTGGTTCAGGCCAGAAACCTGGGAGCCATCCTCGACTTCTCTTTCCCTCACCCCACATTCCATCAAACATTAAGTCCTGGCTGCTCCACCTTAAAAATGCATCCGAAATCCACCATCTCTCCCACCTCCGCAGTCACCGTGGCCTGACCATCCGCTCCTACCTGGACAACTGCAGTCACCTCCCTCTGGTCTCCTGCCGCTGCACAGTCTCTGAGTCCGTCTCCCACACGTAGCCCAGGGATCCTATTAAAATGCAAAGTCAAGGTCACTGTACAATCCTTTATCAGAATTGCCCAATAGAACTTTCTGCGGTGGTAGAAATGTTCTATATCTGCACTGTCTAATTCATTGGCCATCAGCCACATATGACTGTTGAATACTTGAAATGTGCTTAGTAACTGAAGGACTGAAATTTTAGTTTTACTTATCAGCCACACTTTATTGGCAAGGCTGTGGGAAACAGGTACTCTTGAACACAGCTGATGGGAGTATAAATTAGTATATGATTCCAATGGCAATATCTACCTACCTACCTACTGATAGGTTTGTCTGTATCTACAAAAATAACAAAGTAGTTAACGCTTTTTTTTTTAAGTATAATCAGTTTACAATGTTCAGTGTCAGTTTACAGTATCAGTTTCCGGTGTACAGCATAATGTTTCAGTCATCCATATATACACATATACTCCTTTTGATATTTTTTCATTATAGGTTACTACAAGATATTGAATATAGTTCCCTGTGCTATACAGTACAAGCTTGTTGTTTATCTACTTTATATATAGTAGTTAGTATCTGCAAATTTCAAATTCCCAATTTACCCCTTCCCATCCCCCTTCCCCCATAAGATTGTTTCCTCTGTGAATCTGTTTGTTTTCGTAAATAAGTTCATTCGGGTCTTCTTTTTTTTGATTCCACGTATAAGTGATATCATATGGTATTTTTCTTTCTCTTTCTGGCTTACTTCACATAGAATGATGATCTCCAGACCCATCTACATTGCTGCAAATGGCGTTATTTTTATTTTTATGGCTGAGTAGTATTCCATTGTATATATATACCACAACTGCTTTATCCAGTCATCTGTCAATGCACATTTAGGTTGTTTCCAAGTCCTGGCTATTGTAAATAGTGCTGCTATGAACACTGGGGTGCATGTATCTTTTCAAGTTGGAGTTCCCTCCGGGTATATGCCCAGGAGTGGGATTGCTAGAGCATATGGTAAGTCTATTTGTAGTTTTTTAAGGAATCTCCATACTGTTTTCTGTAATGGCTACACCAAACTACATCCCCACCAACAGTGTAGGAGGGTTCTTTTTTCTTCACATCCTCTCCAGCAGTGATTGGTTCTGGACTTTTTAATGATGGTCATTCAACACAGTTAACAGTTGTCACAGTAATTTCACATCAATAGTGTGTCCAGTAGTATAACATCTAAAGATAGGAAATAACCCAAGTGCCCATCAATAAACAAGTAGTTAAATGAATTATGGTCCAGTCACACAGTGGAATACAATGAAGTTATATTAAAAAAAAAAAAAAAAGAATGAGGAAATATGACCCCTAAAGCACAAAGAAAAAATTAAATTCTACTTCATCAAAAGTAAAAGGATTTTTTTGTGCATCAAAGGACACTATCAAGAAAGCGAAAAGACAACTGACAGAATGAGAAAATATTCGAAATCTATATATCTGATAAGGGTCTAGTGTCCAGAATATAACAAGAACTTTTACAATTCAACAACAAAAAGAAAACCCAATTTTCAAATGGGCAAAGGATTTAAATAGACATTTCTCCAAAAATATGTACATGTGGCCAATAAGCACATGAAAGGTGCTAAACATCGTGAGTCGTTATGGAAATGTAAATCAAAACCACAATGAGATACCAGTTCACATCCATGAGGATGGTTACAACTGAAAACGCAAAATAACAAATGTTGGTGAGGATGTGGAACAGTTGGAACGCTCATACATTGCTGGTGGGGATGTAAAATGGTGCAGCTGCCATGGAATAGTTTGGCAGTTCCTTAAAAAGTTAAACAAAGTTACCATTTGACCTAGCAATTCCATTTCTAGATATATATCCAAGAAAAATGAAAACATATGTCCACACAAAAAGTTGTACAGGAGTGTTGATAGCAGCATTATTTATAACTGCCAAAAGTGGAAACAACACAAACTCCATCAATTGAATGTGTAAACAAAATGAAGACTATCCATACAATGGAATGGTAATTCTCACAGAAAAGGAATGAAGTTCTACAACACAGATGTATCTTGAAAACATGCAAAGTGAAAGAAGTGAGACCAAAAAAGGCTATGTCTTGTATGATTCCATTATATGAATACATATATAGATATATTTTCTTTAGAAGCATGTGAATGTCCTATATATTAAAAATAAATTTTAAAAATATACATAAATCAGGTCATGTAATTCCTCTATTCAAAACCCTAGATAGAAGAGACTTCCCAGATCATTTTTAGGAAAAACCAAAGACCCTCTAAATCCTTTCAAGACCCTGCTTTATCTGCCCCTCTCCCTTCCTCTCTGACCTCTCCTCCTCCCACCTCCCCACCCCCACCTAGTTCCCATCTCACTGGTCTCCTTGTTGTTCTTGGACATGGCAAGCATGTTTTTGCCTCAGGACCTTTGCACTCACTGTTCCCTTGGCTTGGAACAATTTGCCCCAGATGCTGGCATAGCTTGCTCCATCCACTTTAGGTCTTGGCTCAAGTGTCACTTTCTTGAACAGGCCTTCCCTTACCCTCACCCCCACCTCCCAAGAGACTCTGTCACGTTCCCTGCTGCTTCCCTATAACAGCCTGGGCCAGGTCGGTGCTTAATGTTATGTTAACATGTTGAGAGAATGAATGAAAAATGAACTCAGATCGTCACTAGGGGATCTCCCAGACATTAGCAGTAACCAGCCATCCCAACCTGCTTGGAGATTTGGGACACTTGCAGACACCTTGGGAGGGTGTTTCCCTGAAATCTGAGATCCAACTCCCACAAAGGCAAGCTGCCTTAAGCATCCAGATTGAAAATCAAACTGTATAAGTTAATAAAAACACAAGGCCAATTTTGCCAGAATTCACTAGGATTTGGGCTGCAACCTGTCTATACCATGGAAGCAGACTTTTCTTTTCTGGGAGGACGTATAGAAGGAAACAGGGAAGGAGCATGGGCCTGGCTGGGGATAGTGGCCACCCAGGGTGGGAACACCCAGGAAACACACCTGGGGTGGCTGGCTGGCTTTCCCTAGTAGCTGAGAAATCCAGGGCTTAACCTTTAGAGAACCAGGAGAGGATAGAGCCTCCAAAAGGCATTCTAGAAGGGATCTTACCTCCCTTCCCTGCTCCCCTTAGGCACCTCTTGGGCCCTTCCCTGGCCTCTATAACGGCTCCCATTTGGTGGCACCTTATGGAATTCAAGTGAGCAATTATTGTGTACTTTGTAGTCAGTTAGGCCTGTCATTTACTTGCTGAGGTCGTAAAGTCATTTGAGCCCTATTTAATTTGGTAAGCATTTCCTGAGATTCTATCATGTGCCCTACACTTTTCCAGAATTGGGGGTTCGGCTGTGAATCGAGCAATTCCCGCCCCTCAGGAGCTTACTTTCTGGCGGAGGAGACATAACTGTAAGTTCACTGCCTATGACAAGCACTGTGAAGACAAAACAGGGTGATGTCACAGTGACTGGAGGAGGGGGCAACTCAGTAGCGTAGTCAGGAGAGGCCTCTGAGGAGGCAACATAATTGGTTATTAAGAGTAAAAACAAAATGCCGCCGTCTAGCTCTTGGCCCGGAGCCTCACAAATTAAGCGCTCACCAAATCTTTTAGTGACTTATTAGCTTACTGTCCTCTCCCTCAGGAAGGCAGGAGCTCCTGAGGGTCAGTCAGGTTCGATGTTTCTCGTCGCCGAGAGCATAACACAAGCTGGCATACAGTAGGTGTGTGCACGGTCCTCGTAACACCTCTACATGTGGTAGGACTCGAGAAGCCAGCCTACTATTCAAAGTGCCCAACAAGCGCTGCCTCCCCGGCCCCGGCCAGGCACCTTCCACTCCAGTTCCGCGCACACAGCAGGCTCTTGACTGTGTGTGCTGAAGAAACGCCCGCTTCTGAGTCCGCCGGCGAAGAACTTCGGCCCATTGCACAGGTCGGTAAACCGAGCCGGAGGTGGGCGTCGACACAGCCCGCGTTCCCCTGTGGTTGGCGCCGAGGCCAAGGCCGTGGCCGGAGGCAGAGCGGATCCTGCCGGGCAGAGACTCGCCGCCGCCCCACGCTTCCCCGCCCAGCTGCGCCAGCTGCGGTCCTGCCTCCCGCGCGCCGCGGTTGGCTGCAGCTCGGAGGCCGCTGATTGGCCGGCGCGGCCTCGGCGCGGGTTCCGATTGGCTATGACGCTCGGCCGGGCGAGGCCCCCGCCGGCGCCGCAGCCGCGCCCGGCGCTGGGCGGTCATTGGGCGGCGTGATCTCGCCGCGGTTCCGCGGCCCTGCCGCTGCTGCCGCCGCTAGCAGAACGCACCCGGCGGGCAGGGCGAGTGGCCATGGCGGGCGCCGAGAACGATCCGGGCCAGCAGCCGGAGCTCGACGAGGATGAGGCAGCGTATTGCCGGCGCTGGGGCGCGCAGCATGCTGGGGCCCGCGAGCTGGCCGCGCTCTACTCGCCAGGTAGGACCTCCGGGGCCCCCTCCAGGCTCCCCTCCGGGCCTGCAGTCACCAGCCTAGGCAGCAGACAGAGACCCTGGATCCCCCATATCGGAACCCCAGCCTCAGGCCCAGATGCAGAACTCCAGCCGCGGCTTCTAACTTGCAAATAGCTCCCCTAACTCCCGGGACCCCACCCCAGTGCCCCTTCCAAGCTCAAGCCAGAATCCCTGCCCCGGAGCTTTCTGGATGCAAAGACAGTCCTCAGATCAAGGAACTGCCATATCAGCTCCTCCGGCAACAGACAGCTCCCATCGCACCGCCAGGTCTGGATCCTAGCCTAGGGTACCCGTGGCTGCAAAGAGCTCCTCTAAACGTAGGGACCTCCCACTCCAGGACGCAGTCCAAGCTGCAGGCAGCCCCGTAGCCACATGCAGTGCCCTCGGCTCCTTAAAAGTCACACCCTATCCCAGGTTCCCCAGGTCTGTAATTCATACTCTAGGGCCCCATCTGCTCCCAGCCAGGGCCCTGGGCTGCAAACAGTGACCTCACCCCCAAATCTGGGCAATCAGGCCCCCTGGTCTGGGAACCCCGACTCAGGGGCTCCCAGCTATCGCGTGCCCCAACGCCCTTCCTCCAGAGCCTCATCCTAGATTCAAAGCTTCAGTGCCTACAGACCACCATCCCCTTCCTGCTCCCCAACTCCAACATTAACTCTCACCCTGTATTTTGGAATCCCAGGATCCCAGGTGGTGAGGGCTCTGCAAATCCTCCAGTTTAAGCGTCTCTCATATACAAGCCTCAACTCCAGCCTTTTCCCCTCCTCCATGTATGTATATTAGCCCCTTCCATTAGGACTTAGGGGTCCCCAGACCAGACCATAACTTAGAGACCCTTACTCTAGTTCTACCGCCAGACCAAGGTTCCTGGCTTCTTCCTGCTGTGCCTACCCTTTATGCTTCGGCAAGCACCAGCCCCTACCCCCTTCTCTGACTTCCACTTGAGCCTGAAGAATCTCACTGCCAGGCCCTGAGAGGGACAAGTATCCCCAGAGGTTAAGGAAGTGCTTTTGAGAACTCCAGAGTCAGGTGACTGGGAGGCCCCTCTGCCTGGGTGTCGCCATCACATCAAGCTTTGTTTGTCAAACATTCTGACATCTCTCCGTTTGCCAGGAGGCAGCAGCCATGTACAGCCCTTGCCTGGGGTGGGTGGGAATGGGTCCACTACCACCTTTGGCTTCCTGCCCAGACTGGCCTGGGTTTGCATACCATCTCTGCCATAACTGTCTGTGTGACCTTGGGCCATTTGCTTTCTTGTTGAGTCCTAGGTCCCCAGAGGCCTTTCTGGACTTGCAATTCCCTGCTCTGGGTGTGATTTTTTTTGTACCTGCCTTGTGCACCTGTCTCATTCTGCCATGGTTTTTTCAGCCTGTTCCCCAGACACCCAGCTTCTGGACTTAAAATCTCCTGTGCTCCCTGGGGCAGGCTGGACTTCGTGTCCTGACTCTGCTTCTTAGCTGTGTAACCTGGGATAAGCCACTTTCCCTCTCTGAGGCTTAATTTCCTCACCTCTAAAATGGGGACAAGATAAAGTTTATCTGTTTTTTAATGTCCGTTGAGAAAAGGAAATGAAATTATTTACCTTGGCTCGGTGTCTGGCATATAACAGGCAATCCCTGTTATTAACCCAATATCTGATCTTGGGTCTTGGGTAAGCTGCCTCACCTCTCTGGTCCTCAGACTCACCACTTGGGAATCAAGGGTAAGGATTCAGAGGCCTCCTCCTTTGGTGTCCAGCTCTGCCCACTTGAGGAAACTCTACCTGCTTTCAACCAAATCATACCTAGGCCTTCTGAGCCTCCCCAACCATCTTCCATCTCCTCTATTCCATCATGATTGCATCTTTGCTTAGTTTCCCTAAGTGCCGCTCACTCTCTGAAGAACAGCCACACAGTCTCCTGGTGCCACAAACCTACAGCCAAGCCTCACTCCTCCTGCCCTGGTGTTGGAAGTGGGAGAGAAGAGAGAAGAAACTGGTTTATCCAGGTTCCATAGGCCTCCCTCTGCCTGCCTCTGTCCCTTCCCAGTGTGACTTTGGAGAAGAACCTTGACCTCTCTGGGCCTTACCTAGAAAATGAGGGGTTAGACTCAGTACACATTGAGCACCCTTGTCCCAGTCCTTGTTCCAGTCCCTGGGGGCAAAGCGATGCACAAAACAGGAAAATGAAGCTGGCATTTTAGTTAGCCCAGTAGCTAAGGGAAATATCTTACTTGCCCAATGGTGGCAAGCGTTATGGAACAAATAATTGGCAGAAAGGGGGGAAGTGAAATGCTGGGGACAATGACATTTTAAAGAGGGGGCAGTTAAGGCCTCACTGAGCAGGTGACATTTGAACAGAGACCAGAAGGGAGGGAGGCATGAAGATATTTGAGGAAGACCTGGTCCAGACCAGGGACACAACAAGTGCAAAGGCTCTGAGGTGGGAGCAAGCCTGGAGTATTTGCAGACCACCAGGGAGGCCTGTGGGCTGGAGCACAGTGAGCCAGGGGAGAGTAGGAAAAGTTTCTAGGCTCCAGGACTGACTTCTTGAGATTCCTGGGGCTAGAGATGGGTTGGCACTGTGACAGTCAGCAGCAATAATAGGACAGTTGACATGTTTGACCTTTATTGAGCACTGTGTACTGGGCATTGCCTTCGTTCGCTCTCTTTTCATCCTCACTACAGTTGTCTTGGGTGCACCCTGATACTAACTCCGTGTGACAGACCCCGTAGCCACCTCAGAGCTCCGCCCCCACGTGTGCTCTTCCTGCTGCTTGTCCTGCCTGAGATTAGGCTTCCACCTGCCCCCACTGGAGGGGAGGGTCAGCAAGGCCAGGGACTGCATCTCTTTGGCTTGCCTGCAGTGCCTGCACCCTGTCATTTCTGAGGCTTTGCAAAAGCGGTGACCTGCCTGCCCACTATCACACAGTTAGCAGGACCAGAACCAGAACACTGGTCGAGGGCATTCTAGGTTCCATGTTCTGAATCTTCACTCTGGAAGTGAGCCAGCCCAGGGTGGGTGTGCGGGAGGGGCGCCAGTGCTCCAGGTCAGTGGGGCAGCATGTGTGCAGGGCCAGCCGTAGAGACGGTGGGCCTAGTGTCGGTTGAGAGCTGTGAGTCATCTGATCGGGGCAGCTTGGGGTGAAGCAGCCAGAGCCTGAACCTGTGGGCCTCGGGTGTCTGGCCAAGGAGTTAGGGCCTTGGTCTGGGAACCGTGGGTCCCAGGAGCCATAGAGGGTCCACATTTGGGTTTCTCAGCACAACCCCACCCTCTGCCTGGCCTCTTGGCAGGCCTTCCCCACCCTCATGGTCAAGCCCAGAGGTGAGGCAAGTGTCCGGCTTCCCAACAGGTGCCTGAAATCTGGCTATGTGTCCCCCACCTCTCAGGTGCCTCAGCTCCGGGGGTGGATCCTGAGGGGTCACTAAGGCCAGCTGTTCACCCGCGCTGGCTCACTACAGGTGCCCCTGCCCTGTGGGACACAGGGACTCTTAGTGTGGGGTCAGGGGAAAGGTGGAAGGTGTCAGGAGTGCTGGGTGGGAGTCCTGGCGTATAGTCCCAAAGCTGAGCCTAGGTTCTGTCCCCTAAACAGGCCTCCCTGAGGCTCCTTCCCGACCAGGCCTAGTCCCTGCCACACTCCTGGCCCTGCTTTCTCTATGTCTCCCTCAATCTTGTTCTTTTTCCATTTCTTTGTCTCTCCTTCTCTCTGGTCATACTTGTTCCCTTCTTCCTCTTTGTCCATCTTTCCTTCTCTCTGTTTCTCCTCTCTGATTCTGTGTCTCTGATTCCTGTTCTGTCTCATCTCTGTCTCTCTGTCCCTCGCTGGTCCCTGCCTTCTCCCTACCTCCTGTCCCCCCATCTCCCCAAGGCCGAGGGTCTCCTAGTGGCCCAGAGCCACCAGGAGTGCAGGTTATCTAGGGCTTGTCAAACCTGATGCCAAGCCTTTGGCGGCAGCCTGCCCCCAGGAAAGCAGAGGTGGCCTCCCCTGCACCTCCCAGTCCTGCACAGCCACCACAAGCCCAGCCCCCTCCCCCGGCCAACAGGCAGGCACTGCTGTAACTCAGCCCAGACCATGGACCCTGGCCAGGCCAGGACTGGCTCAGGGAAACAAGGCTCAGTGCTCTGCCAGAGGTGGCCCAAGCTCTTCTGTCCTGAGCAGAGTCCTTCCCCTCCCTGGGTTCTCAGTCTGCCCATCTGTGAAGTGACACCATTTAGAACACCTGACCATGCAGGCCCTCCCAGGCTGACTGTCCATGCTGTGTCTTTGAGCAAGTCACTTCATCTCTCCACACCTGGTTTCTCCCTCTGAAGGATAAGTGGTCCTCAGCCCATGGCATGTGGCAAGGGCAGGTTGCCATCATCCCTGTCACTGTACCTAGCAGATAATAGGTGCTCCATGAAGGCCACTTTTTATTATAGATATGTTTTTCATGGGTCATAGTTGAAGCACTTGATCTGCAGAAGGGTCCAGCTTCCAGAGGCCAAAGAGAGTTTAGATGGGAAAATATTCAGATTTCAGGACATTCTCCACGGCATGGGGAGAGAGTTGGGCTATCTTTGGAATCGTAACAGTCTAGAACATCTAGGCTAGCATGTCCTAAGTCGAGCCTAGGCTCCAAACCCAGCTCTTCATTTACCCACTGAGCCTTATTTTCCTTGTCTAGGAAATGGGATCACACAGTTCCTCCCTGGAGAGACTAGACTTGAATGAGGGACTATGCTTCAGGCTCGAAAACTCAGATGGTTGCAGGAACCTGACCAGGACTGCCACCAAGGGAACTCATCCAGTATGAGGCCGCAGGGAGGAAGGAGGACTGGGTTTTAAGTGTAGCCAATTTTTTTTTTTAACTAAGAGCAAAATATGCCAGAGGGAGCAGGTCTGCAACCTCTTTGATGTGGGCTGCACCCTGGACCCCAGCCCATAAAAGGCCTCAGTGGATGTTAGCAGCCGTTATTTCTACTTGATTACATTGCTGTCCCTGTAGATCTCTGAGCCCCAGTCCTGGCCACAGACAGGAACCACGAAAGGGAAAGCCCTTCTGGTCTTGGTCACGGTGACCCCGGGTGGGACAACTGGGATGACAGGGCCTGTGGCCCCAGGGAAATAACCCCTGACTGCGAGGCGGGAAGTTAGGGGCTTCTGGGTCCGCTGCTGAGCAATGCTGTTGGGATCCTAGCCCTTTGTGGGCCTCAGTGACCCTGGGCATGTCCCTTCCCCACTCTGAGCCTTGGTCTTTTCCCCTGGCAGCTGTTCTGATTCTGGCTCAGGGTGCGGTCTGTTGCTATGTGGCCTGGACAAGGCCTTTTCTCTCTGCAAGCCTGTTTCCCTACCAGGAACAATGGGAAGCCTTAAATTACCTTCCCACAGTGCTTCTGGAAGGGGTGCCCAGAGACATAGCCTGGCAGTTTTTCTTTACAGTCATGGTTGGAAATTTATTCATTCCACAAGCATTTACTGAGCACTAACTGTGTGCCAAGGCCCTAGTGAGCAAGCCAAGCGTGGTCCCAGGCCTCCTGAGTTCACATTTAGGTAGGGGAAGATGGATGTTATATAGGCAGTAACGTCCCTCGTGATGGGCCCCATGTTGGGGGAGGCCAAGGGTCAAAGGAGGCATCATGGATGGCTTTCTGGAGGTAGAGATTCCAGATCAAGATTTGCAAGAGCAGGAGGGGAAGGTGTAGCTCAAATGGTAGAGCGCATGCCTAGCATGCATGAGGTCCTGGGTTCAATCCCCAGTACCTCCACTAAAAATATACATATATGATAATAATAAATAAATAGACCTAATGACCACCCCCTCATAAAAAAAAAAAAAGGATTTGCAAGAGCAGATTTGCCCTTGGGACCAGCTGTCTGGGAAAGCAGTGTTCCCAGAAGCCCTGTCACCCTTGCAGTGTTTTTATTTCCTTTTGCTTTTTTAAATTTTAATTTACAACTATGAAAAAAGATTTTTGCTGGAGTAGTACATTCACAGATTTTAAATTCAAAAGAGAATGTTTGACTATAGAGTTTTTCTTTTTTTATGTAAATGACTGTTGTTTGGCATTTTTCCATTTGCACTTGCCAGTTTGTCCTGGATGTCCCTCCACAGCCACATATGAACAGTCACCCAGGCTCTTTCCCTGGCTCCAGAGACGCCATGAACCAAATTAATTTGTCTGATTCCCCTAGCAGTGGACACTATGGTTATTTTCAATGTTTTGACTCCTCAAACAAAGCTTCAGTGAGTGACTCAGCTTGTCCGAGCTCACGTGCTATTAAAAATATGTGCCAGCGCTTAAAGAGAAGATTTCACACCCACATCCTGATTTCTGGCTTCTTTTGAGAATTTGAGGCTCTGGTCTCCCTGGGCCCACACTCCCACCTGGCAGTAGTCAGCCAGTTAGTGGCTACTGCTCTGGGAAGGGCACAATGCTGTGGTGTCCTGCTGTCCCCACCCCGCCCACCTCACTCCTTCATAGCACCTGCCTGGCCCCGGGAGACTTCAAGAGTTTGAGATCCCTCACCTGCACAGCCTCTTCTTCCCTGTGGCAGGAGCCCTAGAAGGTATAACCAAGGCCTGTTTCTCCCTGCTTGATATAAGTTGGATGGGATCTGGAATCTCTGGAACTAAAAGCTCTTTGTAGCCTCTGCCTCCAAATAATTATCTACAAAAGGGGACAGGTGATGGGATGAAGACAATTTAAAAAAGAAGCTCATTAAATTCATTAAGGTGTCTCCAGAGAGAGCCCAAAGGGGCCCAGGAGACCAGCATTCTGGTCCTGTCTGCCAAAGAATTGGCTTGTGCAAGACCAGCTTCATGGGCATGTGGCCTGTGCACAGGGGCCTGCGTTCAGAAGGGCCCCACGCTTGGTTTAATGCAACCGGCCCTGAGCGTCTGACCTTGGGAGGGCCCTTCCCCTTCTCCAGGCCTCAGTGACATCTGTGAAATGGTCAGGCAGTCTCTAAGTTCAGCCTGTGGGGAGCACCTTAGACTCATGGAATACAGTTGAAGAGTCCCCATGGGCCCAGCTCTGCCTGGCTCTGATCCTCTACCTTTTGCCACCTGCCCCACACTCAACCTCCTGCCTCCTCTCTCTGCAGGCAAGCGCTTCCAGGAGTGGTGCTGTGTGGTCCTGTGCTTCAGCCTCATCGTTCACAACATGGTCCACCTCCTACTGCTGGCCCGCTGGGAGCACATGCCCCTCGTAATGCTGGGTGTCGGTGAGTGCCCGCAAGCCCTTGCTGCCTGCCTCGGTTTCCCCCAGGGGCCAGGGACCTACCTAGTGTCTGCACCACTCTGATGGCGACTTACACACGTGCCTCTGTGCGCACGAGTTGGGTACAGGCTGTGGGAACCCTGCCTCCCATCTCACTCAGTGGCACCTGTGTCCTTCCTGTCACTTATGCCAAAAACCTGGGCCATCATCCTCAGTTTTTCTCTTTCTCTCACATTCCACATCCAAACTGCAAATACTCTTGGCTCTTTTTTCAAAATGCATCCAGAATTCATCACTCTCCACCTCCACTACGCTCACCCTAGTCCAGCACCATCCTCTCCTGCCTGGACGATGGCAGAAGCCTCCTCCCTGGTCTCCACCTTTGCCCCCTGCTGTCCATTATCCACAGGCAACTGGGAGGATCCCATTAAGTCCTCTTTGGGGTCACACCACTCGTGTGATCTCCCCTGCATACTTAGAATAAAACGCAACTCCTCCACACAGCCTGGCCCCAGCTCCTCCTTGCATCATTTCCCTCCTCTCCTCTGGCTTACCCTGCTCTGACCACACTGGCCACCTCACTGGCCACCTCACTGTGCCTCATCTGTGCTCTGTCAGATACACTCCTACCTCAGGGCCTTGGCACATGCTTTCCCTGTGCCTCAAACTCTCTTCCCACAGCCACCTGCATGCTTCACTCCCTCATCCAGGTCACCTCCTCAGGGAGGCTCTCCCTCAAAAATAGCAACCCTGACATCCCCTATCCCTCACCCCACTCTGTTATACATTCTGTTTCTTTCTTTATTATCTGTCTCCCTTCACTCAGATGTCAGCTCCCTGAGAGTAGAGATTTTTGTCTGTTCACTGTTTTGTCCCTAGCCCCAAGCACAAAGCCTCACACAGTAGGTGCTGGATAAATATTGAATCTGAATGAATGAATGAATGAATGAATGAATGAATAAGGAAGCTGCAGCATGGTAGTGCCTACCAAGCGTTTCCCATCAGTCAGCTCTCACCCATCCACAGCAGGGAGGTGATGTGCAGTTGTCATCATTTTCCAGGTGAGGAAACCGAGGCTCAGAGAAGGGACTGGCCAAAGTCACATGTCAGACCAGAAAGCACTCCAAGGTCCTGGGATGACTCAGTTTCCTTCCTCTCCACACTCTGCCCCTCTTCTCTTCCCTCTGCCTCAGGCTCTCATGCCCTCCCTGGCCTTGGGCTCCCAAGCAGGGCAGCTGTGCCCTTGGCTGCCTGGCCTGCCCTAAGTGTTCAGCTTCCACAATCTCATTAAAAGCATTCTGGTGGCCTAAGCCAATAGTACTCAGGCCAGCTAATTGAGCCATCTGAGTCTGGGGTGGGGGTGGGCATTTGCTGGGGGGCCTTTGCTAGGGGGTGGGACCAGCTGGAGGGGAGGGGATGGAGTTTAACCCATCCAGTGCTGGGGAGCCGAGGCCCCGCCCACAGGAGCCATACTCACCTCCTCTGCCCAGGGGTGAGAGGGACCTGCACCTCCAGCCTCTGCCTCGGGCAGGGGTATAGACAGTGTGAGCCCCAGTGCCCCATCTCAGAGTGGTTACAGGCAGGACCTTACAGACCTGAGTTCAAGTCCCAGCTTCACCACTTCCTGGCTGTGTGGCCTTGGGCAAGTATCATCGTATCTCTGAGCCTCATCTGCCATATCTGTAAAGTGAGACTGCTCTCAGTCCCCTCCTGGGACCATTGCAAGGGCAAATGCAGGTGTGTGTAACTGCTGAGAGGGCCAGTGACTAAATAGAGGTGAGGAGGGGACACCGCCTAACATTCCACTCACCAGGGCTCAGACCTCCCGCCTCAGTGGTCAGTTTAACAATGGATATTTCCCGAGCCTACCATGTGCCAAGCCCCATGCTGGGCTCTTTTAACTCTTGGTGGCAACTTAGTGAGGCGATTCTGATCACCATCCTCTGAGAGGCCAGGTGACTTGCCCATTGGCCCTCACCCAGGCAGCAGCAGAGTCTGGAACTGCATATCCAGAACTGCCCGACTACTGAACCATGGACTCCCTGACAAGGGTATCCAGTTGGCACTGGGAAGAGAGGGTGTTCTAGGCAGTGGGCCCAGTTTGGGCAAAGGATCAGCAGCACCAGAACCCAGTGTGTGTTGTGCGAGCCAGGACGGGTTGGGGAGCCCGGGCAGGTCACCACTTCCCTTCCCTGTTTGGGACCAGAGCTTCCTGCCTTGTGCCGAGCAGATCTCTCACCTACGTGTGGCACCAGCTCTTCTATCCCACACCTTTGCCTCTGGGCTGATAAGAGCAGACAATCCCCTGATAATGGTGTTTGCACAGTTCCTAATCGATTTAAGTAGCTGCCCTGATTTGTGTGTTGACTCGCAGAAAGTAAGGGCACCATGCCAGCCTCCAGAGCCCACCCCAGCCTAGTGCTGTCTCCCCAGAGGTTCTGGTGCCCCTGGCAGGCCCCAGAAATGACGGGAGCCAGAAGCCATGAAAAGGTGCCTAGTTAATAAACACAAACAGATGATGCAATATTGGGAAGCAAAATCAAGATAAGGGAATTGGCAGAGAAGGCTTCTGAAAAAGTGACATTTGCACAGAGACCTGAAGGAAGTGAGGGAGAGGGACAGACAGCTATCTCTGGGCCGGTCCTTCTAGGCTGAGGGAACAGCAAATGCTAAGGCCTTGAGACTGGTGTGTGCCCTTAGCATTTGGAGGATATAGAGGAAGCCAGTGTGGCTGGAAAAAGTTGGCCGAAGAAAAAGTAGTTGGTGGCAGTTCAGAGACGCAGTGGGGGCAGGTGTAGGTCCTTGAAGGCTGTGGTCTGGACTTGGAGTTTTATTCTACAGGCCGTGAGAAGCCATTGGTGGCTTTCCCACTGGGAGCTGACGTCATCTGATGCTGCAGGGAGGCAGATGAGGGCAGGGAGGGCCAGAGAGGAGGTGAAGATGGTGGCCCAGACCCAGTAGGACAGTGGAGGTGGTGAAAAGCCTTCAAATTCTGGGTGAGCTGTGAGAGGTGAGCTGCCGAGATGGAGGCAGGGGCAGAGAGAGCAGCGACTCCCAGGCTTTTGGCCTGAGTGATGGAAGGAGCAAGGTTGGGAAGAGGTTGGAGGAGCTCACTTGAGGGAGGATGCTTGAGCTGCCTCCCTGAGGACCAAGGGGAGGTGTGGAGCAGGAAATCGGAGATCTGGGTCTGGAGTTGGGAAGGCAGCTGGAGCTTGAAATCTGTGCGTCCTGGGAGTAGAGACAGTGTTTGAAGCCCAGACGCTGGCGGAGGACCCCTCACCCAAGGGACTGAGTGTGAGTAGAGAAGAGGCCCAAGGCCTCCACTGCTTCCAGGATGGGAAGAGGAGGAAGAGCCAGCCAAAGAGGCAGGTGGGGAACCCAGAGTGGTTGCAGAGGCTGAGAGGAGAATGTGTTTCCATAAGACGTGGGGTCAACTAGGAGCAGCCACGTGCAGACCAGCAAGACAGGGCAGTGACGGGCCACCGTGGAGTCATTAGAAACCTTGACAAAGACAGTGAATGAGTAACAGGTGAATGGCCCTGGGAGCCCTGAGCTGTTTGTTGCACTTGTGGAAAGTAGAGGAAAGTGTGGGGGCTTGTGAGCTGGGGCTTTAAGGAGTGAGTAGGAGTTTTCTGGCCAACAGAGGGGACAGTGTTCCAGGCTGGTGAATGGAAAGGTCAGCAATGAGGTCAGCAGTCACAGGGCCTTAGGTGATGGCCATCCCCTGGGTCAGGTGCAGGAGTCTCCATGGGATTTGAGCTAGAAGGTGGTAAAGACAGCATTTGGCCTCAGGAAGGTATGGACCAGCCCTCAGCAGTGTCTACTTCTGCCTCAGCCACTCTGTCTCCACACCAGGCCTTGAGGTAGGCACGGGCCAGGAAGTCCCAGCTGGATGACCTATGGGGAAATGGAGGCCCCAAGGGGCCCAGAGGCTGTATAAAGTCACCTGGTGAGTCATCCACCATCTCCCACCCATTCCCGGTTTCCTGCAGACAGTGTGGTAACCAGGCCCAAGCTGCCCACCCCCAGGGTGAGCCAGCCACAAGCACTGGGACAAAGAAGCTTCTGTGTGCTCGCCTCTGCCACCCCACCCCCATTAAGGAGGCCACGGGCCGCAGGCCTGGAGTCCAGCAGGCCTGGAGTCGCTGCTCTAGAACCAGCTCCCTTGGCCCATAGAGGCCAGAGGAGCAAAGAGCCATTTCCTCCCGGAGGGAGGGGGAGGGCTACTTCTCTCCAAAATAATTCCTGACATCTGCCTAAAGCCCACGCCCCTCCCTGCTTGGCAGCCTGAAAAGGCCAGGGGCTGGTCATTTGAGGGGTGACATGGCTGAGGCTCAGAGAGGGGAGTAATATTTAAACTAACTAACTAACTACATTTGAGGAACACTTACTATGTATGTCCCAAGGACCTGCATTTATTGACCCATTGTATCAACTGACTGTAGTTAAGTCAGGTAAGTACTATTCATATCCCCATTTCCCAGACCTGGATGTGAAGGCACAGCGTCACCATGAACAGCCCTCACCGTGGTCACGGTGGCCAGCAGCCCGCACTGCCCCAGCCACTTTCTACCCTGGGCAGTCCTTACCCTCCCGGTCTCACTTCCTCCTCCAGAAAGTGGCATGTGGTGGGGCCTCTCACAACAGATGTGAAGTGAAATAATATACATTTTTTAAAAACAGACTTTATTTTTTAGAACAGTTATAGATTTATAGAAAACAGTAAGATAGTGCAGAGAGTTCCCATATACCCCCCGCCCCCGATTTCCCCTATTATTAACATCTTATATTAGTATCATGCCTTTGTTACAGTCCACGCACCAGCATGGATACATTATTATATTACATATACATAGTTTATTCAGATGTCCTTAGTTTTTACCAAATGTCCTTTTTCTGTTCCAGGATCCCATCCAGGATTCCAAATCACATTTAGTTGTCATGTCCTTCAGGCCTCTTGGCTGTGACAGTTTCTCAGATTTTCCTTGTATTCAGTGGTCTTGACAGTTTTGGGGACAGTTTTGCTGGTATTCTGTGAGATGCCCTCTACTGGAATTTGTCTAGTGTTTTTTTTAGTTACATGTCTTGGGGAGGAAGAGGTCAGAAGTCAAGTGCCATTTCCATCAAGTATAGCAGGGGTATGTGCTGTCATCATGACTTAGCACTATGATGTTGACCTTGACCCCCTGGCCAAAGTGGTATTTGTCGGGTTTCTCCACTATAAAGTTACTGTCCTCCCCCTTTCCATACTGTATTCTCTTTGGAAGGAAGTCACTGTGGACAGCCCATATTTAAGGTATGGGGAGTTTTACTCCTCGATAATGCACTTTTTAACACCTTTAACAAAGCACCCAGCACACAGGAAGCACTCCAGTGCTAACGTGATCACCAATATTGTTTTTGTAATGTTTTTTATTATCATTGTTATCATCTGTAAGGATTAAATGCTTAGGACGATTAAGGAGATAAGATGTGTAACCAGCTTAGGACTGGCCTTGGTACAGTTTAGGGATTAAGAGAGATAAAACATTTAAGGTGCAGGCACAGGGCCTGGTAGCTATAAGTGCTCAATAAATATCAAGTAAAAATAAGTAAGTAGCCAACATCTTTACCCAGAGAAGATGAGGGCTTATGTCTCTACACAGGCTTGTAAATGAATGATCACAGGAGCCTGAGTCGTAACAGCCCCAGCCTATTAACAGCCTAGTTGTCCAACAGTGAAACAGATCAGTGTACTGTGGTACATCCAGACAATGGAATACTACTTGCCAATTAAAAGGACAAACTCCTGATAAACAACTGTCACATGGGTGACTCTAGAAGCATTATGCCACTGAAGGACGCTAGACCCCAAAAAGCAAGAATCCATTTGTGTGAAGTTCTAGAATCAGCAAAACCAACCTATAATTATGGGAAGCAGATATAATTTTGGGAAGTTGTGGGATCGGGGTGGTGGTTCAACTTCTCTGAGCCGTGCTCCTCATCCTAGGAGTGGGGAAAATAAATGAGGCCATCTCAGATGGTGACAAGTACTGTGAAAGTAATAAAGCAGGGAGATGTGACCAAGAGCATCTGCCTGGGAGGATGGCTTTAGTCAGGGGTGTTGGGTGACATTTGCCTGAGTTAGAAGGCTGAGGAGGAGCCAGCCACTCAGGGATCTTCAGCGGGGAGTTGGGGAGTGAGGTGTCAGGTAAAGGAACAGCAAGTGCAAAAGCCCTAGGCTTCTGTCTCCCTAGTCTTCCCCGGTCCTTTCCTCAGCCCAGGTTCACTCTCGCAGCACTGTCACTAAGGAACACAAATGCCCAGCCCCAGGCAAGGCCCTGTATACACGGACCTTTGAGCCCTGCTGAGCCTTGACCTCTTCCCAGCCCAGCCACCCATGCGGTGTCAGCCCCTTTCCCGATCTGTCCTTTGGCCTTTGCCTGTCTCCACCAGCCCACCCACCCCTGTCACCAGGAACTTGTAGGTGCCTGTGTGCAGCTGTAAGTCCCTGCCCCCACCATCTGTCCCATGTTTGGCATATGTAGGGGGGCTGCTCCAGGACCTCTGGAAAGCCTTTATTCATGGTTTAGCACCAGGTGCCAGAACTGCACGTTCAGTGACCCCACACACACACACACTCTTCCCCTCTCCTGGTGAGTCCTGCTCTCCAGGGAGGCATCTAGAGGCTTTTCTCAGCCTCCACAGTGCCCCAGGGCCCTGGTCAGCTGTCATCAAGGGGCTCAGGGCCCCTACAAAACTTGAAGAGCCCTTACATGGCCCAGTTGGACCTTGGACAGCCAGTTCACACTGAGAAACTAAATCTGGGGAGGGGGAGCGTTTGCCTCAAGTCACATAACCCAGTGGACTAATTTGTTTTCTGCATTTGTTTGCAGCTTCCCCGCCTCGTTGCCCCAGTAGACATGAGCTCAATGTCTGACTCTAGAGCTTGGGACACAGTAGGTCCTCACAGAATGTTGCTTGATAGACTAAATGACTGAATAACAATAACAACAACAATAATATGTGTTGGGGACTCACTATGTGGCAAGCATTGTACTTAGTGCTTTCCACTGATGAATTCAGCAAATGTTTACCCAACCATATTATGTGCTAGGAACTGGGATGCAGCCATATACAAAAGACTAAAATCCCTAATTTTGTAGAGCTGACATTCTTGTGGGGGAGACAGTAAATAAAAATGAAGTCCAGGATGATAGGTGCTTGGAGAAGAAGACAGGAGGTAGGAAACACTGGAAGACGCAAGTGGTTACAATTTTAGATCAGGTGTCCCCAGAGGACCTTTGAGGTAAAGATCTGAAGGAAGTGAGGGAGTGAGCTGTATTAACATCTTGGGAAAGAATGTTCCAGGCACAGTGAACTGCAAAAGCTGAGACCCAGAGGTGTGTAAGGGTGTGCAAGGGAAAGAGAATAAATGTTTTTTAGTCACCATCATTCTCATCCATCTAGAAGAAACTGGGGCACAGAGAGGTTAAGTAACATGCCCAGTGTCACACAGCTAGTAAGTGGCAGCTGGAATTTTGAGGCCAGATGTAGCAGCACTTAACCTCTGTATTCCACTGAACCCTCAAGTGAGCGAATAGTTTGGGGGACTTTGAGGGCATCCCACTCCAGTTCTGAACAAATTCAGAACAAAGACAAGGAAAAGGCTGATGGAGGCCAAATTATCACATTTATTGTTGATAAAAACTAGGCTGTCTGGACCTAAGGTATTTCCTGATACCAAACCCCAGGAGGACATTTCCATCCACTGGCAGCACTGGAGCAGGGTGGGCCTCCCTGTGTGGTTCAGAGAGAAGGGGAGAGGCAGCCCCTCATAGGGAAAGGTTGGGCTGATCTGAGCATGCCCGGTTTATTCTCTCCAGACTCACCAAGCGAATGAAGGCTTGCATCTCCCGCAGGGAAGAGCAAGTAAAGGGCCAGATTGAGGCCAGGAATGTTGTACCTGAGACTCCATTCACAGAGAAGAAAGTGTCCCAAGTAGAGAAGGGACACCCTCTCCCCTAACAGATGAGTGAGTGAGCAAGCAAGCGAGTGAATGGCTTCCTGATTTGGGGTGAGGAGTGGGCGGGGATGTCCCTGTTGTCACCCCACTCCTGGCTCACCCTCCTCTTGCCCACAGTTGCAGGGGCGCTCATTGCTGACTTCTTGTCCGGCCTGGTGCACTGGGGAGCTGACACCTGGGGCTCCGTGGAGCTGCCCATCGTGGGGAAGGTGCGTATGTAGACCCATCCCCGAAGCCCAGCCTGTCTCCTCCAGGAGGGGGTCAGGTGGTCTGACCTCAGGTGAGTCCCATTTCCTCTCTGAGCCTCTGCTTCCCTGTCTGAAAGATGGAAACCATCATTCCAGCTGGCTCTCCATGCTTCTCCTCCAGGACTGGAACAAGAATCCCCTGGGATCTTTCTGGAAGCAAAAGCATCAGGCTTGGGACAGTCAGAGAACTTTGATGTGTGTCCACCTTCTTGGAACCCCTTGAATCTGGGGGCCACACCGTGTCTTGTTCTTCTTTGCCTGCCCTGCTGCACCTCACTGTTCATTTGTTTGAACTGAACTTTATTTTGTGTCATTCAGACTTTTTTGGTTGGGATAGAAAGTCCAGTACAAACTTAACCAAAGAAAGGTACTGATTCGTGTACTGAAAGTTTTAGAAGTGGAGCCAAATTAAGGCCTGGCTGGGTCCAGTAGGCTGGACAGACCATATAGTCCTTCTCCATGCCTGTGTCTGCCTTCCTCTCTGCAGTTCCGCTCTCATGTAGGCTTTCCCCGGGTAGGGTGGCCAAGGTGGCTTTGCTGCCGAGACTTCCATCCTCCCAGCTCAGTGCTGAGTGCTCAGATTTATCCCCCTTCCCGTCCCCCTACCCCACCCAGGCTTTCATCCGACCATTCCGGGAGCATCACATCGACCCAACAGCCATTACGAGGCACGACTTCATTGAGACCAATGGGGACAACTGCCTGGTGACACTGCTGCCATTGTTAAACATGGCCTACAAGTTCTGTACCCAGAGCCCAGGTAAGTATGCCAGCTGGTGGTCGGCCTCCAGGGCGACTCTGGGGCCGGGCACACACACACACACACCCCTCCCGTGGGCCTCCTGTGGGTGCGGTGGTGCCCTGCCCATATCCTCTTCCCCATCGGGTGCACCCTTCCCCCGGATGCTGTGAGGGCACTCCCAGCTGCTCCTTCTGAGAACTGCCTGTCTTTCCTCTTGGAATAAGCCTCAAGGTGGTGACAAGAAAAGCGTACAGAAGACCAGCCCCCTTGCCTCTGAGTTGGACCAGCTCTGTGGAGTCATTGACGTTTCAGACAACCCCTCTTTCCACAATGAGGCTGAGACAAGACTCCTCCCACCCCATTTTTGCTTCACTCTTCCCCTGCCCAGTCCTGCTTTCCTCACTCCCTCAAATGTTTCTCCAAAAGAGAGGATCCCCCCATCAGATAAATCACTGGCACGTAAATCCTCATCTCAGGCTCTACTTCAGGGGAACCTGGACAAAGACTTATTCCCATTTTATTGATAAGGAAATTGAGACTCTAAAAGGCAGAGTTGCTGACCCAAGTTCAAATAGTCAAAAAACGTCAGAGCAGGGATCTGGACCCAGCTCTGCCTCACTCTAGAGCCCACATTCTTAACTACTGCTTATGCTTGATTCCATGATCTGCCCACTGAGCAGAAGGGGAGACTGAGGCCCAGAGGGGAGTCTGAGCTTGCCTGAGGCCATACAGGGGGTTGGAAAGAGACCTGGGTGCTGTTCTGGGAAGGGAGCTGCCCAGAGGTGAGTGGTGAGGTCCATGCTGGTGGTGGGCCCCACCCTGTGTGACTGCTGTCTGGGGCCTATGAGTACCCACCCTCTCCCCACCCTGCAGAAGCCCTGGAGCAGCTGTATCCCTGGGAATGCTTCGTCTTCTGCCTGATTATCTTCAGCACCTTCACCAACCAGATCCACAAGTGGTCACACACATACTTTGGGTTGCCACGCTGGGTCACCCTCCTGCAGGACTGGCATGTCATCCTGCCTCGTAAACACCATCGCATCCACCACGTCTCACCCCACGAGACATACTTCTGCATCACCACAGGTGCGACTACAGGATAGTATGGAATAGGCGCCGCCACTCTGTAGCTCGATCCTTAGGTTCAGAAGGGCAGAGGTCACAGTGAAAGGTCATGCAGGCCTTACCCTGCAGGAGCGTTCTCTTAGAACACGTTTCTTGAGCCCCTACTATGTGCCAGGCACTTGGTAATGAGGACACAGCAGTAAACAAGATAAACACACAAACACATACCTCCTCCATAGAGTTGTGATTCCAACCACCTCCATCCAGCAAATATTTACTACCTGCTATGTGCCAAGCACTGTTCTGGGCTTAGGACACAGCATTGAACAAAACAGGCAAAAATCCGTGTCTTCGTAGCATTCACATTCTAACAGGGGATGTTCCAGACTGAAAAAATAAGTACTACATCTGATGGTGTTAACTACTATGGAGGAAAATAACGCAGTGGGTAGGAGAAGGAAATGGGAGGGGCTTCACCCTTACGGTGGTCAGGGAAGGTCTCACTGAGAAGGTGACATCTGAACTAAGGGAAAAAGTCATGCAAATCTAGAGGAAAAACACTCCAGGCAGAAGCGGCAGTATGTGCAAAGGCCCTGAGACAAACACACATGCCTGGTTGATTTGAGGAGCAGCAAGGAGTAGTGAGGGGTGTGAGGGATAGAATGTTAGGAGAGATGAAAAAGTCCAGGTGTGAGA
Organism: Camelus ferus; assembly: GCF_009834535.1. Classification (NCBI taxonomy): domain Eukaryota; kingdom Metazoa; phylum Chordata; class Mammalia; order Artiodactyla; family Camelidae; genus Camelus; species Camelus ferus. Next base: position 5,593,504 of record NC_045714.1, on the reverse strand, counting down.
AGTGTCATGGGGGGAAACAAAGCAGGATGAAGGGCAGAGACTCACTAGGGGAGGGAGGTGCAGCTGTTTATATAAGGAGGTCAGAAATCTGAAAAAAGTTTGGGTGTGGTCCTGCAGATAAATAGGGACAGATCAGTCCAGGCAGAGGGAACAGCAAGTACAAAGGCCCTGAGGCAGGAACATGCCTGTTGTGAGCAAGGAATAGTAAGGAGGCCTATATGCCATAGGTAGTTAATGGGCCAGTGCCAAAGGGGTGAAGTAAGGTGAGCAGGTTTTCTGGGGCCAGCTGGGTGTCTTTTTAAGGTTAAGTATACCGCAGATGCCATCAAGTCAGGCCAACTTGGGTTAAACTATCAGTTCCTCCACATGTGCCTTTCAGAGGTTCACAGCCTCCCTGAATATCATTTTTCTTATCCACAAGATGGGGCTACAGCCACCTCCTTCATGTACCAGCCTCCCAGGGCTGCAGTGTGAATGGTGAGATGGCAGATGCAAAGTGCTTGGCACATAGTAGGTACTTGATAAGCTACAGCTACTGGTTTGGGGGTTCAGGGTTTTTTTGTTTGGTTGGTTTTTCCTTTCTGGAAGCAGAACTGAGAGCCACAAAAAGTATTTTTTGTACATCCTAAAGTCAGGCTTTTTAGAGGCAGGTGGAGGGGTTAGAATTTAGGCTGTTTAGTAGATCACTTAAATGGTCAGCCAGGACTGGGATCAATCTTGGTTTAGCCATGTACTAACTGAGAAACTCCCCTCCAAGCCTCAGTCTTCTCACGTTGAAAATGATACTAATAATAGTACCTACCTCATGGTTCAGGTGAGAGGCTGTGATACAGATTAAATAAGATTATGAGCAATATTCATTGAGCACCTACTTTGTGCCAGGCATTCTAGGCACTGGGATCAACAGTGAAAGAACATGGGGTTTTGCTTTGAAACTGACATTCTAGTTGAGAGCTGGGGAGAGAAACTAACACAAAACAGGGAAATGGTGAATTAACGAGAATAGTTACAGGTTATCATAAAGGCTGTAAAGAAATTTAAAAAGGGTGGCGTGACAGGTCTGAAGTACTGCTTAGGCAGTAATCAGAGAAGGCTTCCTGGAAAAGGTGGCATTAGAGTCATTTGATAAGAAACACTGCCTCCGTGCCTGGCATGTACTAAGCACTCAATAGGAAAGTGAGTGAGGGGATGAAGGCATGTCTGCATAGCCCCAAAGATCAAGCCCACTGGTGGTAAGCACCTGTCCCCAGACTCCTTGGTCAGTCCTTGTCCCCTCCCCTCTGCAAACTTACTCCCAGTTCTTCTGCTGTCCCATATAACCCCTCCCCACACCCCGCTGCCCTATTTCCATTGCAGGCTGGCTCAACTACCCTCTGGAGAAGATAGGTTTCTGGCGACGCCTAGAGGACATTATCCAGGGCCTGACTGGTGAGAAGCCTCGGGCAGATGACATGAAATGGGCACAGAAGATCAAATAACTCCTCCGAGCTGCCACCTCATTGCCAACCTTCCCCAGCTCCCCAAAACCGAAGCCATCTGCCAAATTCCAGCCTCCTTGTGCTGGCCCCTTCAGGTGGAGAGGACACCTCCTGGGCTGGGCCCAGGCACCCCCAGCCCACCCCTTGTGACAGAATACTTGAGCCACTGATTTTTCATTTCCTTTTTTTCATTTTCTTTCCTTGGCCCCTCCCCAGCCACCTGAGCTGCTCTGCCAAGCCTGACTCTGCAAAAAAAAAAAACAGGAGCCCCGCCCTCCTAGCCATCCCTTGGGTTGAGGAGAAGCTCACCCACTCTGCACACTCCTACTGCCCCTTTTCCCCCTGGGGAGCCCTTCAGCATAGCTGGTATTGGGGCCACTGAGTCGTCTTATCTGTTTCTCTTTGTCTGCCCCCAGTGGTCTTAGGAGCCCCCAGGCACACCTAAGTGTCCCTGGAGCATTACCCTGCCATGGCCCTGCAAACTGACCCTGAAGGCCTGGACGGGTAGACAGCCCCAGTCACAACTTCAGCCTAGCTTGTCCACCAAGGATGGCAAACTACAGCAAGGGTCTGGGGGCAGTGGCCAGAAGAGACCAGAATTTCCTGCCCAGTCTGGACCCCCGTCCTCCCCCACCCATCCCCCATTTGCCCACGTGATTCAGCCAGAGCTGACATTTCTAATCAAAGGGCACAGCCTCTGCAAAGGGTCTTGGTCATCTGGAAGGGGACAGTGTTCCCCCTGGCCAGAGGTATGTCAGAGAAGGAAGAGTGGGGCTTTTTTGTTTGGGTTTTTTTTTTTAAAGGTGCTTGCTTGTTTAATGTAAATAATAGAAAGCCTTAATATCTTTTCTGTAACATGGAGTAATATTTTAATGTCATGTTTTGGATGTACATAATATATTTATAACAAAGCAGCAAGAGTCTACTTAACCTTGGCTGCCTCGTGTTTCCTGGTTGGCTGGGGGAGGGGAAGTAAGGAGCCTGGAGGATGAGACCCCACCCCTACCCCATTCCCAGCTCCCACACAACCCTGGGCTCAGGATGGGAGCTTTGTCACCTAAGACAGTGGATTAATGTTGACATCTCCAAATGCTTTTGTAGAGGACCCACAATTTTATAAGGAATGATCTTCATGCAGGAGATCATGGTGATAGAGTAATGAAGGCTGATCCCTATTGGTGAATTCCTTCAGAAAATGTTTATTAGCAACTGGTATGTGCCAGGCTCTGGCCTGGACACTGGGACACAGAAATGAACAAACAAACAAGGACTTACCCTGGTGAAGTGGACCTCCTGGGGAGAGAGACAATAAACACAAATAAATGCACATGGACATTCAGATGGTGATTTGTAAAGAAAATCAAACAGCTTGGAACTGTATCAGAAAAGTAGGGTGGGGCTGCTTTGGCAGGGTGGTCATGGAGGGCTTCTCTGAGGAGGTGACATTTAGGCTGAGATCTAGAGGAGATGGAGCCAGGCGGAGAAAGAACTAGGGCAGAAGTCCTCCTGGTTGGACAAGTACAAAGGCCCTGAGGTAGGAACAAGCCTGGGGTTTTTAAGAGATAGGCTGGAGTGGACTGGAGTGAGCAGAGGAAAAGTAGATGAGGTTTGAACTTGTTATGTGGAACCTCACAGATGGAGGCAAGTGGGGAGACTAGACATTTTAAATAAATTAGTTTCTTGTTCATTTATTCATTGAACAAATAATTATAAGGCACCTCCTATGTGCCAGGCACTGGGATTCAGTGGTGGTCATGACAAGCATTACAATCAGTATTACAATCTAGTCGGCTAGACAGTTTCTACAGTATTAGCCAGAAAAAGACAAAAAGCCTGCTGGGGATAGAGAAGTGACAAAAGACTTTAGAGCAGTCACAGATAAAGTATGTATTTTAATGTAAACCCTAACTTCATTTTCCTTAAAATTTGCCCAACGCTAGACTTGTGATTTGTGGTTGTCTGAGGAAACCAAAAAATGAAGGGATATTAGAATTCATCAACTCTAAGTGACAGAAACTAACTTATGCAAAAATTAATAGCCAAAGTAATCTTATTAGCTCATATAACTGAAAAGTTCAGAGGTGTTTCTGACTTAAGATTTGGCAGGACCCAAGAGCTCACATGACTCATCAGAACTTGGTCTCTGTCTAGTTGTTTCACTCTTGAGTTGAGACTTGACATTGGACCAGCCCAGAATCTCTGTAGAAAAAGTCTCCCTTCTCAGTAGATGCAGCAGAAGCCCCAGGGCAGTCTCTTATTGGCCTGGATGGGTCATGTGCCTACCCTGAACCAACCATCTTGGGGTTGAGGAAGGGTGGTGAAGTGTTCTGATTGGCCAGGGCTGAGATGTCCACCTGAAGTTGCAGGAGTAGAATCAACACCTTCCAAACTACTGAATGAGAGGAGGAAGAGATGGTTCCCAAAACAAAAATTAAGGTATTACCAAAAGAAGTCTACAGCCGGTGGAGCAGACAGCCAAACCTTTCAGAGGAACCAGATGAGCAGCCTTGGGGCTACAGGGGTTGCTTTCCTGTTCCCAGCCCCTACTAGGGGTATTTTCCAGGCCCTACCAACATGTTAGTTCCCCAGAAGCCAGCAAGAAAAAACAGCTTGAATCCACAGAAGTGAAATGACTCACCCAAGGTCACACAGCTATTAAGGCAGAGCCAGGCTTCACACTCAGACTGTCTCCCTGCCTCCTGAATCCCAAGGGCTGGAAAAATAACTTCTCAAACCAGAGAGAGGGGGGAAGAGAGTATAGCTCAGTCCTGGGTTCAATCCCTGGTACCTCCACTAAATACAATAAACCTAATTACTTCCCCTCCAAAAGTAATAAAAACCTGCTTTGTGTCAAGTCTGGGAGTGTTCCAAAAAGTGCCTATTGAGGGCCAGGCAGTGGGAAACGCTAATACCTACTGAACACTTACCACGTGCCAGACTGTGGAGAGCTCTGTGCATGGGTCCCATCCAGCAGTCCCTGCAGCTCTGAGAGGTGAGTACACTTAGCCTCATTTGCAGATGAGGAAACTGAGGCATGGAGGTCAAATAACATACCAAGTGTCACATAGCTGGTAGGTGGCGTGTCTGGAATCAGAGCCCTTGCAGCTTTCACACTTGTATGCAGCCCCAGTGGAGGGAGGGAGGTGAGGAGGCAGGTGTCGGATGAGAAACATCTCCTGTCTCCAATGAGAAAGCAGCAACATAGTAGGATGAGAAACCGCAGCTAATGTTGAGGACTGAGATGCCCTGGAGACGTCAGGCCCCAAACGGCAGCTGCTACTCACATCAGCCAATTAAAGAGGGGCCAGATATCCAGATTTTTCAAATGCTGGCTCTGATTTTTAAACATCATGAACAAAATAAAACAGGTGTATAGGCCGACGTCCGCCCACAACTTCCCACAGGAGCGGGGATGGCCTGCTTTTAGGTGGATTTATGCTGCTGTCTGGTGGTGGGGTGGGGTAGGCAGCAGTGCAGAGCAATAGGTGGGTTTCCACTTCCACGAGGATATGTCATACTCCCCTTCTATGCTGACTTCTCCTTAGAGGGGTCCTGGGCAGGGCGCCTGCCCCCAACTTTAACCCAAACCCCTTTGATAAATCTAAACATTTCTAGCTACCCTTTTAAACATTATTTTGTAATAGATAATGTATCCATAAAGTAAAGGAAAATAAACAATACAGGGGAAAGCTGACTGGGACCAGTGAGCCAAATCCAGCCTGCCTGTTTTTCTATGGCCCCCATGAGCAGTTTTTTCTTTTTTGGTTTTTGTTTTGATGGTTAGGGGAAGAAAGAGTATTTCCTAACACATGACATTCAACCATCAGCGTTAGTCGTGTTTTATTGAAACACAGCCTCGCCCAGTTATTTGCATATTGTCTGTGGCTGCTTTTGCAATACAGCAGCAGAGTCAAGGGACCAAATGGCTTACAAGACCTAAAATATTTACTATCTGGCCCTTCACAGAAAAAATTTATTAACTCCTGGTCTAGAGTGAAGAGTAAATTGCTCCCCACTCATGTTCCCCCAAGCCCTCAGTTCTTCTCCCCAGAGGCCATCACTTCCACAAGACACTTGCAAGTCCCTGATGAAGGCACAGAGGCATATCTGTCCCTGCTCTTTTCACACAACAGGTAGAATATTACATACACAGTTCTGAGACAGTGTTATATCAATGCTTCCTTATTCCGTTTTACAGCTGTATAGCATTCCGACTTTAGGATGGATCTTTCTTTTATAACTCACTGAACATTGAGGTCATTTTCAGTTCAGGGTAGTACAAACTGCATCAGAGAACTTAAGCCTTTACTCATAGGGGCCAGCAGCCCTGAGGGGTCAATTCCCAAGAATCGAATTGCTGGGTCAGGGGTGTCTGTGTGTTACATTTGATAGCTCATGCCAAAATTGCCTTCCACCAAGGCCATGCCCATTTAAACTCTCAGAACTTTTGAGAGTGCCAGTTTCCCCCACTCTTGCCAACACAGAGTGTTATCAAGTGTTTTGTTCTTTGCCAATCTGATAGGTGGTTTTAATTTGCGTTTCTCTTACTGTATTTCATTGAATCTAAGATACCATTGATTGCAGGATGCATCCTGATTTCAGAGATGTTTGAACGTAAAAATTTGCATCTTAGAATCACTGAAATACAATACGTTGAATGAGACTGGGTATCTTATCCCATTTCCTTACTCAGTACATGGTCCTTTTCCTATTTTTCTTGGGAGACAGGACAGTAGTGGTTAAGAGCTTGGGGTTCAAATCCCAGCTCTGCCACTTACAAGCATGTGACTTTGGGCAAGTTAATTAATCTTTCTGTGTCTCAGTCTCCTCATCAGTAAGATGAGTACCTATCTCATAGGGTAGTTGTGAAGATTAAATGAATTAATATATGAAAAACCCTATGTTCCTGGAACATACTAAATGCTCCACTAATGTTTGCTATGGTTATCATCTTTCCTTTGGGATCTTTTTTCTTAATGAGTTGCAAGGGCTCTTTATAAATTATGGAAATGACATCCTTTTCGTTTCCACCTACCCCAAACCCCTGGTTTTTATTCCTTTTTCCTTGACCACAAAAGTAGCAAATGATACAAAATTCAGACATTACAGTTATAAATTGTATAGGAAGAAGCCAATGGAAATGACCCAGATGTCCATCAGTATAGGAGTAAACGAATTGTACCATTACCCACTACCCACACAGCCCCATCACTTTTTGGCTGTGTATTTTAGCAACTACATCAAACATTAAATCTCTTAATGCTATACTTCAGACACACTCCAGGGGGACATAACTCCCTGTATGTGCCATGAAGTGCCACTAGCAAATGTGTCACACACCCCATCCACCACAGACCCCTTCCAGGGATTCCCTGTCTTTTGGGTGCCTGTGACCCTTCCTGTCAACACTTCATCCCCTTTACTTTCTGTAGTTGGTATTATAAAAGCTGTAGCATGAGGTTGGGGTTTTTTCTTAACTATAAACTGGAAATACAAACATAAAACTGTAGAACGTCATCCACAACCTTGCTACTCAAAGTGTGGTCTGTGCATTGGCATCAGCACCACCAAGAGGCTGTTAGAAATGCAGACTCTCAGCACTCCTCACCCCCACAGAATAGAATCTGCATTTAAACAAGATTCCTAGTGATTTACGTGCACACTAGAGTTTGAGAAGTATTGCTCTAAAAAAATTATACTGTAGGTCTTGTAAAGTATATTGCATTTTTTAGATTTTAAATATACTTTTTCAAATTATTCTTGCCTTTCACCTCCCAGAAAGTCCAAAACTGCCTGGATGTTTTCCCACATTTTTGAGAACGGTGTGTTTGAGTGAATGCTATGGAGCAGTCCAAATCCATATATCTCTTTCCTGGCACACTATGCCAGCTTATTCAGCTGCAGATAACAAAAAATTACCTTTAAGAGCAGCTTAAGCAATAAAGATACTTATTACAGAATACTCAGCCATAAAAAGATTGAAATAATGCCATTTGCGGCAACATGGATGGACCCAGAGATTATCATACTAAGTGAAGTAAGTCAGAGAAAGACAAATATCATATGATATTACTTACATGTGGAATATTAAAAAATGATACAAATGAATTTATTTACAAAACAGAAACAGACTCACCTACATATAAAACAAACTTTTGGTTACCAAGGGGGAAAAGTGGAGGGAGGGATAAATTAGGAGTTTGGGATTTGCAGATACTACTATATATAAAAAGGTCCTACTGTATAGCACAGGGAATTATATTCAATAGCTTGTATACTATTGTATAGTAACCTATACTGAAAAGGAATATGAAAAAGAATATTTATAAGTGAATCACTATGTTGTACACCAGAAAATAACACAACATTGTAAATCAACTATACTTCAATAAAAGAAAAAAAAAGATACTTATTATCTCATGTCTCAAGAAGCCCAACACACCACCTCTCTGGACTCCTCACCTGCAGTCTTGCTGCCGCCCAATTCAATTTTCTCCAGGTAGCCAGGCTGCACTTTGTAAAAATGCAAACCCGTCCACGTTTTGCTTAAAACCTCCCAGGCTCCAGCCCCTTCACCACAGAGGAAACAGCAAGTACCCCAGAGTTAAAAGAACTAGATTCCAAACCTGACTTACTCCTTTCTTGTTTTGAAACCCTGGGAAAGCCATCTTACTCCTCCGAGCCTCAGTGTCCACATCTGACAAATGGAGATAACAGCTACTTTGCAAGGGTCTTTGAGAGCATCAGCATTGTCAAAACAATAATGGCAGCAGCAGCTAATACTTATACAGCCCTCGCTCTGTGCCAAGACTTTTTCTGAATTCTTTAGTTCTACTAGTCATTTAAATCTTCCCACCAATCCAATAAAACAGGACTCTCCTTCCGCATCAGCTGAAGCTACCAGCTCAAGCGCAGAGAGGGGACGCGGGGCAGGAGCCAGAGGAATTCTGTACTGGCTGTGACCTCTGGGGAGAGGCGGAGCCTCTCTGAGAGAGAGCTTCAGAGCGGGGAGAACTACAACTCCCAGCAGGCTCCGCGACGCCTCTGGACTATAATAACCAGCCTGTCCTGGGTTGTCGCGTTGATCCCAGTCCTCCGGCGAAGCGCGCAGCCCAGGAATTCGCTTTATTGTCAATTTTACCGCCAGAAATCCCCAAAGAGAACCAAGGAATCTATGCAAGTAAACATTTGTGAGCATTGTAGATAAGAGGCTTGTGTTTTCATCCTCACTCCTCCACCTGTTAGCTCCAAGTCTTTTTTTTCTCATCTCTAAAATGGGGATATTCCTAGGAGTTGTCTCATTGAGTTTGAGGCTTAAAAGCTGGATATGATGGCTTGGTAAATGCCTGCTCGTCTAGTGTCCCCTCCTCCCTTGGTATCAAAGCCTTTGTCAATGCATTTTATCTCCACAGCAACCCTATGAGGTTGATACTATCACACACATACACACCCTTTTCAAAAGGGAAAACTGATGCCAGGAAGGTTCAAGTTTCTTGCATGAAGTCATACGGCAAAATGAGTGGTGAAGGAGGACTCGAACCCAGAAAGTTTCACTCCAGAGGTGAATTCACCTTAGGAGCCCAACTTCTTCCCTCTTGCTACCTGACATTTTGCAGTGACCCAAAGTCCACCCAAATAATTTCTGTGCTCTTCAAGGTAAACTTGAATCACATGTTACGCAGAATAGGATCAAGATGCTTGCGTGTGTCCAGGGCCAGGAAGAAGTTGCATGTGGCACTTGGAAAGCTGAATTTCACCTGGTTGGAGAAATCTGGGAAAGCTTCCCTGAGGGAGATCTGAGAACTGGAGTGGGTACAGCAAAGGCCCTGAGGAAGGAGAGGACGTGTGTTCCAGAGGACTTGAAAAGGACCAGTGTAGCTGAAAAGGTACAGCAAGTCTCAGAGGTTCGGGTAGTGCCAGGGTCAGGGGACAGTGAGGTGCCCCAGTGCACCCCTTGAGTGGTGGTGCAAGCGCGGAGTCAGGATCTGAGAGTGAAAGCCTCTGTAAATTTAGCCGCATCCTAGTCCTGGCTGTAGGTTCAGGGCCTTGTGGGCAGGATGGCTAACGATTCTGGTTTGCCCTACCTACAGAGTCCTGATTCTGCCTGTTGTCTCAGAAAGATTATACAAGGCCCCCTTTCAATCTGATGATTGTCGCTGTTGGATAATAATTCTGTGGCCACTCAACTTGTAGAGTCTGTATTTTTATCCAATGGGAATGGACAGCCACTGGAAGTTTTAGCTGGAGGGTGTCTTGAGCAGACTCTGGCTGACATGTGGAGAATGGAATACGGGGGCTGCTGGGGTCATCCAAGTGGAAGACAAGGGGAGCCTAGGAGAAGTGGATGGAGTAGAGAGATGCTTGGGAGACATTACTGTCAGAACAAGGTGATGAGTTGGATGCACTAGGTGAGGGCTTCCAGCTCTCTTGTTCCTCTACTGAAAGTCATGATCCTTTCTATGCTAGTGTTTAGCTGTGTCACCTTGAGGCAATTCTTTGACCTCTCTCAGCCTCAGTTTCCACATCCATATAAGGGCTTCTCAGACCATTAGAAGAGGAGGAGTCACTTCTTGGATTTAACATTTGCAGATATATGTCCCCAGGGCCTTTGCACATGCTGTTCCCGCTACCTCCTTCTCATCATTCAGGTCTCTGTTGAAATGAGACTACCTTAGGAGGCCCTCTCTGACCACCCCTTCCCTGGTTTACTCTTTCATAGTTATGTTCTTCCTTATTTGTTTACTTGCATTCTATCTTTGACAAGAATGTAAGCCTATGAGAAAAGGGACTTGCTTCTTCAAGGATGATCCATCCCCAGCACCTGTCACAGAGTCTGGCACATAGTAGCTGCTTGGAAAATATCTGATTGAATGAATGGATTGAGTGAATAAGTGAACAAATGAATGAGTGAATGCTTTCCCTACCACCGTAATGCCCCCAAATCATTTAGCTGCACATCACCAAAGCCTCCTCCTGCCTGGGAGCATTGATCTTGGAAGCAGTACATCTGGCCTGGGTTCAAATTCTGACTCAGCCACTTAACAGCTGAGTTTAGATAAATCGTTTAACCTCTCTCGGCTTCATTTTTCACTTTAATCTCGACCTGGCAGAAATGTTGTGGGGATCCAACTAGATAGGAAAATGCCTGAGTGAAAAACGCTGTTTTTTAAAAATACATTATAAATCTGCATCTATTTATTTATTTTTTTAATTGAAGTATAGTTGATTTACAATATTGTGTTAGTTTCAGGTGTCTATCATAGTGATTCAGTTTTGTTGTTGTTTTTTTTTTTTTTCAAATTACATTCCATTATAGGTTATTACAATAGGAACTTTTTTTAAAGCTTTCCTTTCTTTTTCTTTCACAGTCACACCCTTCCAAGTCTTATCACCCTTGTCCTTCTCACCAAACACCTCAATACCTCCCTTGCACCCAAGTCTGGAGGGCCTTGCAGGTTGCTGGGCCCTCACGCAAGCAAATATTTCCTCTCTAAAACGGCAGAAAAAAAACCTTCCCGACAACGGGTCGCGCGGTCCGCGGAGCGGGCGTCAGCGCGTGCGCGCACGCATGCGCAGAAAGGCCCGGGGAACGGGCGGGGGGTGAAGAAGGGGCCGGCCTTTGAGCGACAGCGACGCAAGATGGCAGCCACCACGGGCTCGGGTGAGCAGGGGCGCCGGGCCCAGCCGGCCGAAGGGGCAGGGGCTTGGGTCGGGGGCCGGGGACCCGCAAAGGCCCTTGCTGCGGGGCCAGAGCCTCTGCACTGCCTCTGTCCGCTGAGCTTCGTGGCGGCGACCCGGGCGGCCTGAGTGGGGAGGAGGAGCAGGCGGTGGCCGGAAGCACGGGCGGGGGCCTGACGGGCCTGTGGGCGGCGCGGCGAGGCCCAGAGGCTCCCCCGGGCGGCATGAGGGCCCCGCTGAGAGGAAGGGCCGGGCCCTGCGGCGCTGCTGAGCTGCCCGAGCGGGCGAGGGGCGAGCCCAGAGACATTCCCGAGGAGACTGGGGCTGATGGTTCTGTGGGGGAGATCGAGGGGTCCCCTAGAGGAAAAGGAGGCGCCCCAACACAGATGGAAGTCCTTTATTGGGTGCTGGGTGTCCGGGCGAGGGGAGGAGCCTTGGGATGTCCGTTTGGCGGGGACTTAAGAGAAGCCCCTCAGGATGGATGGAAGAAGGAAGATGGGATCCTGGGGGATGACTGAGAGAATTCCCCATTGATTAAGGGAACAGCTCCAGCGTTAGTTTTGGAAATGGGATTAGCTGAGGAAATTTCTATGTTAATTAGAAAGGGGGAGTCTGGGGGTGGCTGCTTTTGGAGGGGATTAGGGGCATCTCCACAGGATACATGAGAAGGGGAAAAAGATTTCTCAGATTCCAGAGGGATTTTATTGGAGCAGCCGATAGTGAAATGACCCCGTCGTTACCAGGCCCGTATTGAGGAGATAGATGTTAGTTGTAGGAGGCAAGCTCTGAGTAGGGCAGTTGGTGGAAGCTTGCGATATAGGGTGTAGAACAGACGTATTGGGAGCCCTGGAGGTGTCTGTTTGGGGGACAGCTGAGGGAAGCCCCATGCAGCGGATGACTGTGGAAAGGTCAGGTTTCAGAAATGTTTCTCTTCAAGAAGAAAAATCTCCTTTATTGGGTGATGGAAGCATACACTAGGAGTGTCTTTTTTGGAGACTGTCATTCCCTTCCACTCTTTTGGATATTTGTAACAGATATGTGGGTTCAGCTCAGAAGTTCCCCATTGGCTGGATGGTCATGGGGAAAGGAGCAAATAAAATGGAAACCCTTGGGTGACTGGAGAAGAAGGCTGAGCAAACCCCCACTCCTCTGGGATGGGCAAGAGAGAATCAGAGGGCTACACTTCGGGCCAGGGGGAGTTCTTCTAGTCTCTGGTAGGTTAAGGGAAGCAACATTTCTTTTGAGACTGGATTCCCTGTTCTGTGCTCCTAAGATGTGCCAGAGGATCCAATCCTGAAGGGTCTGTTTTAGAGTTAACACTTGCAGTTGGTCATCAGGGGGTGAACACAGATGGCCTTCTGGAGGAAGCAAGGTGAGGATTGGCAGGGAAAGTCCCCCAAAGGACTGATGAGGCAAGAGAGTCTGATCCTGAAGTGCGGAGTATCTCCCTTTTGGTGAGGAAGTTGTTCCCTGAGGTGCTTGGCAGTAAAGTTGGCCAATGAAGTCCTCCCAGATGAGGTGACAACGGGTAGCCTCTGATGGAGGAAGCAAACAGGCCCACCCGCCGGGGTACTGAAATCCTCTGGCTATTTAAGGCCACAGCAACAGCTCTGTTAGGAGAGGGTTGGTGACCTAAAGTGAACAGGGTGAGAAGAGTCTCCAGGATGCTGCTCCTCTAGTATCCCAAGGAGCCATCTTTGATTGTTAGAGTGGGAATAGAAGGAACTGGAAGTAGGAGCTCTGACTGAAGTCACCTACCACAAGCTGCCTTGTACACTCAGAGCAATGGGGTCTTGCTGGAGGACAGAGGAAACCACACATCCTTTTCCTAGATTTTGTTTCTAATTGGAGCAGTGCTGAGTCAATTCAGTTACCAAGAGACTGCCACAGACATTCTCAGCAGAGAGAGGCTGAGTCAGGCCAGACTGCTGTGGGAAACCTCTTCAGTGGAGTAACCCCCCTGCCAGGTTGCCATGAACTGGGGGGTACAATGTGCCCATAGCAGCCAGTGTTATGGTAGTATTGCAACTCAGCCATGTTGGCAATCACTTGAGATTGGCTACCTATAATCTGGTTTAACAGCTACTTAATTCTAACTTCTTGAGGCCTTGCCAACTGAAGAGTGCTTCATAGATGCCATGGTGGCCAGATAAACATCATCAGCTGCTGTCTAGTGGCATACAAGAGCATTTGGCATGGTTTAGAGAACGTGGAACTGGTTTTGAGTTGCCCTAAATGGGCTTCCTAGAACTCCTTGTCTGTTTATTCAACAGGTATTTATTAAGGGTTGCTGTGTCCCGTTGTGAACAGTGAACAAGATGGACATAGCCCCTGTCCTGGAGGAGCTTCTATTTGAGGCAGGAAGAAGTCCATTAAAAGAGAAAATAATTAAGAAGATTTGAGATAACAGTAAATGCTTTGAAGGAAATTGTGTGATGTGATAGAGTCTGGAGAGGGGGTCAGGGAAGACTTCTCCAAGAGGGAGCATTTGGACTGAGACAAACGATGGAAGGAGCCAACCATGCAGTGTGCGTCACAGGTGGGGGCTGGGAGGGGTGGTGGAGTGAGTACAAAGGCCGTGTGGCAGGATCGAGCTTGGCATGTTGAAAGAACAAAATAAAAGCCTTGGTGTGCAAAGGAGGCTTGTTAAATAAATGAGTTAGAGAGGTACTGCTTTACATTTTACTCATTGTGGAGGGAAGCCATTGAATAAGTACCTGGTCTAAAGTAGGCATTCAGTTAAGTATTTGTTGAATGAATGAATGAATGAATGAGAGTCTTAAAAAGAGGGGAATGACAAAACCTGACCTGTGCTCGCAGGCAGTGAGAGGCATGCAGAGTGCTAAGTGTGGAAGCAGAAAGATCTTATTTGGGTTAAACTAAAATGAGTGTACAGGCCTTTCTGCTTTCTAACCCTGGGAAGTCTTTCAGGTGTGGTCAGGGGCCCTGAGGCCTTCCTTAGTCAGGTTTAGAATAAGCCTCTTGATTAGTCTGTGCCCTGGTTGCCAGGAAACAGCTTTGAAGCCTTTGAGTTCCTGTAAGGGCTGAACTTAGTTTTTTGTGGTCACTGCTTTCAACACTTGGTGACAACACCTTCCCACCTCCCTTAGTTCTGCAATGTGTGATTTGTGCATAGATCTTGGAGGGTGAAGTGTGGAAAGCCCACCAGAATCCTCAGGTTGCCCATGCTCTGACAGGTGACTTCCTCCTGCCTTGGCCGGGACTGCAGGATCTTAAATAGTAACCCTTGACTGCCAGGTCTTTCCTCTCACCCAGCATCCCACAGGCTTCCCTGACAGTTAACCCGAAATTGAGTGCCAGAAGAGTAAGCCTTTTACATTTTAAATTTTCATGCGTTGGGAGTGCTGTATACACACACACACTCCACTTATGAACATTTAACCAAATGGGCAGTGGACGTTACGTAGTCTTCCATTCCACTCAAAGATGGAGCTGGAGCTGGGAGGCGAGAACCTGTAGTCTTAGCTGGTCTCGTTCCCGTAGGTCTCCCTTTGTGAGTGTCCTACTGTGCCAGCTGTAGCTAAGTGCCTCTTATACAACATGAGCCCTGCATTGGAGAGAACTTCTTCTTGTATGCTCAGCTGAAGAAACAGCAGTCTGCTCCAGTGATGGAGGGGAAACTCTGTTGGGCCAGTACAACCTCTTGCTCCTCTTAGGGATTGCCAAGGTTAATTTTGATGGTCGTGATTTTCCCCTTCATGACATCTATAAAACCACCCTCTTCCTCCCACCATATTCTTTTCCTCTCTCTCCCTCTCTGTCTCACCTGAAGGGTAGGCAGCTCTACAGTAGTTTGATAAAAGCAGAGTAGAAAATGTAAAGTAAGAAATCTTCTTTAATTCTGAAAGGTCCCAGGGAAGTACAGAGCAGCACATCTGGTGAAGCAGAGATGTTAACACTATTACCTTTATATTATGTATAGTGCTTAAGAGTTCTCCAAGTATTTTGACTTACCTGTTATGACATCTCATCCAACTCTTCATAACCTGGTGAGCTAACCAGGGGAGGCGTTGGCCCCACAGTATTCCTGAGGGACATTGGTGGCTGGCTGAGGAATGGTGACACTCAGATTAGAGCCCAGGAGTTTTTGACTCCAGTTCCCTCCGCAACGTGCTCCAGTACCTTAGGAAGGGAATGGAAGGGCATGGATTTGGGCACATGCTCTTTCTCAGCCTTGGCATGTTTAATCTTGGTGAGAGAACAGGCTTTAATGAGAAGCTTCTGCCACCTGTAGCAGGAACTCTTTACAGGAGCCCTGGCCACTTTTTATCCCATTCTGGGTAGTGTGCTACCACTCTTTTACGAGAGTGAAGTCATTTCTAAGGAAGCTCTTGCTTATACCTTATACTCATAACTTGCACTCATTGGGCTTAGTCTCCCTTCATAGCATGTACAAAGTAAGTTATTGTCTTCATTTACGTGCGACCCCTTCAGACTTCTTTTCAAGCTGCGCTTCTTGGGCTTACTATATGCTAGATGCTGTATTAAATACATCATCTTGTTTCTGACAGCAGCTCTTTGAAGCAGGTATCTGTTATAAGGCTGGGGAAACTGAGGCCCAAAGAGGAGAAATGACTTGCCTGAGGCTAAGAGCCAGTGACTTGCAAACCAGGGTACAGAACCAGCACAGTTCTGCTTCAGGACATATGCTCTGGGCCATATTACCATTTTTCCAGCCCCCATTGCCTGTTCTCCAGCTAGGCATCTCAAGTTCCTTCAGCCATTGGCAGGTCTGTTGACATTCCTGCCTTGGCAGATTAGTCCTTTTGTGGGTAGCTAGTAATGATTGCCAGGTAGGAGTCTTTCTTCATAGTAACATTCACCCCGTCACAAGTCCAGTAGGTGTAACCCCAAAATAGATGCTAAATCCTCCGTCTCTCCATCTCCATTCTTGTCATTCTTGTCCTACCAGAACTGTCTTTCTCTTGCCTAGAAGGCTGAGAAAGACAGTTCCATTCTCCATAGAAGAGGCAGAACGATCTCTTACAGACAGAAAACAGAAACTGCCACTCACCTGCAGACAGCCTTTCCCACTGCACTTAGAATAAAATCCATCTCTTTTCTGTGACCCACGAGGCCTTCTGTGGTCTTGGCCTTACCTACCCCAGACCTCCTGTAATATGCACCTCTGCTCTTGCTCTGCCTGCTTCTTCTTCAGGCCTCAGCTCTCCAGAAAGGCCATCCCTGCCCCTACCCCTTTCAGTATAGTCTTCTCACTCATTATCACATCCCTATTCTGTTCTCCACTAAAGTGCTTAACCTTGTCTGAAGGTTTCTTGTTTGTTTTCTTGCCTATTTTCTGTACCTTTCCAGTAGGGCAGAATTCTGTCTTGTTCTCTGCTATGTCCCTAGCACCCAGCATAGTTGCTGACATATAGAAGATGCTCAATAAATATTGACTGTTGGAATGAATTCATCCAGGGTCTCATCTTAATGTAGCCAAATATATAAATTTGACATATTTGGAGAAACAATGTATCTGATAGAGCAGAAGCAAAAGTGCCTGTTCAGCCTTTCAAAAAGGAAAGCTCCTGTCCTGATTAGTTGATATTTATAGAGGGACTTGAGCAGAGAATTAACTCTGTCCT
Organism: Camelus ferus; assembly: GCF_009834535.1. Lineage (NCBI taxonomy): Eukaryota > Metazoa > Chordata > Mammalia > Artiodactyla > Camelidae > Camelus > Camelus ferus. The sequence goes on along the minus strand of NC_045714.1, from coordinate 5,576,739 downwards.
CTCCTTCCCTATCTGTCCTGACACACTTACCATATCTTATTCTTTGACTCCATCCCCGTCAGAGAAAATTTGATCTTTGGCCTTAGTCATTCTAGCAGCAGAGAAATACAGGGTCTTGCATTTTGTCACCAGCTGTTTGTTGTCACATTGTCTGGACTGTAAAGAATAATGGATTGCCACTGTTTCTTCCCCCTAGCAGTGATTCTCAAGCTAGTGTGCATCAGAACCTGGAGGGCCCGTTAGATTGCTAGGCTCCACCCTCAGTTTCAGATTTGATAGTTCTATGGTGTAGTTAGTATTCTGGTGTGTGGCCTGAGAATTTACATTTCTAGCAAGTTCCCAGGTGATGTGCAGGCTGCAGTTCTGGGGACCATACCTGGAGAAGCACTGCTATAGAGAAGGAGAGAAGAAATATGCTCTTCTGGGCAGGCACTAACTAGGCAGCCAGACTGCACTTGCCAGTCAGTTGCTCAGACATAAGAGTTAACTGCCCCTAACTGTCTATCCACTTTTCAAGAACACTGAATCAGATGTATCACCTTCTAGGCCTCCTTATTTTCCAGAATGGTAGCAGCACCAGACTCCCAGCTTAGTTCAATGTCTTCCCTGAATGGGCAACCAAAACAGTTTCAACTAGCAGCTTTCTTTCCAGGAAAACCTGTGAGGCTCTGCCATTTTAAATCAGGACCCAGGCCAGGCCAGGGTTTTCAAAGATTGGCATATTATGATAGCTGCTGCTTTGTGGCCATGATTTTCCCAAAAAGATGTTTTAAAGGGCTTCAAAATCCCTTTGTACCACAAATATTTTCGTATGTTGCTGTGTTTCAAATTACTGCATTAAATGCTTTACTGTGACGTGGTGTAAAACCCTATCAAGTATTCATGTTTTTTCAACTTGGTTGTCGTATTTTCTTTGTAATATCCTACAGCTGCTGGCTTTTCAGTTTATATTTAGCTAAGAGAATAACTGGCTGACTTTTGATACTGACACAGATCCAGGAAAAATTCTTCTGGAAAGAAGAATTCTGAAGTAGCAGGAACAAATGTTTTCTTTTTAAAAATCTTGGATTTCTGTGATATTTTAGCACCTTGGTGAAATTATCTTAACATTTTCATAGTTAACTTTTTAATAGTTACAGTTTATTAAGATTAACAAGAGTCCATTTTTATATCCTCTGGATTGTCACTTGAAGCTGTTTCTCCAGCTGTCTTTTAGGTGTCAGGTTCACACAGAAATTTTAGGAATCTTAAAATGTAGGTTGATTCAGTGGATTAAAGTGCCATAGGAAGAAAACATGTTAGAGTATTACTGAGTTTTTCTGATCTATTATGGTTTCTGACATATGTGGATTTAATTTTTTAATGCATTCACTGAAATCTTTTGTTCAAATTAATGTATCATGACTTTGAGCTTATTCTCTCCATTTGGGATGGGATGAAATTCTCACTGTGACTGCTACACTCGTAAGGTCTACAGGATCGCTGAATTCCACCAATATTTAGATTTACGTCACTGGAGTAGCCCCTGAGGTTCTAAAGCAAGGGTGTGGTCAGGTCATTTGGAGCTAAATGCTCTTGCTTTGTAGATAATATTAATGTATTAATTTTGTATACAGTTTCTAAATGGCTTGTAATATCAGTAATATTCTCTCATATATATTTTATGAAACAAAGTTTAATTTGTAGTGAAGAATCCTTGTGTGGTTTGAGCAAAAAAACCAGTTGTCCCTCATTAAAAACAAAAAAAGTAAGTTTCCCTAAAAGTCTCAATCACATTTCATTTAAAAATAAAACTACTTATCAAATCTTAATTATCTCAAAATAAAAACCTTAGGTGTCTCAGTTATATGGTATCACTGTCCAATATTTTGGCCACAATAGACTATATTAGAGTTTACAGTAGGAAAGGAAGAGATACTGCTTTTTCTTCAATCAGGAAACATTTATCAAGTATTATTACTTGCCAGGCAGCACACCAGATTCTGGAGAGGTAGGACTGAATGAGTCACAACTGCAACTTGAGAAGCTTCAAGAGTGAGTCAGACAAAAAAAGAAAATGAAATTTAAAGAAGAAGAAAATGTACAGCGGAGACATTATGTGAAGGTGAAGGAACATTGTGGCAGGGAGGATCCTGAGAGGACCTCTGCAGACCGCCCCGCTCCTAATTGAGGATAAGTGTTTCTTCTTAAAATCATCACATTCAGAATGTAATGTATAACTTTCCTTGGGCTATTTAAAATCCATGCTAAGCCCCTTTGATAATCTTTATAATATTAGAGTCCCTTTTAATAGTGCTGTGAATGTTTCCCTGCTGTATTTCCAGAAATAAACCAGAGTTAGAATTTTGAGCATTATTCATTCTGAAAAAATATCCCTAGCTAACACCCAGCCACCCATTCATTCATTCAGCAAGTATTTGAGTGCATGCTCTGGCAAAGCCCTCTTTTAGGTGTTGGAAATTCAGCAGTGAACAAAATAGATGAAGTTTTACTCTCATGGAGCTTGTGTTCAGATGGGAGAACAGACAGTAAACAGCTAATGAAGTGAACATGAATACTGTACATTTAAAATGTCAAGTGGTAATGATGCTGTGAAGAAAAATAAAGCAAGATAAAGGAATGGGAAGTTAGACCTTAGGTGAAGAATAAGGGAGCCAGCCAGCCATTCCCAGCTCTAGGACAGAAAATTCCTGGGTGAGGAAACAGCAAGTGCGAAGGCAAAAAATCAGGTTGCATTTTCAAGAACTTCAGGAAGGCTGGTATGGCTGAAGGAGGGTGAGGGAAGGAGGGTGAGGGAGCAAGGGAAAGGGTGGCAGGAAATGATTGGGGAAGCACGTGGTGCTCTGTACTGAGGTAAGGAGTTTGGATGCTAGTTGTAAGGGGAAGCCAGTGGAGGGCTTTGAGAAGGGGAGTGATGGGAGCTAACTTATCTTTAAAAGGCTCGCTCTGGAGAATAGACGGTAGGTGGAAACCAGGTAAGACCAAGAAACTGGTCAGGAATCTGAGGCGGCATGGACTACAGTGATCACAGTGGGGATGGTGAAAATAATCATATTTGGGATATATTTGGAAATGGGTTGGATGTGGGGTGTAAGGAAAAGATAAGAATTCTTATCATGACTCCCAAGATTTCTAGCCAGAGAAACCTGTGCCATATACTGAGATTGAGGAGTGGGTAGTTTCTGTTTTTTGAAGAGTGCAGGGGAGTTTTGTTTGGGGTGGTTTTAACTGTGTTTGGAGGTCAGGAAGGTGAGGCCAATCAGACAGTGAAGTGGGGACAGAACCTGAGGCTGAGGAAAGAAAGAGTTAAAGGAGGGTGCTACCGAGAGTTCCAAGAACTTGGGGTGGTGGCTGAGAATTGACCATATGAGGGATGTGGCTAGAGGGTGCTGCTTGGTGTCCCTGACAAAAGCAGTTTTGGTGAGTGACTACGTGAAAAAGCCTGATTAGAGTAGGTGTGAGTAGGGTGAAGAACTACAGACAAGGAGTCTAGACAGCCCTTGAAGTTTTTTTGCTAAAAAGCAACAAAGAAATGAGATGGTAGCTAAGAGGAGATACGGGATCAAGTAAGGGATTTTTATTTTTTATTTTATGATGGATATACAGTGTGCTGATGAAGGTGATTACTACTCTGTCAGGTATTTCGCAAAGTGCTTTACAAGTTTCACTTCATTTATTCTCCCTCATTGACACTTGAGAGGGCAGGGAGTGTTGGGATCGTGGTTTTGGTGAGGTTCAATGTAACTTGCAGTCACACAGCTAGATTACTGGAAAGTTGTGGAATAAGGACTTGGTCCTAGGTCTGTGCTCTCAATCCTCTGCTAAAAAATTATAGAATTTTCTCTACAGTGTACTCTGATTCTTATTTGTGGAAGATAACCAAGCCATTACTCCGACCAGCCTTTTTAAAATAGAGTGGTCAGCCAGGTATCCTTACATTCTTGATTCTGCTTCCGTGTCATCGAAAGATCATTTATGTGAGTGCACACACCCAGGGAAGTGTGGTTGACTTTATCTTTCATAAAATGGAATGTGCATACCTTTTTATCCTTTGCTCAATTTTTTGATTTTTTAGCAAATATTTATCCAAAGCCTACCAGGTAAAGGCCACATGTTTGTGTGTGTGTGTGTGTGTGTGTTTCTGAAAATGGGAACCATCACCACAGTTGTGCAAAGTAGTATGTGCTGCCTTAAGTCTCTTAGCATTCCTTATTTCCCACCTTTCTCAGCCTATAAGAAGTTCAGTAATGTGTTGTGTCGTCACATCATTTGCTATAAGCAAATGCTTCTGGCTTTGTATCCTGAGATGTTAGTAGTAATACATCCTAACCTGGCCTCTAATCCTTCAGCCTAGCCTGAACATTACCCAGTAGATTTGCCTTATCTCTTGTCCTGTTGCAGCTCCCCACTAATTAGCCTTAGGATAAAGTCCAGTCCCTCTAAGTAGCACGCACCTCTTTAGCTTTCATCAAATTCAGAGGGGTCTGTGACCCCCCCTCAAAGATTAAGAATCATTGTCCTCTGATTATATTTCTCTCATACGTTTTGATACTGTTTTGTTTTATTGAACTTTGTATACAGTGTATATCTTGTTTCCAGGGTGAGACTTATACTCTGATTGGGAGGCTCCTGGTTTTTTTTTCATAGCACCTATAAGGTCTAACATGGTGTTGAGTAAATGTTTGATAATCATTATACTGAAAGGAGATGTGTGTACATATTTGTTACTGACAAATCTGCGGGTAGGGAAGTTTTGACAACCAGGTAAAGAGCTTAGCTAACTTTTTAAAAAACTGCAGTCCTGAAATGTGTGGATTTTTGCTTGTAAATGTGAGAGGAGCTCAATTTTTTACACATGAAACATGGTGAACCCTACCTAGATGGTTCCTTACCAGATAGAGTTCAGTATACCAGCTAATCGGGTGCTAATCAGTCACTTCTGTTTAAATATCAGAAAAAGCTAAGTGAATCACTGCACAATTTGTAAATTTTTGCAGTTCCTGATTTTTGCTGGCTGTTATTATTCCCCATACTTCACTTTTAATCAATTTTGAGTGAAAATAGAAGTTTATAGCTTAGGAAAAAAATGAATTAAAATATAAGTCCTCTTTAAAAGCTATCCACTTTGTGGACTTCTATTCTTCAAGATTTAGTTACATAAAGATGAACAGTGTGCTTAACTGTCAGATGCCAGATTAGCGCGTTTATCAATCTTTTCTTACCCTCTGACAGAAGAAAGGGTTTAAAATATCCTCTGAGCTAAACCTAGGGTGTTAGGGCGCAAACGGATTTTTGAGAACAATTAAGTGACCTCAAATGTTGTAAAATGATGGTCCATAGCACAATCTGACCCACAGACATTTGGTCAGAGCAAAGGATTGACTGTTCCCTTTAGGCAGGATGTGTATTCTCCAGCTCACCTCGGTTCTTAACACTCCCTGTTGTTGTTGTTGTTGTTGTTGTTGTTGTTGTTGTTGTTGTTGTTTTATTGAGTTATAGTCAGTTTACAATGTTGTGTCAATTTCTGGTGTAACTACCTGTTGTTTTGAACCAGACATTAAAGACATTTGCAGAGCCATACCACTCTCCTCACTGTGTTCTTCGGAACATACGTTATCTTAAAATGTAATGGTTTGTTGTGGCTAGTCTTAAATGAATGAAATATTTTTATAATTTGTCAGTTTTAATTTCTAATTTGGTAAATATCAGTAGCTATCTCCCACAATAAACAAATCTCTTTGACATCTTCAGTAATTTTTAAAAGTGTAAAAGGGTCTTGAGATCAAAAAAAGCTGAGAACTGCTGGTCAAATGGAATAAATGCTTATTGTCATTAATCAGTACATAGTACAACTATTCTGATAGTTATATGTATGTTCCAACTCTTGCTTGGAATATTTCTAGACTGCCCAACAGATATGGCCAATCCAAAGTTTTTCACTTAATTAAGCTGTTTTGATGCCTGTTTTATAGTTGAATCAAATTGAATCATCCTATATGGTCAGTATAGAAGTAACAACAAAAAGCTGATTTTGTCTTCTGTGGTGCTCAGTTACTATTCTAAATACTAACCTAAAGTAAGTTTAACTGACTCATTTTTTGTTGTTCAGTTGTATATATGGGCTTTGCACACTTTGTTTTTAAGTAATTGAATGTCTAATCCAATGGAAATACCTGTTGGAAGTACAGGATTCATTTCTAATATATTTTCCCTACTTCACAATTAAAAAAATCAAACATCAGAAAAATGTAACTTGAATTCACTCCCTGTTTTGAAACTAATACCAATGAGCTTGTGATATTTGGATTAAGATTTCTTAAGCAGACCTGTTTGTTAGATGAAGAGGGAACATTTCCAGCCATAAGGATGTTCTTTGCTAAGGTCTACAAAAGCAACAGTTACACCAGGAGTAATTAATCCAGCCTGGCTTAAAGATCACTCTCTTCTCTCTTCTCTCTTCTCCTCTCTCTCTCTCCTCTCTCCTCCACTCTCTCTCTCTATCTCTCTCTCTCTCTCTCTCTCTCTCTCTCACACACACACACACACACACACAACCACACAATGTTTTTTATGAAATAGAGGTCACACGTGTAACTTCATTCAACAAGAAGGGCTCAGCCATGGGAGCTGTTGTTCATTTGACTTGAACAAGTTTTGGTAACAATAAAAAACATGGACCACTTAAAAGTTAGTCACTTAAGGAATACAATTAAGTGAGATCCCCACTCTCAGAGAATCCTTGATCCTTTAATCAGGTGTCATATAACGGAAGCCCTGAGAAGGAGAGAGTATGACTGATGTAACTTACCTGGGGGAAGAGGGTTCCAGGCAGAAGGAAAGAGTTTTGTTGATCAAATAACACAAGATCATGGTTTAAAAAAAAAAGTCAAAACATAGAAAGGGGGTTGGAATCACCCATAATCTTTGCACCCAGAGATAACTGCTATTACCATCTTAATCTCTATCCTTTCCAAGTTTCTTAAGATGTCACTTAGCATCTGTATTAGTTCACTAGGGTTGCCATAACAAAATCCCACAGCCTGGGTGGCTTAAACAATCAAAGTTTATTTGCTCGGAGTTCTGGAGGCTAGAAGTCCAAGATCAAGGTATCAGCAAGTTTGGTTTCTTTTGAGACCTCTCCTGTTGGCTTGCAAGTGGCTGCCTTCTCGCCATGTCCTCACGTGGTCTTTACTCCAAGCATGTTTGCACCTGTGCTGTCTCCTTTGTACGTCTGAGTTTCCTCTTTATAAGGACACCAGTCAGATTGGATTAGGGCCCACCCTGATGGCCTCATTTTAATGTAATCATCTCTGCAAAGGCTCTGTTTCTAAATACAGTCACATTCTGAGATGCTGGGAGTTAGGACTTCAAGATGTGAACTTGAGGGGGTACAACTCAGCCCATTACACCTTCTTGAACAGGTACCTCAGATATTGGTCAGTCTTCCTATCAGTATGATTCTGTGCTCTTTGGATATTCATTTTTATTAGTTCAGACTTATAAATTAACCAATAGTAACAGCAATAGTAATTCACAGTGGGTTTTTTTTTTCTTCCTCTAAGCCACATTAGTTAGGATTATTAAAGATTTAGATTTAACTCTTTCTGAATGAAAGGCATTGTATTATCTGGCTTTTTGCTTATAATGTCACAAACATCCTTCAATTTTTTGTTTGCTGGAGGAGACTCAGTCCAGTATAGCTGAATAATACAGTTGGCCATTCTGTGGATAAAAAATGCCAGTGTTTTCCAAATGGACCATTCAGGAATGCTTTCAGGTTTTTTTCTGTTTCCTTTCAAGTACCATCTGTACTATTTAATATTATTTTTCAATCAGCTGACTTTTTTGCTTATATTTATTTTAAAAAGAAACTTTTACCATCATTGTAAGTGGAAAATTAGTATAATATTACTTGCCGTAAGTAAGTTGTTCTTAAAAATAAATACATGACCGTAAAATGAAGTGTTTACTCATGTACCACCTAAAATCATCTAATGCACCACTAGCAACTCCATCCTTCTAGTTGCTTAGATGAAATGCCTGGGAGCCATAGTTGACTTCTCTTTCACCGGCAGCTTGACAGCAAATCTTACCAGCTTAGACCTCTAAAATTATGCTGCTTCTCACCACCTTCACTGCTGTCACCATGGTCCGAGCCAGTATGCTCTTTTGCTTGAGTAATTGCAGTAGCCTCGTAGCTTTTTTTGCCCTAGCTGCTTTTACTGTATTCTTCACACAGCAGGCAGGGGGATCTTACTAAAAACTAGTCAGATCCTGTCATTCTTCTGTTCAGGACTCCAGTAGCTTTTTGTGTCACTCAGTAATAGCTGGTGTCCCCAAATTGCCTACTGTACTTTGATCTCACTGACTTGGTTTTAACCAAATTAACATCTTTGCTGTTCTTTGACACTCTGGACAAGATCCTGCTTCAGAGCCTTTGCACTTGCTGTTTCCTCTGCTTGGAAGATGCTCCCTTCAGCAACCATAAGTTATGCTCCCCCTTCTTCACATCTTTAGTCATAACATTTGTTTGCAATAGAGCTTTGCTTGATCACCCTATTTAAAATTGTAACTTCCCCCACCATTGCTCTACTTCAGAACACCACCATCTGTCATACTACGTAATTTGCATAATTTGTATATGTTTCCTGCTAGAATGTAAGCCCTATGAGGGCAGGTATTTTTGGTTTGTTCACTGCTTATCTCCCAGTGCCTGGAAAAGTACCTGACATAAAGTAGATGCTCAGGTATTTATTCCAGTTGAATTAATAGTAGCATGTGTCCTACACTTTGGGAAATAATGAGGATATTCTGGGAACACCTCTCAGTCTTGAGTCTCTCCACTTGGTCTTTCTTCATAGTCATATGTTAAGTGCTGCTTGGCTCCCAGAGTCTGGCCAGCTGGGGGCTCAGTGTTTAACTTGCCTGGATCCTTGGTGTTTTCCAGAGGAAACAGTCTAAATGCTGGGAGAAGAGGGGAGTGGGGGGAGAAGTAGACAGGACCGATTGGGAGAGCAACGTTCCTATCTGGCCCCAGTACCTAGATTCTTCTGAAAGACACCCAGAAACGGTGCAAGCCTCTCCCTGAACTTGGGGTATAGTGGCATAAACCTGTGAGCTGTGTTTGTGTGCTGGCTTCCATGAGCTACTTGCCAGGCTGTGGGGTCTTTGGGAACAAGTAAAGTAGAAAACTGGTTGCCTTCTTTTAGCTTTTTCACAAGTTGAGAGAAGCTATGGCTTAAATACTTAAAGATTTTCATCCTTGCCACCTTCCGTTGATTCTGAGTTGATCAAGAGGACACTGTTGTTACGTGATACAGCAGGGGCGTCTGTTCCTCCTAAGGAACTTTGGGAGTCAGTCCAATAAATGAGCACGCTCTTAGCCTCAGAAATGTGTAGTAAGAACAAAACAAAAGAAATAGCCTCTTTTCTTCCAAGGCACTTTTGTTAGTACTTGGTATTGATGGTTTTCATCACTAGTGGGCCCAAATGAATCAACATTTCGACATGTAAACCCTTTATGAAGTTTGTCAAAACTGTGGGGATGGGGGTGGGGTGTCTTCCTAGGTTTGGTCATCTGGGCCTGGTTTAGTCGCCACTTCACCTGTGACAAACCATGTGTCCTTCCTTCTGGTTGTGCTGGTCAATACAGATAGCTTTGAAAGCAGTAAGCTTGAGGTATGACAGCTTTCAGCAGTTTTTTGCATGTAAGCATCTTTATTCTCAGGTAGTGATAATGAGCAGCTAGCTCTAGGCTTACAAGTTTCCCTGGAGTTGCTAGTATCTTGAATTTCTTTCCATTTATTTTAGGAGTAAAAGTCCCTCGCAATTTCCGACTGTTGGAAGAACTCGAAGAAGGCCAGAAAGGAGTAGGAGATGGCACAGTTAGCTGGGGTCTAGAAGATGACGAAGACATGACACTTACAAGATGGACAGGGATGATAATTGGGCCTCCAAGAGTAAGCGTCGAGCTACGGCTATAAATGTCAATGTCTTAAATTACTGTGCCTCCTTTTAAAAAGTATTAGCCTTATCATGGAAAAAGCTCACCATTGGTATATTTTCTGAAATGTGGCTATTCTTTTTTGACCAGTTTCAGTTTATGTATTTGAACCTCTTCTGATGCTGTTTAATCCCTCTAAATGGTAAGCAAAAACCTGTTTAGACTCATAGTGTGAATTTACATGACAATGTAGACAGTGAGGTTTGAGGTAATTATACCCTCAGATGTAGTTTAGAACAAACTCTTGGGCTCATCAAATAACAAGACCAACATTCCTGAAGACAAAATGTCCAGATGAACTTTGGAAAGCCTTCATGGTTGTGGTTTTTATTCATTGTTTCCCAGTCTGGCCATGCATCTGTATCCTAATTCATTGAGCCATTTGTCAAGGGGTTATTGCCTGCCTGGTTTGCTCTGGTCTGTTCTAGGCACTGTTAGGCCAAGAGGCCTTTGCAAAGAAGACGAAGACAATGGGGATGAGGAATGTGACCTCTCTTTTAGAGCTTCATGATTTGTGAGAGTTCCCAGTCTTCATAACGCCAGCTAACCTTTTTTTATGGCATGTAGTAGACCCCCCGGAAATGCCACTTAAGTCTCACAAAAACCTGTTGTTAGGTGCTGCTGTTGTGTAGTTGCATTCCATCTTACAGATGAGGAGACGGACTCAAAGAAGTAAAATTACTCTCACAGTCACACAGCTGATAATTCCAAACCTGATCTGACTCCGAAAGCCTTTGCTCTTAACCATATGTTGTATTGTCTCCTTGCTGTTTATATTTTGAGTTTTCATCCGTTCACATTATAGAGTTATCTAGAGTGTTAAGTAGTAATTTGATGTTAGGAGTGAAGAGAAAGATTCCAATAATGTGACGCTTGTTTCAGACAAGTAGAGATTCTGCCTGAATGTAGTGGGACCCCTCCTGTGTCTGCTTGTGGTTAAGGATGATGATGTTCATTCATTGTTTTCACCTTGTACAAGGCTCTGCACTAGCTCTGTGGAAGATAGACACGTGGGGTGTGGCCCCGGCTGAAACAAGGAAGAGTGTGGTGCTCGCTGTTGGACAATCTAATGTTCATCTTAGACTGTCATAAACACTCATGCTGAATCACTGGCTTTACCATTTAATGTTACTTTTTGAGTCATTTTTGTGACCCTATAGATTTATTTTGGGTTTTTCAAAAAAAATACTCAGTCTGTTTTTAATTCATTTCTTGATCTTTTGTTAATCTCTGAAAACCAGGATTTTCTAAATCTGTTGAATATTGGGAAAAACCTGATCTAGAAAGCTTGTTTCTTCATGGAGATCATTTCTTGCTGTCTCTGAAAGTCCATTGTATAGTGCTGGCTTCCTTCACTTCATTTCTTCTCTTCCTAAGGATAACTTAGGTTTTTTGAGGATGAAAACTATTGTTCCCTCCTCCTTACTCTTCAGAGCACCTAGAAATGACTCAGAATAGGGTAGTTGTTCAATAGATTTGTTAATTAACAGACTGATTTTCAGATTCTAACAAATTAGGAATGAACCAGTGTACAACATTGGGGATAAACTAGACACCACTGAATTATACACTTAAATAAATGAATAAATAAAATGAACCACTGGGTTCTGTTGAAAATATTCCATTCTACCTAAAACACCTAAGATTACCTTGAGTTTTAGTTTACCTCTTTCCAAAGGGGGCTGACTTTTAATGAGTAGCTACAGTATATAAGGTATGTATGCTTTCCATACATCCTTTTTTAAAAAATTGAGATATAATTAACAAATTATAGAGTTCACTTACCATAGAATATACTTTTAAAATGTACAGTTCAGTACTTATTAAGAATTGTGCAACTATCACTAATTTCAGAACACTTTCATTACCCCAAAAAGAAACCCCGTACCCATCAGCTGTCACTCCCATTCTGCACCCCACTCCCTCACCCCTCACCATTGACAATCACTAATTTACTTTCTATATCTATGAATTTGCCTGTTCTGGACTTTCATATAGTTGAAATCAATACGTGTGGTCTTTTGCAACTAGCTTCTACTTAACAATGTTTTCAAGATTCATCCACATTATAGCACTTAATCAGTAGTTCATTACTTTTTATGGCTGAATAATATTTTTACATTTGGATATACCATACTTTATTTAGCCATTAATTAGTTGATGGATATTTGGACTTTTCTACTTTTTGCCTATTATAATACTTGTATGAACATTTGTGCCCAGGTTTTTATGTGGATAAAAGCTTTCAGTTCTCTCAAGTATACATAGGAGTGGAATTATTGGATTGCACAATAACTCTGTTTAACATTTTAAAGAACTGCCAAACTGTTTTCCAAAGTGGCTGTACCGTTTTATACTCCCACCAGCGATGCACAAGGTTGTCAATTTATTGCCCTGCTCCCCAAAGTTAAAAGCAAAGTCATAAAAGGAACTGTTTGCTTCTGGGTGCTCCCCGTAACCAGTCTGTTTTACAGTTTGTGCTATGCATCTGGAATATCAACATAAATATTAAGGCATCTAAGGAGAATACTGAGTATCTCATCTCCCTATTATATTTTTGTTATTGTATTACTCAGAAGAAGATCATCCACCAATATTTACAAGGCATATACCATATGATCCAGCAATTCTACTAGGAATTTACTCAGCTCTCCTTGAATGTGTTGTTCTAAAGCCTATATGTACAAAATTATTTTATACATATAGTGTTTTCAATAGTATTAAAATATTGGGAAGCACCTCAGTGTCTTTCAGTAGGCAGAGACAGAAATTGCCCTGGTCGAGAAGCACTTATACCCCTGGGGTTCTCCAAGATAGTGTTTTTATGTGTGAGCTAGAGCCTGGGTGTGTGTTTATACACATACTAATCTAAAAGTACTGTATGCATGCTTAATAACAAACAGGATTTCAGGAGTGTGTGAAGTAAAAGGAAAGCGATCCTTTCCCCATTTCATTATACTCCCCACAGAATGAAAACTGGTCAGTTGGTGTATGGTATGTTTCTACTGGCATTTGCTTTGGATACACAAACATAAATATGTATCCTTTTTAATAAAAATGAGACCTTGCTATGCTTAACGTTTTGCAACTTTATTTTTTTCCCATAACAGATGGTAGACATCTTTTCATATCAGTGCATATTGACCTCTTTTTAAAAAGTTTTAAGTTACATGTCTGATAAATGAATTCATGTTCTCATAAATTTTTTTAAACAGTACAGAGTATGCAGAGTAGGTTGACTTTGTTCCCCTTACTTCTTTGTGTCAGTCAGGAAAAGAGAAATCATACTAGATATTTCAACAGAGAGAATTTAGTATAGGGAGTTGATCAAATAGATGTTCAACTGAAAAAAGCAAAAAGGGCACGCTGTGGGAACACAAAGATAACACAGAAAACAGTAACCACTGCTTGGAGGCTGGGAGGCTGTGGGGGAGGCTGAGCCCATCAGAACCTAACACTTGAAAGACAGGTACCCTCTGCTGCTAATCCCTGTGGGGGCCAGCAAAGGTGGTTGAAGAAGCACTGAAAGACCAGAAGCTGGAGACTAGACAGAAAGCAGATGGGAAGGAGCAAGTACCTCCTTTCTCCTTTTTATTTTCTGTTAAGATTGTGTGGTTAACTCAGCAAAATGGTCTTTAAGTTTGTAGATATTCAGGTGGCACTAGGATTGAATTAGAGAAATGAATAATTAATATCGCCTTCAGATGGGTCCCATGGCTCACTCAGAAGGATATGCTGACTGGTGGAAAGAGTTTTTGTACAGAGGAAAATTGTTTTGTCACTGTCTGGAGGGGTGTGTGCAGCTGCTGGTTACTAAGCTCCAAACCCACCTTTCCCTGCTCTGCTTTGGATACTGGGCTGGCACTCTGCAAACTACATTTTTCCTTTGTCAGTTGGTTTCCTGTTAGGTTCCACCAGTCAGGACACAGGAGAGAGCCTGAAAGGCAGAGAGAAGAGACTTGTTTCTTCCTGTTTGCCTCTTGGTTTGCCTGTGCTGTTGTGGGAATCGCCCTTTATCCTGGCATCAGCAGTGGGTTCCAGCTTTCAGCTTTTGGGGGCACCCCCAGCATCAGCCTCACAGCACATCCTCCTCAGAGATCTGGGTTCAATTCTGGAGCCTTCTTCTGCTAAGCCTCTAGATCTGATCAACTCTAGCTTTGTTCCTTTGTTCCCCCAGTCTCAAGGGAGAATAAAGGGAAGCAGCCTGAGCTAACACAAGGGTGATACCTGCTCCCTGCAGTTATTACCTCTGTGTTAGTTCAGGTTCCTCTTTTAAAGCTTTTTGCAGTCCAGTGATACTTGTTCAACTGATTCCTTATATTAAATTCTCTGTTAAAATACCTCATGTGGTGACTTTTTTCCCCAGCTTTTCCCTAACTTCCCAATCACCAGTTTCCTCCCTATATTAACTACGAGCAGTAGTTTGGTGCATGTCCTCTCACACCTCTTCCTCTGCATCTACTAATCTGTCCATGTCCTGGGCTCCTGAGATCTTCTCGGTCTCTGCCTATCTCCCTTCTTTCTAATACAGCGTGTACCCACATTGTACATTAAACATACTTTTTAGATAACTACTTAGGATTTGCACCGAGTAGCAGTTGACTAGTTCACCTAATGTCACCTTTTTGTATATATTAATTTAGATTTTGTGCTTTTCTTTGTGTATTTTTGGAGCCAATCCCTTTTTTCTTTTCTCATATCTCATACATCTTAAAAATACATTCTAAAAGGATGAAATTTTGCCATTTGCAACAACATGGATGGACCTGGAGAATATTGTGCTTAGTGAAATTAGTTAGAGAAAGAAAAATACTGTATGTTACCACTTATATGTGGAATCTAAAAAATAAAATAAATGAATAAATGTAACAAAACAGAAGCAGACTCACAGATACAGAGCACAAACTAGTGGTTACCTGGTGGGATAGGGAAGGGGGAAGAGGCAAAATAGGAGTAAGGGGCTAAGAGGTACAAACTACTATGTATAAAATAAATAAGCTACAAGGATATATTGTGTAGCACAGGGAATGTAGCCAGTATTTTATAATAACTTTTAAGTGGAGTATAATCTACAAAAATATTGAACCGTTATGTTGTACACCTGAAACTAATATAATATTGTAAATCAACTACACTTCAATATAAATAAACATTCATTCATTTTATAGTACTTTCATTTTTGTTGAAAAATTGCAAAGGTGGTGTAGAAAGTTTCCGTATACACTCACCCGCACCAGTTTCCCCTATATTTAAACATATTAGCATACAGTACATTTGTCAGGACCAGTGAACCAATATTGGTGCATTATTATTAACTAAAGTCCATTATTTATTCAGATGTTCTTAGTTTTTAACCTTATGTCTACTTTCTGTTCCAGAGTCCTATCCAAGTTACCACATATTTTATCATCATGTCCTGGGCTTCTTGTGTCTAACAGTTTCAGATTTTTCTTGGTTTTGTTGCCTATGAGTCTTGAGGAATACTGGTCAAGTATTTTGTAGAATGGCTCCCTGTTGGAATTCCTATGATGTTTCCTCATGTCTAGTATGGGATTATCTCACATACATATTTTAGGCCCAGGAAAAGTTTATAATCTCTAGGCTCTGGGTGTGTAGTGACTGATAGATGAAAAAGCCTGTGTGCACATACATACACCCAGAGTTGGAGAGAGGTGTCTGTCTGCTTTTAGAGGTTGTACATAATTTGCAACTTGCTGGCTATCCCTTTGGCTATACCTTGACAGCCTTTACATGTATATGTGCATGCGTGTGTGGGTGTGTGCGTGTGTATGTCTGGGCCTCAGCCTTCAAAAAGGCTACAGAAGATCCAATTATATGAATATGCTTTACTGGGTTAGTCAGTCCTTTGCAGGTGGACATTTGGGTTGCCTGCAGTAGCAAAAATAACTCAACAGCGCTTCACGTTTTTGTGCAAGTATGAGTCCATCTGTAGAAAATTCCTAGAAATAGTCTTGCTGATCTGAGCATGACTGTTTCACATGTTGATAAGCACTGCCAAATTGCCCCGTGAAGGTCAAACCATATCATTAGTTCTGTGATCAAATAATGAATCCTAAGAGCAGTGTTCCTCGGAGAGACAGAATGTTCCAGCAGTTCTCCCTCGGGCACATTTCCTTTCTTCAAGGAAACTTAGCATATCCCTGGAGCACTCATAAACAAAACGGAAGAAAAACAGAACCTTGTTTTCTTTAAAAGTCTTACTTGGACTTTTTGATGATTCTTCAGGTGTCTCTGCTCACTTGACTTGAGGCAGTTTTTATTGTGTTCCAGTGAAATTGAACATCAGTGGTCAGAAATTTAATATTTCTCTTTCTAAGAAGTTAGTCATAGCATGGATTTTTTAAAATGGACTTCTTTCAGAAGTGTCAAGGGTAAGGTCAAGATTTAATCTATGTAATAATCAGAATCCTATTGCTAAGCTGCCCACCATCTTAAACATACTGACACTATTGCTAATAGAATGGTCAGTGACCTCTTACCAACACTGATAAGCCACAAAACATGCCAGCAGCTGAATAAATTTGTGCATCAGAGCCTCCAAAAGGTGGTATCAAATATTTCAAACGACTTTGTGATTTTGGTATTTACCACGAGCCCCTAGGGACTTTTTTGTGTAAGAAATTTTGTCTTTGAATTGTGTGACAGAACCATTGGGCATGAATGCAGAATACACCGAGAGATGAATTTGGGATCCATGCAGTCAGCAGGTGTTGCGGAAAAATGTGTTACAGCTCGGTGTTATAGCTCGGTGTTACAGCTCAGTTGTGACAGCAACCTGGATCCCAGCAAGAGACCAAGCAGCACTCAGAGAGTTGGAGAACTCAGGTTTATTATGCCAGCAGGCCCAGAGGCGTTAACACTCCAAGCTTTGGACCCTGTCTGTAGGTTTACACAGGCCTTTATAGGCTGCCAGTTTGACACTGCAACATCATATGAAAATAAAGTATAACAGAAGTTGACCAACCAGGAACAAGCTTTGTAGAAATGGACCAATTAGGAGTGAGAGAAGTAACCAGTCAGGAGTGAGGGGAATGGGCCAATCAGGAGTGAGGGGAATGGACCAATCAGGAGTGAGGGGAATAGCCAATCAGAAGTGAGCTCAGGGAACCAATAGAATTTTAGGGTAACTAAGCCATTTCAGAGGCAAAAAGTGACAGCTCCTGGGCCAGGGAACCGGATGGTGCCAGCACGAGAGTAGTGGCCCTGCTTGGGGGTCCTGCTGGTCTTTTTATGGGGCTTCCCGCCTCACAGGTACTTGCTGAGTGTGATGTTGCTGGTGGAGACTGCTAGGTGCTGAGGCTAGACCTTTTATCCTACTTTCCATAAAGCTGTGTGGAAACCATGCCCGTGTGCTTCCTGCCTGTTATGTTTACTGAATTTTTTTTCCTCTAATGAAACTCCTTAATTGCAACAAGGTGTTTGTTTTATGAAGGCTTGAAGAGCAACATTCATTCATTCAGCAAACATCTGAGTATCAGTTCTGTTGAGGCCCCTGCCTCCTTGCTGAGTTTCAGTGAGGGACGTCTTGAGTTTTAGTGAGGGATGTCTGAGACTGGGCCTTAGTCTTCAGATGAGGGATCAGGAAGACTCTGAGAGGAAAGTGCACTTGAGCTGAAGAGCTGAGGATGCAAAGGTATCAGGGCCTTGAGACAGAAACTGGTGTGTTTGAAGAGTAAAAAGAAGCAGGCCAGAGGGGTTGGACGAGGAAGGAGAAGAATAAAAGGAGAGGGAGGCAAGGGTGCACAGGGGCCGATCCAGGAACTTGGCTTCCTTTCTCAGGTCACCAGGAAGCCATTGGAGGGGTTAAGCCACAGGGACAGATTCCAGTTTTAAAAGGTCAGCCAGACTGCTGTGTGGGGAGCAGATGGTAGAGGAGCGAGAGAGAAGGCAGAGACTTGGGGTGATTCAGATGAGGTATGGTGGTAGAAGAAGGTGGGATAAAAGCTAAGACCTTTTGATGATTGGAAGGTAAGGGGTGAGGGAACAGGGAATCATGGCTGACTGCTAAGTTTTTGCTTTAACTGCTAGGTGATGGAGCTACTTATGAGGGGAGAGGGAAGGATGAGCAAGCTGAGGGTGGGTGGAAATCCAGAATTGAGTTTTGATTTTGTTATAGTTTGGGGTACCTGTTAGGTGGATATGAAAGGTTTCTAACGGTGTATTATGACTGCCTTCTGAATATTAAAATATATGTTTCAGTTTTTAAATAGGGACTGGCCACTGTGTAGACATATTTTCAAGGATTTAAATCACATCTTCTTTAGTTTATACCCCCTCCAAAAACCACTAGGTGTCGCTGTTCACACAGGAGCCATTTCTTGTACTACACGTGCAGAGGAAGGGACACTGGTGCCTAAGAGGGAAACCCAAAGGAGGGTGGTCCTGCCCTTGAAGGGGCCGGTCTAATGGGGAGACGTCACCCTTTGGTGTGTTCTTCAGATACACAAGTGGTAATAATGCAGCTTCACATAAGACAGAAGCTATGGACTAGCCTTTTATATGGTGTTTGAACTGGGTGTTAAAGTTGTGAGGTAGTTCAGGTTGGGGTAGAGCACTCTAGGCAGAAGGAACAGCCTGGCAAAGGCAGACAGTCGGCTGCTAGTTGGATGGAAGTTAAAGGGAAGAAGTTCATTGGCATGGGGGATCGGACTTTTCCATTGATTCTCAACAGAGGCACAGTTGGTGTTTGAAGGACTATTGTTTCCTATGCAGGCCTGGCACCCTTGGCTCCCCCACTCCCCCACTAGATACCAGTCATTCTCTCAGGTCATCATAAAGACAGCAGGGAGAGGTGGTACAAACGGTTGAGATCCCTTGCACAGAGCACAACCCCAAAGTGATGGTGAAGTAGGGAAGCATCTGGTCCCCCACCCCCAACCTCATACTGAATTTTGAAGTTCTCTAAACTGTTTTGTGCTTTGTACACAGTGGTATTTAATGCATTGGCTGATCATCCTAGTATGAGTAGACATTTAGTTTGGCTTCCCAGAATAAAGAATGCCTCTTACACATCATTCCCCAGAGTGTAGAGAAATAACCACGAAAATAGTTTCCTCTGATTGGACTTAATACTGCTAACTTAAAACTTCAGTGATACCAGCTTAAATTTTCTATCTTTTTATTCCCCTGAGGCCGGAATTCATACACACTAATGTAGAGACTAGTTACTGCTAACTTATCAAATGACAGTTGACTTTGTAATGGAAGCAGATGCACCAATTCTCAGTCGGGAATAAAGGGGTTTCAGAAGTTCTCCCTTTTTGAATTCTTTGTTTGTAATTGCCTGACATCTCTACCCTTTTTTTTCCAGACAATTTATGAAAACCGAATATACAGCCTTAAAATAGAATGTGGACCCAAATACCCAGAAGCACCCCCCTTTGTAAGATTTGTAACAAAAATTAATATGAATGGAGTTAATAGTTCTAATGGAGTGGTAAGTTGTTTTTTCTGCCCCTGCTTGTTCCTCAGGGTTGAGAAATACCTTGTACTTTAATATTAGGGACACTTTGGGCCTTATTCCATATGTTCCTTTTTTATTTGATGATAAGATGTAGTACGAACATGTACAGATTTGGGGCGAGAGTCTGTTTCCCAGTTGTGTTTAACCATCAGTCATATGGCACTTACCCTGGCCTCTATTACTCAGCACTGTGCTGGTCACTTTGAGATAAGAGCTTAAAGAGCTTATTCCGTCCTCCTGATATACTCCATGAGGTAGAGGTGAGGAAACTGAGGCACAGAAGTAAAAGATCTTGCCCAAGATCACACTTTTACCTCATGGCCTTACTTGTGGACCACTGGTACATAGTATTTTTTTCCTTTATTGGCCTTCTTCGTCCTTTCTTCCTTTCTTTCTTCCTTCCTTCCTTCCTTCCTTCCTTTCTTTTTTAATTATTTATTTTCTTAAGCTGTTTTTTGGGTGGAGGGAGGTAATTAGGTTTATTGTTTATTTAGTTAGTTATTTTAATGGAGGTACTGGGAATTGAACCCAGGACCTTGTGCATGTTAAGCACACACTCTACCACTGATCTATACCCTCCTCCCCACCTGGCCTTGCTTTTTTAACTTTATTTTACCTCTGTTTTCACTACCATAAATGGAAACCAGTCTCACTTGTAAGGAGGCAGTAATGGCAACAATAAAGATTACAAAAACAAAGCAGAGTTAATAAATTCTTCCTCCATATGTTGCTTGCCAAAGGCTTTTGAGCCTCTGAAGCCTGCTGTCTTATTCAAAGGGGAGATGGGCAAGTATGAAAGGGTGCTACACATTAGTGTCACACGAGCTAGTAATAATAAGCCTTCTGTTTTGAGGTACTCAGAAGACTTGAAAGAAAATTGAGAAGAGATGAGCCTTGTTACTATGTTCAGTGTTTTAGTGTTGTCTCTGAGTTCCACCTGAAGTCCTAAACCCAGGACTCAACTCACACTTTGGGAAATATCTTTTGGGAAATGCCGCACTAACTTGAGAGGGCGTGACTCTGAGGCAGGCCCCTGTCACTGGCGCCTGGGTCCAGGCCACCCATCGCCTGTGCTCTCCCTACTGCCCTGCACATCTTCATCGTCTGCCACCTGGACGTAGAGTCCAGAAAGGACAGGCCCTGAGGAGGGGCAGCAGCTGGGCCAGGAGCAGGTCAGGCCCTTATTCTAAAGCCAGTTGGGTTGAGTCTCACCAAATGTCAGGGCCATTTCTCTAAAGGTGACTTGACTTAGCCATAATTTCGTTCTCCCAAACAGTGGGGGTTTGGGACACAAAAAGAAGAAAACAGACTGACTGGAGGGAGGGAATCCTGTGGGTATTCTGCATGTCAGAAACCATTGTGTGAACAGCATGTTCAACTTGAAAAATGCATTTTACTCATGTTTCTGCTATAGCTCAACTCCAGCATACAGCTCTTCTTTTGTTTGAGAGCCTCACAGTAATTTGTTTTTTATTTGCTTTTTTGTAGGTGGACCCAAGAGCCATATCAGTGCTAGCAAAATGGCAGAATTCATATAGCATCAAAGTCGTCCTGCAGGAGCTTCGGCGCCTCATGATGTCTAAAGAAAACATGAAACTCCCTCAGCCACCTGAAGGACAGTGTTACAGCAATTAATCACAGAGAAACCACAGGCCCTCCCCTTCCCCTCATTCGATTTAAGCAGTCTTCATTTTCCACAGTAGTAAATTTTCTAGATACGTCTTGTAGACCTCAAAGTACTGGAAAGGAAGCTCCCATTCAAAGGCAGTTTATCTTAAGATACTGTAAATGATACTAATTTTTTGTCCATTTGAAATATATAAGTTGTGCTATAACAAATCATCCTGTCAAGTGTAACCACTGTCCACATAGTTGAACTTCTGGGATCAAGAAAGTATATTTAAATTGATTCCCATCATAACCGGTGGGGCACATCTAACTCAACTGTGAAAAGACACATCACACAATCACCTTGCTGCTGATTACATGGCCTGGGGTCTCTGCCTTCTCCCCCTCCCCCTGCTTCCCTCCCTCCCTGCAACAGCCCTCCAGCTTGGGGTGGCTTCTTAGAGTAGATGTGAAGGTTTCAGGTCACAGCCTGTGGGACTACTGCTGGGTGTATGGGGGCACTTTGCACCCCTAGTTTCTTTAAGTCTTAAATGATGCCCCCCTTCCAAGCCATCATCCTTTCCCACTCTCCACTACCACCCTTGGCCGAAGCATAGATTGTAACCCCCTCTGCTCCCCTCTGAAATTGGCCTTTGGTGAGGAATTCAGGGCTTTCCCCATATCTTCTCCCCCCACCTTAATCGAGGGGTGCTGCTTTTCCTTCCTCTTCAAGTCCCTTTTTGCACCGTCACCACCCAACACATTCTTTCCATGACACTTCCTTGCTTTGGCCAGAAGCCATCAGGTAAGGTTGGAAAGAGTCTCTGACCTCCCTCATTTAGTTTTGGAACCACATTTATTTACTCTCCACCAGCCTGGGAAACACATATTGGGTCCTCGGCCCTGCCCCCCTCTGCTGTCATCATCAGCTGATGCTTTTTTTTAGCTCAGGTTTTGATAAGGTGACAAGAGCAGTCACCAGGGCTGCTCAGACCTGCCAGCTCTCAAAGTCCTTGGTGGTAAAACGTGGAGAAAGGCCACAGAAGACACCTGTGAGCACACACAATCCCTGAGAATGAATTGTTTTCTTTTCCTGTAATTGCTTTTGCTTTTAAAAATTGAAGAAGTTTAAAACAGGGCTCTCATTTGGTCATCCTTGAAGTCCATTTGGGTCTAGTTTGGAATCTGACAACTGGAACAAAAAGAACCTTGAATTCGGTGCATACTTTGGTTTTGGTGCTGCTGCTTCTCACGGTCCTCAGCAGGGATTAAGAACGAACTCGGTGTGCACGGCAGATCCCCAAAATTGGCAGGCTTGACCTCCTGGCAAATTGCTGCGTTTTTCCACTTTTCCGTTCAGGACCACTAAATGCTGAGATGTGGATGCATACCGAAATAAAAGCAATTCATTGTATTCTAAGGTTTTTTTTTTTTAATTTAGCATTTGTGTAAAACCACCTTTTGAAGCAGCAACTATCAAGTCTGAAAAGCAATTGATGTTTCCATTAATCTTTTTCTGGGGAAAACCTTAGTTCTAAGGATTTAACATCCTGTAAGTAAAGTTTAACATAACAGTATTCCATAAGCAGCCTTTTTATTGTCAGACCATTGCCTGATTTTAATATAATAAAAAAGAAGTGTGCGTTAATATTTAAGAAACTGTGCTCTTCTTCCTCTTGGCATATAATTTCCTCAGGAACAATTTAAAGTCTTCGATTCTTTGGGATTCAGTTTGACCTCCTAAAGGAGGGGTCAGCAAGCTTTTTCTACAGTGGGCCCTAGTTAGTAAATATTTAGGCTTTGTTGGCCAAGAGGCAAAATCAAGGAAATTATGTAAGTATATAACAGAAAAAAAAAACTTCCACAGTTTTTTTAATTGATGAAATTAAAAACATAATAGAGTACAGTTTTTTTGTAAGTTACAGATCTGAGAAGAGTGGAATGCTTTTTTGGAGCCGGGGATAACATTTTACTTAATTGGGATTCAAAGTTAGTAACCACTGTTGCCAAATCAATTGCAAGTGTTCCATCTATAAAAATTGTTCTTCATTTGAGGAGCCATACAGAAACAGGCAGTGGGTCAGATTTGGCCCATGGAGCAGTTTGCCAACCCCTGTCCTAAAAGATTGAGTTAAAGGGTGTGGGGAGTGGAAGTCTTTCCTTTGATTTAAGTAGCTCTGTGGGACTCTAGCTGTTTAAAATCTCCACTAGTGCCTACTTATTGGCTGGATTTAGTATGTTGCAAGGAAAAGCAAATAGAATTTTCCCATGAATTTCTGGTGTTTGAAACAAGAATTTTGATCTGATGACTGACAATTTTTCTCCCAGTTACTGTGTGAGGAGTGGAAACACGTCTGCTGTTTTTGCTTGGGATTTGAACTTCTGCTATGATCCCAACCACCAACAGGCACGATCTTGGTGTCCTATTGCAGGAGTCAGGCCATTCCTTGTGGCTGTTGGGGCCAGCTCAGGTGTCAGAACCTGGCTGCATGGAGGGAGTCCAGTTGTTCCTAACAGGCCACCCTTCAGAAAGCACTGCCTGAATTTCTGCCGAATGGGCCTTATGAGTCAGTCCTCTGCTGCCTTTCAAGTTCCCCTGAAAGGGGATCAGGCCAGGGACGATTTGTGGGCTCTTCACCCTCAGCCAATTCTCTCAAGGGAGAGAGAAGATGGGATATTCTAAAAGTATTTCAAAATACTGCTGGAAAGCCCCAAGGCATATTCAGGGCTAAATCTAAAAGTGGCAGGTGTTCTGTGCGGTGACCTCCAGAGAGGAAACGAGGCCTGTCTAAAACCCTAGACTCCACCTCCTACCTTCTCAGTGGGCTACAGGGAACTGGGCCTGGAGATTCGGGAACTCAGCTGGAACCTTGTGTGACTATAGTCTGAATCTGTGATCTGTAGTTATGTCCCACTGTGATTTGCTCTTCATTGTCGCTCATGGTTTTCAGGTGGTCTTAAGTTCATGGCCTAAACTTAGGGCAGAGAAGCACTCGTCTGAGGTGCAGAGAGCACGTCTTTGGCCAAGTGGTCTCTGATCCCCGGCTCCTGCCAGATCTGCTCTTGAGAGAAGCTGCTTCCACTGTTAGTTTTCACTGTGTAGACGTGCAGGGATGCAGGGAGGTCTTCAGAGCGACCTGACGAGGGTGAGGAGGAAGCACCAGCGAGGGGTCTTCTCTGCCCGGTGACCTCTGACCACAACCTTGGAGTGAGGGCAGGGCCCTTGAGCTGCCTCTGCTGAGAAAGTTCCTGGGCCCTTCGGGTGGAGGCACCACTGACGCACTGCTGCCCGTAGTGTGATGCAGCAACGTGGATGATGTCAAATGAACGGCTCCTCTGGCTTCCCGCCGGGCCCTGCTCGGCCTCTTGCCCTTCCCCCGCACGGCGAGTGGACACTCAGTCATGTTCCCTGTGCATGTTCCACATCGTTCCCTCATCACAGAACCCCAGGAAGGACTCGGGACGTGGCATCAGGGATTTCAGCACAGGAGAAAATTCCAAGGAAGGGCAGCTTGTGAAAGAATCTCTTCTTTCCATCTGAGAGAGAGAAGATGCCGGGGATGGCCGTAGGGACTGCACATAGCTCTGAGCCACAGGGCTGACAGCTAGACGTACCTCAGAGGCTTTCCCAGGATTACATGAAGTCACCTGCTGTTTTTTAGATCTATTGGCACATTGGCTGGAGGTGGTGTCGGAAGAGGAGAGGTCTTAGTGCTAGAGCCGGTCTTGCTGCCGGCCCTGTCACTGAGAAGGCACTGGCCACATCTTTGGGGTCCCGGTGTGTGTCTGATGAAGGTGCCACTCAGTGCTGAGACGTGGGCTCAGTGAATGCCGGAGCTGTTTTTAATTGAACTATAGTTGATTTGCAATATTATATTAGTTTCAGGTGTACGCTTTCTGATGCAGATTTTTATGTGAAATCTACCAACAGTGTGTCAAACTGACAAACTTTTTTCATTCCCCATGTAGAACAAAGTGCCATCGCAGCTTGCAGGCCTCAGTTGAAGCCTCTGAACGTAAAGCTCTGTCACCAGCTGTACCTTGTTCTTCCAAGATTGTCATCATAGTGGCCTTTGACATCTGGGAGGCCTGCAGTCCTGGAAGCTCTGCCCAGGGATGTGCAGTGGGTCCTCAGAGTGTGGGCAACACCACCTGTGGCACAGGTGGAAGGCGCCAGGTAACAGAGTTGCCACAGAATCCACGGGAAACAGATCTACATTTCAGTGAGTCTGAGATGCTGTCCGCTATGAGATGCACCATTATTTTATGTACTATCAAGAAAAAAAACACTGCCGATTATGAAGGTAAAACGCTACTGATTGTAAGGAATGTCCCAGGTCCAGAAATGTTAGGATGTGAAAGTGTCCATTTTAGAGTTGGCGAGAAGTAGGTTACCTTGTCAGCTGTGATGAGGACCCCGGCAGTGAAGGACGGAGACCACCTCACATCCCCTGCTAAAAAAGTTAACCTGGCCCTTACACTACGATGGGAAATCTGACCTGGACACCTCGTTTTTCTTTTTACTAAATAGAGACTTCACGAACCTAGAAAGTACTTCAAGCAGTAGAAAGGGAATAGAATGGAAGATGAAGCTCCCTCCCGCTTCTGAGCCAGCCTCTCAAGGCAAGGCTCCATGTGTTGTGGGCCCCTCTGAGGTCGAGTACGCATGTGCAAGCCATGCCTCCCTCCCCTCGCTCCTTCCCACCCACGCCCCTAACAGTCAGGTCTCACATAGCTGGGAACGTGGCCTTCACTTTGCTCTTCCCTTGGACATTTTTCTCCCTAACAGGACTTCTCAAGTTCCCTGCCGAGCAGCTCCTGGAGAACCACCCTGTAGTTCTGAACAGCTGCTAAGCAGACAGTACACAGTGTGCCACCCCCAGTGACCAGGCCCTTACTGCTGACGCCGAGGTCATCTCTGACATTTTGCTGCTGTTCACCAGGCTTGGGGAGTGTGTGTGTGCCTACATCCGTGGAGTAAAGTCCCAGAAGTGGACTTCCCTGTCCAAGGATGGGCATTTTAAATTTTGTCATTTTCAAGTTGCCTCCCAAAGAAGTATTAGCTTACTCTCCCACCAACACCATAGGACAGGGTCCCTCCCCTCCCTTTCTCTGTGATCATAACTCCTTTGCCTGCCCATCTTTGAGCTGAGCATGCTATGTCATACTTTCACTTGCATTTTCTTATGGGCGAGGCTGAGTGTCTTTTCTCAAGTTGGAAAGCATTTTTTTCCCTCTCAATTGTGTCATCTTTGTTACTTTTTCCTACTGATTTCTAAGTGTGCCGCACATGAAGGAGTTTTTGCTGTCTGAGACGGTCGTTTGAAGCATAAACAAGTGGCTCTTGTGTGGCTTGGCAGGGTTGGCCTGTGAGTGGCCACCCTCACCAGCCACCATGGCCCCTGTGGTACAAGCAGCTCAGATTGGAAACTTCCCTGTGGTCACCTGGGGACGTTTTCAGTCCCTCCTCGAAACCTGTCCACCCCCGAGTCCTGTGGATGAGGACAGGCATGCGGCAGGAGAGTGGTTTCCTGACACCACCCAGAGCTGGCTGGGTGGCGCTGGTGTGTGCTCTGATGCACACCTTGGCAGTGCTTTGAAAAGCGCAGACCTCGTGCCCACCAGCAGGCTCGCTAAGTTGATACTTGCTTCCAAAAGCCAGTTCTCAGGTCCACTGCCACCTTCTCGGCCCAAGTCACCGTCACCTCTCTGGGCTCTCAACCCTGCCTCCATCTCCTACAGGCACTTTCCCACACATAGTGAAATCGGCAACCTCATCCCCATCTCTTCCCTCAGCTTGGAAGGGTCTTCCCTCTCCTCTCTGTGTGGCTGACATCCCATCACCCCCAGTGCAACGATGTGCAACTCCCGAGAGTCACTCTGCCCCATCTAAACTAGCCGCCCTCCAGTCCCTCTGTCCACATCACCAGACTGTGTTTTGTTCCTGGCAATTACTAGTATCTATCAAGCTAAGTTGTTCCTTAGTTGGCTTAGTTGTTCCTCTTTCCCTCACTGGAGTGGGCCTCATGCAGCTGCCTCATCTGCCACGGGCAGTGGTGAGGGAAGGTTCCCAGTGGCCTGTGAGGCCTCCCGCTGCCTGCGCCATGTACTCACTAAACGATGGATAGACAGTGGGGTAATTAATTGGGTGGACTGATGGACTGGCTAAGGAGTCTGGCAGTTCCAGGTGTGAATGGGTGAGAGGATGGAAGGACAGGCACGAGTGAGCGAGCGGAGGAGAGATCTTCACGTAAACTAGCCGGCGGGACCCCCGCGCAGGACCACAGCGGGTGCGCGGATGCCGGCTCCTCCGCACCAGCTGTGCGTGGCAGGTTCCTTAACCTCTCTGTATCCACTTCACAAGTTTGCTCTAAGACTTCCATGAGGTTTTAGGTGTGGTGAGATTCTCACAGTCCTCGGAACACAGCAAACACTTAGTAAACGTTAGTTAGCTACTGTTAAATCAAAACCACCGCATTCCACGGAAGAGAAACTCCCCAGGTCTCCGGAAGCCCGGGGGTTCCGGGTTCCGGCTCAGAGCTGCGCGCCCGCTATGGGCCGGCAGAGGGAGCTCGCGTGCCGCGGAGCGCTGCGCAGGCCCTGACCCCCAGGGCTGCGGTGGAGTAGGGGACAGATGTGGCCTCTGGACAGAGAGGGACCACTTCTGAGCTGGGCTCTCAGACCTCTGGGTGTGTGCATTTGGCGCAGGGGGACCCTGGCAGAGACCCGAGGAGGGAGGTGCACCACTCCCCCACCCCATGCCTGGAGGACCTCTGCCGGTGGGACCCTGGCTACCAGCAGTTTTTACTGAGAATGAGCTAAGGCCCAGAAGGGGTCCCCAAGGTCACACAGCCCAGGTGTTCGTGGTTATTATGGTGGCAGTGGATTAAAGGCTTTTTTATTTTAATCACCAGTTACCACTTCTGAGCTACCTTTTAACCCTCCCTTGGAGGAAGGCATTTTGAGAAAAAACCATGTCCTCCCTTTCTTCACCGGCCCACCCAGTCGCCCTTCTTCAGCCCTCAGTTTACAGGTCACCTCCTCCATCTGGGTTAGGAGCCAAACCCCATCCCTGAGCTTTCCCAGTGGAGCTTTCATTAATTGGGTCATTCATTCATTCATTCATTCAAAAAACATCTATTGAGTGCTTTCTGTGGGCTGACCTCTGTGCTGAAGTCACAGCAAGGGACAAAACAAAAAACCCTGCCTCTGAGCTGACATTGGAATAGGGCAGACCGAATGACAAAGTGAATTCACAATGTCATTTCAAAGCATTAAGCACATACTCGAAATACCCAAGTAAAGGAACAGGATGGAAGGGCAGGGCTGGGCAGGGAGGGCTTTGCTGAAGAGGTGACTCCAAATGTGCAGAGGACCTGCTGTGCCCAGAACCTGTCAGGGTGAAGTTCCAGGTGAAGGGAATTGCAAGAGCAAGGGCCCTGGGGTGGGAATGTTCAGGTCACACGGTCACAGTAGAAGTCCGCAGTGCCTGGCCCATAGTAGGAGATGTGCTGTGCCAGGCCCTGTGCTGGGCACTGGGGAGGCGACATCTGATGTATGAATGAATGAATGAATGAATGAATGAATGAATGAACAGACCCAAAGTTTGCCAGAGTCCAGCTGCTTTTGTTCCAGTTTCATTAGCTTGACCCCAGGCCTCTCCCACACACACTCTGGCCTCATCTACGGGCTGGCTGGGGATGATTTTCCAGTCCCATCTCTGGCTGGAAGGGCCCCTGCACAGCCTCAGATACACCCCCGCCCCAAACTTGCCTGATCCCACCTTTTTCTATGGCCTAGAAACTGGCCCAGAGTCCACGTAGCTTGTCCAAGGGCTTACGGTTGGGGGGTAGGGTGGTGTGGGCAGGCGATTCCAGGGACATTAGGCCTTTCCTCAGAAGAAGGCAGGGTCTGGGGCTACAGGAGCCGACACCCCACCCTCCTTTGTCCTTTGAGATTTTTCCCAAAGGATGGCCAGGTAGGCACATTCAGTCACAAATAGCACACAGAGGGAGGATACTCCTGTCTGTCTGACTCTTCATTCAGCAAATATTGTGAGGTCCTCCTCTGTGCCAGGCACTGGGTGCAGAAATGG
The DNA here is from genome assembly GCF_009834535.1 of Camelus ferus. NCBI lineage: Eukaryota > Metazoa > Chordata > Mammalia > Artiodactyla > Camelidae > Camelus > Camelus ferus. The sequence continues at coordinate 5,547,549 of NC_045714.1, read as the reverse complement.
ACAGGACAGAAAAGTCTCTGCCATCATTCCAGGCATGGGAGACAGAGAGGAAAGAAATAATGGATAAACAAGAGAATTTCACAACTGGATCAGAGCAATAAAAACAGTACAGTGGGCTGATGTGACAGAGGAGAAAGGATGGGGTCTGCTTTACCTGGGGGGTCAGAGAAAACCTCTAAGTAGGTGACATCTGAGCTGAGTGCTCACTGGAGAAAGAATTGGCAGAGGGAACCGCAGTTGCAAATGTCCTGAGGCAGGCATGAGCTTGGTGGGATAAAGGAACAGCAAGGAGATCAGTGTGGCTGGATCAGAGTGTGTGATGGTGTTGGTGGAGAAGTGAGGAGGATGGGATGGAGGCAGATCCCTCAGGCCCCTGAGGACCACTGTGTTGGGAAGAATGACAGACCTCCTCGTGGGGTGATGTGGGGGTTAAATGAGACAGTACAGGAAAGTGCCTGAGACAAAATGTGAGCTATTATTATTACTATTTTTATCAATCACTGTCATTCACCCCAGATCTGGGCCTGGGGACCATCCTAGGAATGGTCATCAGGTCTTTCAGAGTCTATCTGTGGCTCGTAGCATAGTGGTCCCCTCTGTTGGCCCAGTTGCCTGGACAGTAATGAACACTGCCTGCCATGAGGTGGTGGCTTATCTAGCTCCAGGGTCCCTGGAGTGGCCTCCCCTCCCCAGGAGCTGTGCCCTGGCTGCCATGCCCCAGCCATTCACAGTTTGGGGGCATGTTCCCCACCTTGGTCTGAATCCTAGCTCTCCTGGGTCACCCTGAGTTGATGATTTGTCCTCTCTGAGCCTCAGACAGGACCACCCTCCACCTGCCCAGGCCAGCCTTGCCCCCACCCCCACCCCCTCATCCCCCGCAGTGGCTCCAGTGCTCAAGCCGTGGGTTCTTTGGAATGTGATTATTTTGCTTCCCAGATAATTCAGGCCAGAAGACCGGGCTGGCCACTTCCGGCCACACTGTTCTCACTGCCTTCCTAACCCTTCACTTCACAAACTTGACACTGTGGTCAGAGGCCTAAAGCCAGACTCAGGAGCCCTTGTGCCTCCCCCTCTTGCCCTGGCCCCTGATCAGTGCCCAGCTCTAGGAATCTGACTGTTAACCCCCAGGACCCTCAGCTGTCTCTTTCCCACAAATCCCAACTGAGAACATGCTTACCCAGCCCCACAAATCCCAACTGAGAACATGCTTACCCAGCCGTGGAGTCGAGGGAGCATTCACTCTACAGTTTACAGGGTAATTCCAAACCATAGAGATCCTTGGAGTTTCCCAGTTACCCCAGGTACGCATCAGCATCCACCCCTCCATATTCAGCCATTCAACAAGTATTTAGTGAGCACCTACTGTGTGCTAGGCACTGCCCTAGGCCCAGGGGATACATCAGGGAACAAAACAGGCAGAAATACCTCCCTTCATGAAATTGACATTCGGGGGTGGTAGTGATGGATGGAGAAGGGAGAAACAATTAACAAGTGAATGTTCAAGTATGTAAACTATTGGTTGGTGATAAATGCTATGGAGGAAACTAAAGCCGGGTGGAGGGTACTGGTGATAAGAGTAGGGCAGGGGACAGGGTATAGCTCAGTGGCAGAGTGCATGACTAGCATGCAAGAGGCCCTGGGTTCAATCCCTAGCACCTCCATTAAAAATAAATTTTAAGAAACCCAACTATCTCCCCCACAACAAATAAACAAAACAAAGAGTAGGGCAGGGAAGCCCTGATATTTGAGAAGGTGGCATTTGAATACAGATTTGAAGAAGGTAAGGAAGTAAATCATGTAGACACCTGGAGGGACAAGAATCTGGTAGAGGAAACAGCCTGTGCAAAGGCCCTGAGGCAGGAGTGTGCCTCATTTGTTAGAGAAACAGCCAGGAGGCTCATGTGACTGGAACAGAGTGAGTGAAGGGGAGGAGGGAGAGGATCAGGTGCAGGAGACAAGGGACAAACAGATCATGCAGGTCCTTGTAAAGATGCACCTCTCCTCTGAGGGAGATAGGAGCTGTGCAGAGGAGGAACGGATGTGACTCAGGTTTTCAGAGTCCCTCTAGCAGCAGGCCATGGGGGTAAGGGTGGAAGCAGGGGACCAGTGAAGAGACCAAGATAGACCCGGAGGTGGGGAGATGGGAAGGAGAGGATGGAGCAGCCCCAGGCATTCCCAGGAGAGCAGATAAGAAGTGGGTGGATGCTGGACACTGTATGTCATTGATTTGAGGATGCATGTTTTTTCACATCATACATCTCTCAGATCATTTTCCATGGCCTCTTAGATTCAGGGAAATACGGAATGTTCAGACAATGGAGTCCATGGAACTCGCTCACAGAGGTAGATATGGGGTGTAAGAAGAGGAGAGGAGCAGGGGGATCCCCAGTTCTGGTCTGAGCCCAGGAATTGGCCTTTTCCTGTCCCAGGGTAGGCTCCAGAGGAGCCAGTTTGTGGTGAGCCATCCAGTGCCGGATGTGAGTGTTACACTGTGATGCCTACGAGACTCCCAGAAGGAGGGACCAAGGGGGCCAGAAGGTCCAGAGCTGAACAGAGAGCTGGGACAGGACACACACTGGGGCTAGGGCATGGAAATGGAGTTTAAGGCCCCGAGTCTGAGCTCCCCAGGGGCACCATCGGTGGAAAGAGAAAGGGAGGCTCATATAACCTTCCGCTGCTCATGGCTTTCAAATTAGGAAGAGGTCCCCTTCCTGCAGGGGTAGCCCACCTGGGCAGGAGACCTGGGAGTCACTGGCTCTCCACCTTTCCTCATGGGCATAGCCTTGCACCAGGCACAGAACACAGCCAGAACTGGACTCCACCTTCTACTCAGCCCTCTCCTGCATGGCCTTTGGGTCTTCTCATGTTAACAGGATAAAATTGAGGCCCAGAAAGGCTGAGTGACTGGCCCAAGATCACACAGCTCTAAGCCACAAAGTGAGATTCAACTCTGACCAGTATGGCCTCCAACCAGTCACACTGCCTTTATACCCCCGACCCAACCACAAAGACTACCAGCTACTTGACCTGCCTAGCAAGGTCAATTCACAGCACTGATTAAATAAATTAAAGTGCCTGAGTACATCACATCCACAATCTCACTTCCCCTCTCCATCATCCTGCAATGTTGTTGGCGCTCTCATTTTACAGACAAGGACGCTGAGGCTGAGAGAGGTTAAAACACTAGCTTAAGGTAATCCACTAGAGCTGGAATCTGAACCCAGGAGTATCTGGGTCCAGAGCTCTCCCTCTGTGCCCCCTGGGCGGACACTGAGGTGACCCAGGGACTAAGAATAACCATCAAGGCTTAACAAGCTTCTTCTGCTAGCTGGGCACATTCATGGAAATCTTCCCCCAGCCCTAGAGGCAGCAACTACTTATCAAACCCATTTTATGGAAGAAGAAGTTGAGGCTTAAATGATTGTCTGAGGGAGTCCACTGGCCCCTGCAGCTCCTCGTGCCTCCACTGACATTATCCTTCTCAAAGACCCTGAGGTGGTAGGAGCAGCCGGTGATGCTGGATGGCTTTGGGCCATTTGCTGGCCCCTGAGCCTCCGTCCCCTCAGCCTGACCACAGGCCATGACCCAGAGACCCGAGCTCCCCTCCAGCCCCACCCCAAGAACCCAGCCCCGGGAGGGACACTTGAATGCCTCTACTCACTCCCAGATCCATTAGGCTGATGTCCTGTGACAGCTTAACCCAAGGCCAGTGCTTCCTGCGCAGTTATAGCTATATGGCCCTCAAGCCTGGCAGAGCAGGGATCCTGGGGGACCCTGAGCCAGGCCCAGGGAGGCAGACCCCTACTGGCCAGCCAGGGCCAAATCTTCATGGGCTATGTGTGGTAGTTTCCTTACCCACCACAGCTCTGTTCAGATAAATCACAAAACCGGCCCCCCTGGCCAGACACTTGGTATGGCCAAGCACCTTCCTGGCCTGAGTTCCTGGAAGCCTGCCCAGCCTTGGTGTAGGGGGAAGGGGTGGGAAGGGACCTTGAGGCTCAGGGATGCCATTGGCCTAAGACACACAGCTGGTAAGTGGCTGATGGGGGCTTGAAGAGGGTCTGAGCAACTCAGGATTATCTGCTCCGTAGCTGGGCTGCAAATCAGTTGCAGCTGCTGCAGTCCTGACCCCTGGGGGGGCCCTGAGATGGGTGCAGGGGTCCTTGAATCTGAGCAGCATCCAAGAATACCGTGTGTTTGTATGTATGTGTGTGTGTGAATGTAGGAAGAAAATCTAGAAGGAAACACTCCATTTTGATATCCTCAGTTCAGCAAATTCCCAACCAGAAGTAGCTCCCTCCCTGAGACACTAGGCAAAGTCTGGAGATATTTTGGTTGTCACACTGCATAGATGCTCCTGGCATCTGACGAGTAAAGACCAGGGGTGCTGCTAACCATCCTACAGTGCGCAGGGCCGTCCCCACAGCCAGAGTGACTAGTCCACAACACTGGTGGTACCAAGGTAAAGAAACCCTGGTCTCACCTGTGCGAACATACTGTAGAGCTGTGTCTTTCTTCCCTGTAGCCTTTCACATTTCCTAAAGGGAAGTGACTAAGAGTATGTACTGTGCAGCCAGGACTGGGGTTTACATCCCATCTTACCAGCTGTGTGCCCCAGGCAAGTGTCCTCCCCTCCCTGATCACCAGCTGCGGCCTAGGGGGCTCACGATGCCCGCCTTCAGGGCTGAGGGAAGATACAGTGAAATGATGTCTATGAAGGGGCTGGCTCAGTAGACCCTCAATTTGTGTTGTTGGGAAAAATAATAGTAACTTGCCAGCACGTCACATAAAGTCACTTAGGTCACCCTCATCCAATCCATTGAGGGAGGGATTGTTTTTATTCTCTATTTGGCAGATGATGAAATTGAGGCACAGAGAGGTTAAGCAACTTGCTTGACATCACACAGTAAGTGGCAGAGGAGGGACTGGAACCCTCGCTTCAGAGCCCAAACCCCCACCCTCCAACCACTGGGCCTCTCACTGCCTCTAACATCAGGTAAAGGGGTTTTTCCAGTTGAGTTTTCCCAATTATCTTCTCTAAAACTTGGGATGAGTCTTTGTTGGAATTCAGATCATTGCTAAAATGACAGGTGCCCCTTGTAGCCAGCCACTACTCTCCTGCCCGGTCCTGCTTTATGGTGGTTCCCAAGAGAAGAGCCAAGACCACTGGGAATTTCATGCCCCCTTCTGCCCTGAGCTGACTTCAAAACCCTCTGTGTCATGAGCCTCGCTTTGATTTCAGGCATTTTATGGACATGAAATCCAAGCCTTGGTCTTTCTAAAGATATGGAGCTCCTTGGGGGTAGGGTGGCCTTGTGGGGCCATGGGGGAGCGGCTGGGCTTTGGGGCAGGGGTTGGGCTTTGCAAGGATCTGAGGAAAAGTCTAATCTCCCTTTAGGATTGGGGGCTGTGTCCTGGGAGAGTGGGCCCATGGCCCACACCGCTTGGTGAGCACCGGTGGGTCAGGTAGGTGCTCTAGCAGCCTGGGACAGGGGTTTCCTCTCACCCACTCTTCATAACAGCTTCCACGAACCGGGCAACTTTCCCCCAGTTACAGATGGGGAAACTAAGGCTCAGGTAGGGGCAGCCAGTCATCTATCACTCAGCCCAGAGTTGGGTTTCAGGCTCTTTTCCCCTGCAGCCCACTGCCTCTTGGCCTCCAGAGGCCACAGTGAGAGGGACTAAGGGCAGACAGGTGGAGAACTTCCCTCCCAATGTCCTGGGCTCTGGGCTCTAACTGAAGGGACCTTGGGTGGACGTTCTGAGGAGTGTCCATGACGTGGGGACAAGCACTGGATGCAGGGTCTCTGGAAGGCATCAGCAGCGGGAGGTGAGGCCCCGGGACTTCAGCCCTGGGTTCCAAGCTGCCTGCGGACCTGGCTTTCTGGGGTTGGGGGTTGACGCCTCAGAACCTGATTTTCTTGTCACATCAGCCAAATGACTTCAACAGCCCCTCATGCCCACCCCCTTACTGGCCGGACCTCCTCCAGCTCCCTTACCCCGCAGTCCACGCAAACCCAATCCCCTGGCCACACATGACTGGCCCTGGACTGCCCACCGGAGCCGAGCTGCTTGGTTCATCCCTTCGTTCACCTGATCGTCCATACAGGTGGAACCTGTCTGCATTTCCTGGGCTTGCTGCAACAAATTGCTGTTAACTTGGTGGCTTGAAACAGGAGAAATGTATTCTGCCGCAGTTCTGGTGAATTCCAAAATCGAGGTGTCAGCAGGGCCATGCCCTTCTAAAGGCTTCAGGAAAGAATCCTTCCCTGCTGTTCCAGCTCCTGGGGGCTCCCAGTGTTCCTGGGCATTCCTTGGCTTGTAGAGACAGCCCTCCAGTCTCTGCCTCCATCTTCACATGGCCTGTGTGTCAGTGTCCTCTTCTCATAAGGACACCAGCTGTTGGATTCATGCCCCACCCCCACCGAGTCTAGTATGAGCTCATCTTAAGATACTTAACTAATGTCATCTGCAAAGATACTGTTTCCAAATATGGTCACATTCTGAGCTTCCAGGTGGACATGGATTTTGGGGGGACACTATTAAACTCACTATGAGCACCTACAGTGTGCTCTAGGCCTTGGGGACAGAGTGGTGAACCAGACAGGGTGGGCTCAGCCCTCACGGAGTTACAGTACAGAGGTGGGCTGGAGAGAGACAGAAATGGATAATGTTAGAAATGATGCTGCAATAAACTCCACCAAGAAACGCTGGACTTGGGACATGGACAGCAAGACGGGGAGACTTTGGCTGCGCTGGAGCCAGACCATCAGCACCCACCCCACCCCCCAGCCAACTGGCTGCCTGTCCCAGGTCTGTGCAGTGACTTCCTCCCCACTCCGAGTCCCCCGGACATGTCCCGGGGCCTCAGCTCAGAACTCACCTCCTCCTAGAAGCCTCCCCTGACCCCACAGTTGCGCCCTCTGGGTTCCCAAGGGCCCCTGAACTTTCTTCCAGCATTGGTTGGTGGTAGGGTTTTTTGTTTTGTTTTTTTTTCAACTTGGGAAATCTTCAAGTCTATTTATTTACAGAAAGAATGTTTTCTGTAGAAAAAATAATTAAATCTTTGATAGAAAAATTCAGTGTGGAGGTGGGTATAGCTCAGTGGTAGAGCTCATGCTTAGCATGCATGAGATCCTGAGTTCAATCCCCAGGACCTCCACTAACAAAAAGAAAAAGAAAAAGAAAAATACATTAACTTTCTCCCCTCTGTAAGTCCACTGGCTGGAAATTACCTTCCTTGGCAGGTAGATGCACTCAGCGTAGTCAATGGTACACAGTAGATGCTCCATAATGTTTGAATACACAAGTGGCCAGTGTTAGGCCCTGGAGACCATGAGATGATTAAGTCACCACCTCTGACCCCCAGGAATTCACTGAGGTACAACCCTGTGCTGCCCCGTTAGAGCGGGGCATTCAGTTGTGTTTCATGATGCTGGCGAGTTGCCTGTGGGGGTCCCCTCCATCTTTGCTGCTGTCACTGGTGAGGGGAGCCCTTGGTGCAATCAGGGCGGGACCTTGGATGAGGTGGGCCCAAAAGCTGGTGGGACAGCGGCTGGGAGAGGTCCAGGCCAGGCTGTAGGGATGTGGGAAATTCCAGCCCGTGGCCTCAGGGAATTTCCTCTGGGCCTCCACTCCGGTGGCCATCTTTCAGCATCTGAGCCTTCTGTCCACAGCCCCTGCCCAGGCATCAGGACCTGGCCTGGTAGGGTGCACTGGTTGATCCATTAGCATTTACTGAGCACCTATTGTGTGCCAGGGGCTGCATTACATGTGCGCTTGTGAATAAGACCAGCCCTGTACCTCCCCCAGGGAGCTTGTGTTCCAGGTGGGGTGACAGTCGCAGACAAATCAGTAAGACGTGGGGGCCAGAAAGAGAAGGCAGAAGGGTTCAGGGAGTGGCAGATATTAAATAGAGAGGAAAGGGCAGCCTCCTGGAGGAGGTGACATTTGACAGAGTCAGAAGGGGAGAAGAAATGTTAAATGCCTGGGAAAGAACATTTGGGGAAAGCAGAGGAAAGGTGTGAGGTTGCCTTCAGGTTCAAGGGAGAGGGAGGAGCTGGTGTGGCTGGAGCCAAAGGCAAGAGGGCAGGAGGGAGTGGAGGCAACAGAGCATGTCCCATGGGGCCTCGTGGCCACAGTGAGGACTCTGGCTCTTCTCTGGTTGAGGTGGGAGCACAGGACAGACGTGTCTGAGTCTAACACGGGTTCCTCAGTCTCAGCACTCTGAACATTGGGGCTGGATCATTCTCTGGGGGCTGTCCTGGGCACTGTAGGATGTTCAGTAGCAGCCTGGCCTCCACCCTCTAGACACAAGTAACACACCCCTCTGCCAGTTGTAATGCCAAAATGTCCCCCAGACATTGCCACATGTTCCCTGGGGTTGGGGGGGAAATCACTCTGTTAACCTGAAAGGAGAGACTGGGAGTGAGGCAGGAAGCGAGGAGACCAGCGAGGAGGAGTGTGCGATGGTCCAGCCAGAGATGTGGTGGGTGGTGGGTGGTGGGGAGAAGCAGTTGGTTCTGAATCTAGTTTGCAGCAGGAACAGACAGGAGGTGCTGACAGGTTGAATGAGGGAAGGAGAAGGGTCGAGAAGACTGGGGGTTTCTGGCCAGAGCCACTGGGTCTAGGGACCATGGAGGGGGAAGCCATGTGATCTGTGTGGGGTGGGAGGTGCACAGAGAGTGGAGCTGGGTCTGGACATATGGGTCCTGGGAGTCACTGGGCTGTGGGCCTTGGAGCAGGAATAAAACACCAGACATCACTGAGCCAGGCAAAGTCTGTGGCAAGCTCTCCTGTGCAGCTGAATCCAGGACTTTCACAGCTTGCCACAGCCTCCCCTTATGAAGCATCTTTTGTTGGGCCACCTGTACCCATGTGATCTCATTTGATTTTCACAATGGTTTTTCAAGGCTGGCGCCCTTGGAAGCTCCAGTTAGGATGAGGTTTCAGGGGCCCAGAGAGGCTGAGTGACTTGCCTAAGGTCACACAGCAAGTTCAGCCTGGGGAATGAGAGGAAGCCAGCTCGCCCCAGGGCCCCAAATCTGGTCTGTGTCCAGCCCCTGGTGGTGGGCTAGGTGGGAATGAGAGCAGGGTTTGAGGGGAGGGAAGCTTTATTTTCTAACTTCGCAATTTTCTGAAGTTTCTGCAATGAACACGTTTCTGTTTTGCATTCAGAGAGAAATACAACCAAGAAAGGGGGTTTGGGGCTTGTTTTTTAGGAGTATGAATCTGAATCTGTCACAGATTCACCCCACAGAACAGCTGACTGGCTCTGGATCTCAGTTTTCTTGTCAGCAGCATTGCTGGTGGGCTGACACAAGGAAACAAACTTCAGGGAGGGCAAATTAGTGTGGCTCTCAGAAGACTAAATATGCCTCCTCTGAGATTCTTCTAAGAGCTGATCATCTAAAAAATACTTGACAAAAAAAAAAAAAAAGAAAAGAAAAGAAAATACTTGCCTAAGTCCCCAGAGACACATACGGGGGTGGAGTCCACCTCAGTGTGGTCTGAGGTAGTCAACAACCTAAATGTTCATCAAGGGGAGCCTAGAGAGTCAGCTGAGGTGGCTTTGCAGGGTGGAATACTATGCAGCTGCAAAAAAGAACGAGGATGCAGGGAGGGCCCAGGATGTAATGTTAAGTGAAAACAGCCTGGCACTTCACAATGTATATCTTGACACTATTTGTAAAACAAAATGAAAAAAGGAAAGAGAATAGATGTGGATTTGTTTGTGAATGCTCAGACAATCCCTAGAAAGTACTAGAAGACACTCCACAGGGGCAGGGCTGCGGGTCAGAAGCAGGAAGAAGTCTTGACTTTTTTCCTTCTTTTTCTTCAGTTATTATTATTTATGAATACGAAATAATTCAGCCCAATAAAGAATAACATCCCCACCACACAACCCAAGAGAGAAAATACGGAGCAAACCAAGGCCCCGTGACCCCTCCCAGTTACTTGCCTCCCCACTCGCAGGAACCACCATTCTGAACCTGCAGTTTATCCTTCCCACGAGCGTGTTCACTTTGCTACTCACTTAGAACCCCTTGACTTTTACTGAGTGTTGTGCTTTTTTTTCCCTGTGTGGGCTATCTTTCCCCCTCAGGGATGTAGAAAATTCATTTAGAAGAAGTTTTTTTTGCATTGTCACTCCTCCAGATTGTTTCTGGAGCAATCGGTTTCCTGGAACAGGGGGCTGCACCCCTTGCCTGGGCCCCCAGAGGCCCTGAGGAGAGCAGAGAAGCTGGGCGGTGGAGCAGATGAAGTCCTGGGCACAGCGGCACAGACTCACTTGCCGGGCTTCTGCAGGCCCGGGGCGTGGAGCCAGCAGGCTGGAGCCAGGCGGCCTCCCGGGCCTCCTCACAGCCGCTTTTGATAAAGCCCCTCTGTGCACAGGGTGGGGGGGCCCGGCCGGCTGGAGCCAGCTCACATCTGGAGGCCAGCACAGGCCCGGGGCAGCCGGCGCGGCTGACAGCGGCGCCACCCAGAGCCGCACGCCCGGCACTGGGTAAACAGCCCCGCGCCCACCCAGAGGCTCACCTTTCGCCCACAAGGCTGCCTTTCTTCTCGGACCCGGGCCGAGGCCACCACGAACATTCCTCCCAGCACAGGGCAGAACAGGCCTCTGACCTCGAGGTTGGGCTGAAATCTGAATCCAGGCACCAGTGATGGAGAGGAGGGCCGTGGAAAAGCACCTACTATGTGCTGGGCACTGAACTCATTTCAAGCTCACTGCTGTTCTGGGAGAGGGTACATGTGGTTAAGAGTGTGTGCTCTGGAGCTAGAAGACCTGGGTTCAAATCCCAGCTCCAGCTGTGTGACCTCAGGCAAGGCACTCAACCTCTCTGAGCCTCTGTTTCCTGATCTATAAAATGACAGTTGTAATACTCCCTCCCCCAGTGGGTTATGTGAATATTTAAAGAAGTTATTGTAAGTAAATTGCTCAGAAGAGTGCCTGGCTTATAAGTGCCCGATATTATGACCCATTCAACAAAGTCAATCATTCAACAAAGCTGTATGAGGGTTAAGATGGTGAAAAACAAGGGTTCAGCCTTCAGGAAGCTTTGTTTCTGCTTAGCTGAACAGGGAAACCCCTCAGAGCAGATGGCTCCTGCCTTGTCCTACAGCCTGCTCCCCTAGGACGAGGCTACTGCCTAGTCACCCAAGGGACATTCAGGGCCAGCCTAGGCTCCAGCCTGCAGTGGGAGTAGATGGTCAGGCCAGGGGTCCACACCCCTTTCCCTGGGGATCACAGCCCAGTACCAGCCTGGGGGCAGTAGACCTCTGTCCTCACCTCCTGTCCAAGAGTTTGGTATGTGGGGGCAGGAGAAGCAGCCAGGCCTTCTGACTTTGGACCAGGTGAAGCCACTCCAGTGCATACCCAGCTCTGCCTTTTCCTGGCAGTGGGGCCCTCACCACGTTCTGCTACCTCCATGAACCCCGTGACTTCATTTGCAGGGACAAGGGGGAGAGGACAGCAGCACAGCTACCTCCTAACCCTCCATTTCCTCATCAGCCAGAGGGGCAACAGCACAGGTACCAGTCATGCCATGGAGCTGGGGAGACTCCATGAGAAAGGCCACAGAAAGGGCACAGCGTCTGGCACATAGGAAAAAATCTGAGTGGAAGTCAGGGCGGCTTCCTGGAGGAGGCCATTGTGTTCTCGGGGGCTGGCGGGCGGGGGGAGAAGCAGGAATTAAAGGAGCCTCAGGTAGAGAGAGAAGGGGCAGGGGGACTGAGCTTCTGCCACATACACAGCCTGGACACCAGAACCAGTCATTGTTCCAGCAATCCAACAAGATCTGTGCTCCAGCCATCCCCATTTTACAGATGAAACTGAGGCCCGGAGAGCAAAAACCATTTATTCCCTCAGGGACTAAAAGCCAGAGTCAGAATTTGAACCCAGGAAGCCATAATGTCTCCCTTTCTCCTTCTTCCCTTCCTTCTTTCTTTCCTTGGATCTTTACTGCATCCCCACTGTGTGCTGGATTCACAGAGACAATCAAACCCAGTGTCATCCTCATATCTCTGTCAAACACCAACCTGGAACCATCCCTTGACCCTTCTGGGCCTCGGTTTCTCTCCTCTGAGCAATGGGTTCAAACTCTACAGCCCCTTCTGGCCCAGTGTCCCTGACTCAGGGCAGCAGGGATGAGCGGCAGCTGAGGCCGGCTGGCGGGGGCCTCCCTTCCCCAGTGAGGCAGGGTGGGGGTCCTCCACCTGCTGCTACCCCCTAGTCCCCCGTGAACCTGCTCGCCAGGCTGGAGCCAGCCGCCATCTGGAGCGACGGGCTGTTTATGGAGCCAGGCGGCGGCGGCCCTGGCCCTGACCCGGCCAATCTGGAAGCGATTAGCAGCCCGGGCTGGGGAGCATTTGGAGTTCTCATCAGTGGGTCGGGACCACCCCCCCACAACGCCCACACCCCACACCACCCGGAGCCAAGGCAGCTCTGGGGGTCCCTGAGGAGCCCCCTTTCTTGCAGGGCACTCCAGCTCGGACCTGCTCCAAGGCCTAAAGCTCTGAAAACCAGCAATGGCGAGACTGGGCCACACACAGGCCAGGATGCGGGGGTGGGTGGGGAGATCTGGGGCCTTCCTGGAGGAAACCTCGTGCAGAATTGCTTTCTGGCATGTTTGGTTTCGAATATACATACAAGTGCACAGAGGAAACACACACACACACACACACAAAACTCAAACAGCATGGAGGGTGTAAAAAGCATAAAGTGAAAAGTCAGTGTCCCTCCCTTCCTCTCCCAGGTCCCCACTCTCCCCACTGCACAAATTCAGTGTTTTCAGTGCTGCGGATCTCTGTCTTAGATGGTGTGAGCCTCTACATACATATCTTTCTAGTTATTCTTGCCTTTTCCTACAACTGGCAGCCGACTTTATATCCTGTCTTGCCTCTTCCTTTTTTCTCCTTTGGATGAATCCATATTTCTACCACGACTACCACTAATAATCATAATGTTAATAATAATATTAGCAGCAGCAAAGGTTTCTAGAGGTCTTACTATGTGCTGGGCACAGGTCTAAATGCTTTACATGGATTAATTAATGACTCAGAAGGGTGAAGTGATCCTATTAGGAAGCTGTATCATTCTTATCATCTCCATTTTGTAGATGGGGACACTGAGGCACAGAATGGCAAGGTGCCTGCCTGGTGCCACACAGCAGTGACTGGCAGAGCTGGGATTCAGGCCCAGGCTGTCGGGCTTCCAGGTCTGTGCTCTGAACCTCTGCACCATCCAGCCTCTCCCAAGGCTCCGAAATATTCTGCTGTCTGGATGGACCCCGGTGGATTTGACGAGGCCTCAGGTGATGCACCACCGGGCTATTTCCATCTTGGGCTGGTGCCAAATGTGCTGAGAACACCCTGGTGTATTTCATGCCACATGGAGTTGGGGAGTGGTCCATTCTCAGAACGGCCTGGCCAGTCACAGGGGTGAGCAGTCCGAGGGGTGAGGCCACTGCCCAACTGTCCTCTGTGGTGGATGGAGGTGATGCTGACTCCTGATCCAGTCCCCTGGGAGAAGGGAGGAAGCCTCAGCTGCCACGTCCTGGGCCTGTTTCCAGGGAAACCCAGGCCTGGCCCAGCACACCCAGGATTTTAGCTTCTCGGTCTGCACTAAGCCTGCCCTCCCATTCTCCTCTGTTGTGTGGACAAGACTCCAGTCTCTCCTCTGGTCTTTGCCCCTCCAGCCTCACCGGCCAGTCCCAGGTCCGTGCCGCAACTAGAGCAAAGCTTCTAAAACCTAAATCAAGTCAGACCTCTCCCAGCTCAACCCCCATCTCCCTCAGGATAAAGTCTAACCCCCTTCCCTCCTTTACCCTCCCCTTCATCCAGTCCAAGCCACAAGCAGGTCCCCAAACTGCCATGCCCGCTGCAACCCCAGGCCTTTGCACGGGCCAGTCCCTGCGTCTGGAGCACCCTCCCCTGCATCTGGCTACCTTCTCCTCATCTTTCCAGTCTGAGCTCACAACCTTCCCCAAACTCCCAGACTGAGGTAGGCAGGTGCCTCCTCTGGTCCCTCCTGCCTGGGTCACCATGAATCTTAGCTTGAATCACATGGTTTTCTGATGACCATCTCCCCTGACAGAATATCAGCTCCAGGAAGATAGAGATTTTTGCCTGATTCATTTTGGTAGCCCTGGAGCCTAGAGCAGAGTCTGGAGCTTCAGTAGGTGCTCAAAAAAATTAGTCGAATCTGTGAAGGTGTGAATGAATGAATGAATGAGTCAGCAGGGAGCCCGGATCTGTTGGCACATGGCTGTCCTGAGGTGGGTGGGGTCCAGGCCTAGCCCTCGGGGAGGGGTGGGGTGCAGCTGGGAGAGGAGGAAACGAGGAAGGATTTATAAAGCACCTGTGGTACATCAGGCACTCACTCTCAGGAATGAGATTTCCTTTGGCCTGCAAGACCCATCATACAGATGAGGAAACTGAACCCATTTCACTCACTCTACAAATCCAGCTTTCAGTCTCTAGACTTTGGGCTGGGGGCAGGGTGACAGCAGGGGACAAGCCAAACACTGACTCTGGTTTTTCGGAGCTGATGGGAAAGTGGAACAGAATGAACCAGAATGAGTGCCTGGTCATCTGAGCAACACCACTCCACCACCAGCCGCTGGTGTGAACCATAGCACCACCCCGAATGACCCTGACCCAAGCGATGGCTCTCCATCCCCGCTTCTGGGTGTTCAATGAAAATAAGCACCATGACCAGCACTGGCGTCGTGCTTACTGCGGGCCTTCATCTGAGCACTTTGCACAGTGCTTGTCTGCTCTCACCCTCCTAGAGGGGAAAGTTATCACTCCATCTTACAGATGAGGAAACTGAGGCCCAGAGAGGGTAAATGATTTGCCCAAGGCCATACAGAGGTAGACCCAGGAAGGTAACACTGTGAAATCACGCACATGGTCACGGACACCAAATTCAGGATGAAGTCACCTTTAGAGGGAAGGTGGGGGAAGCACTGGGGTCCCCCACGTCTCTGCATGTTTCATTTCTTTCTTGGAGGTGGGAATATAGATGCTCAGCCATCATTTCTGAACTCTTTTTGCAAGTGAAAAACCGTCCACAGCAGCACGTAGCCACGCAGCCACATCACGTAGCATGACTAACAGTGGACACGGGGCTGACCTTTGACCCAGCTCTGTCTGACTCGGAGCTGAAACCAGCCTGGGTGAGGGGGCTGCTCCTGGCCCCCCCTTAGCCTCTGTGCCCTCCCGGCTCTCAGTGACGCAGCTGTGGTGGCATTTGGCAACCCGGGCTGCCCGCAGTTACGACAGCCTCAGCATCTGCCAGCTGGGGGCGGGGGAGCCAGGGACCTGCCCCTGCCTCTGCCAGTTGACCCCTCCTCCCAGCAGCCCCTTTCCCGGCTCTGCCTTTCCCCACAGTCTGTTCACCAGCAGGCAACACAGCTGTTTGCAGTGACCAGAAAGTAGCGCCTTGAGGGCAGGAGTCCTGTAAGTGTCCCACTCTCTCCCCAGAACTTGCTAAACGAACAAATAAAATACTAGGTAATGAATTGCAACCCTTCCCTTCCTCCCTCCCTTTCTCTCTTCTTTCCTTCCTTCTTGCCTTCTTTATTGAGCACCTACTATGTGCCTGGCTCTATACTCAGCAATGGGGTCACCACAGTGAATGAAGCAGGCAAAGATCCCTGTTCTTGCAGAGCTGATGGTCTAGAGAGGACGCTAGTCGCCAACACAGTCATCCTGCAAAGAGCAGAACCACAGCTGGAGAAAGGGCAGGGGCGAAAGGCTCCGGGTGCCGTGTGCACCTGCAGCAGGGCGGCTAGACCTCTGGGTGGGGGCGTGTCTTCCAGAGGAGGTGACCCTGCAGCGCCTCATTGGGCAACTACTAAGTGCCAGGTCAGGGGACAAAGCCTGCACCTCCTTGGGAGGCTCAGAGAGCCCTGGGAGTGAGTAGAACACACGTTATACAAGAGGAAACCCTGGGGCGCTGACCCTGCCCTCCCAGCCTGGAATGGTCCCTGAGGAAGTGACGCCCTGAATGCAGCCGGATCAGCAGTGGCTGACAAAGGCGAGTAAGAATATTCCCTTCCCGGCAGGGGCACCAGCAGGAAGGCTGCCACACCCCTGGGAAGTTGGTGGCTCTGCACGGGATGCCCCGCTCTGGCCTTGCTTTCTCCTTTTGTGAAAAGGGAGCAGTGTCCCCACCCCCCTATACAAGAAGGGATGCTGGAAGATTCTCTGGGAGCCTTTTAGGGGCTGAGCAAGGCACTTGATTTAAATCCTGCAGGGTGAGTTGGTTTTTCCCCATCTTCCCCAGGAGGCTGTGAGCTCCGTGGGAGAGAGCCCAGCACAGCATGCCCACAGTAGGTGCTCAGAGCTCGTCTGTGGATTAAGTAGCCAGTGAGTCTCAGTTTCCTCATCTGTGTGATGGGGTAATGCTGGTGTGGCCACAGCGAAGGAATGAATCGCTCTTTACAGTTTGTGCTGCCTCCTCTCCCCAGCTCCTGGGGTTGGGTCAGGCCTCTGTGAACCCCCTAGAGTCCTCGAAAGTGACCCTCTCTGGGGGCTGGGGGAGACAGAGATAAGCGAGTAGACTGAGCAGCTCTCTAACTCCAGACTTTCAGGCAGGATCCTGAGGTGCCCAGACGGAAATGACAAGCCGCCTCATTTACAATTGAAGGAAAATGAGGTACAACGACAAAAATAATAAAATCGAATGCTTACTGAGCACTTACTCTGAGCCAGGCGCTGTGCTAAGCCCTTTGCCCCAAGTTATTTCATTTAATCCTTCCAACAATCATCTCTGTAGGAAGCTAATACTATGACCCCTATTTTACAAGTGGGGAAATGAAGATTTGAGGGGATGAGTCAAACCCTTGTCACCTGTTAGTGGGGGATCTGGGATGGCATGCAGATCTGGCCCCAGAACCCAGAATCTGGCCCTTCCTGTGCTGAGGTGGGGGTGGGAGACAAGTGATGAGGGACACCTGGGAGAGACTGAAGACAAGCCCTTATCTGGGGGCCAAGGGCAGTGGAATAAATAATTGCAAGAGTGAGGGATGGGCATGTGTTCCATGTTCGTCCTGCCCTGAATGGCCCAGGGCAGTATGGAGAAGCCCCAATCTCCAGCCCAAAGAGCAAGCTAGAATTTACTCTGCTTCATTCATTCATTCATTCATTCAATCACTTAGTGAACAGAATACAGAATGACACAAGAGCAAACATATCCCTATAAATATAAATGTAAATGGGTCGATGGGTCTATTAAAAAACCAAGAGTTCATCTATTCATGGGACAAATATTTATTAAATTGCCTAAACTATTTTAGGTTCTGTTTTAGATTCTAATACTAAGACCTAAAAATAAAATTTCTGTTAAAGAAGGGAGAATATTGGGAATAGGTGATCCAGGGAGAGAGAGAGAGACCTGTAGGTACAAAAGCCGTGAGGCTGCGGCGAGTTGGAGAATGGAGGAGCAGAAAGGGGGCTGGTGTGGCTGCAGAATAGCATTAGTGAGCGAGCATGCTGGGGGTGAGGCGGACGAGATGGTCAGGCACCAGAGAGCAGAAATGGGGCAGAAGCAGCGCCCAGGAGGGCCCAGATGCAGATAAGCCAGGTTCTGCTGACATAGAGCTGTGGGTCAGCGACCGCACCTCACTCTCCCAGCAACCCCAGCTGGACTCTTGACTTTCCCAACAGGGACCTTGTGCCCCCTCAGTGGAGCCAAGGTGACCTAGAACAGCATCCCCTCTGGGAAGAAGACTGACTGTGAATTAAAGGCCTACTGGGTGCCAGGTTTTGCCATTAGGTCATTTAGGACTCTGCTTAATTAGTTCATTAAATCCTGCCACCGGGTTGGCTTTCTCTCCATCTTGCAGAAGAGAAAAGTGAGCCTCAGAGAGGCAGAGTGACCTGCCTGAAGCCACATAGCCAGAGAATGGCAGGCCTGGGGTTTGAACTCAGAGTGTCTGACACTACAACGTGCCTTCTTGGCACAGCATACCTGCCTCCCAGGAAAGAGCAGTGGAGAGGCCTCAGCTGGCTGTGTCTTCCCGTGGGTCCTCTGACCTCTATGGCCTCAGTTCCCCATCTGGAAAGCCCCACGCCAGATCGGTGTCAAGACTTCGATGACTCCCTGCCTCCCAGCAGCGGAGTTCCCAAAGTGCTGAGTTGGCATTTCTGGTTCCACCCTCATGATGACTCTGTTTGACAGAGGAGGAAACTGAGGCTCAGAGTAGGAAGTGACTCTCCAAGATCATGGCCTCGGGCTCTCCTGAAGGCCTGACTTTCGATGAGTCTGTTCATTGAGTGGTAAGAATAGGGACCCCCCTAAGGATCAGAGACTTTGGGGTAGGGTGGGAGACAGGAGCAAAGACACAAGGACAATAAGGGAGAGGAGGCCTGGAACCCAGGACACCAGCTCCCAGCCTTTGCCCTGCACTGCATCCTGGGGAAGCTGGAGGCCTGGCCCCTGGGTCCAGATTATTTCCTGAGAATGGGGAAGGGCCACAGGAAGTCTCCCCGCATGTCTCCACTCAGGTCCTGCCCAAACAAACAGGAAATGCCACACAGTCCCCCCACCCCGACCCCAGGGCCGTGGGAAAGCTTTGCCTGGGATTCCAGTGCTTCCAGCCCTAGCCCAGCCTCAGTGGGGATCTAGACCCTAACAGGGCCTGCATGACCTTGGGCAAGGTCCTTCCCCTTTTGGCACCTCAGTCTCCCCTTCTGTAGTCCCAGAGTTCTGCCACCTCCCAGCTGTGTGACCTCAGGCAGGTGGCTGCACCCCTCTGAAGCCCAGCTCCCTCTTCTGTAAAATGAGACAGTGCACACAGAGTGTGCTCCATCCACTGAGCCAGTATCACCCCAGGCAAGGGCGTGACGAGGAAGGCTGGCCTTTGGAGAGATCGCTGTGGCCCTCTGGGAGGGATGTCTTGGCTTCCTTAGACTCAGGACCACACTGGGTACCTCTGTGCACCTCACTTTCCCAATCTGCTAAAGAGGCAGAGCCATAACATGGGCCGAATTGCAGGGATTGAATGTCAGGAGAAGGGACCACAGGGGTGGGTTTCAGGCCACAGGAGAAGGTAGAACAAAGCAGATTCAAGAGAGGTAAGGATGCTGGCTTTGGGGGACTGGAGAATGTGGTCCCCTGGTTATTTACTTCTCTTTCCCAGTGAGAAAGGACAGCCAGAACAGGGGAGGATGAGACAGGCGGACAGGGCTGGACCCCATCTCTTGGGAGCTTGCAGAGCACTTACAGCGGACAGGATGGGAAGAGAAACAGGCCTGGGGCAGGGGTGAAGGTGGCTCTGTTCCCTCCTCCCGGTCCTTCCAGGCAGGAAGTAGATGCTCCCAGGTGCCAGGCCTTGGATGGGTAGTTCTTACTCCTTCCCAGACCCTGGCTCCAGACCCCAGCCCAAAGCTTTCTCAGTAAGCTGTGACTCCACCGAGGTGGTTGAAACTGGCAGCTTGGAGAGGCACAGCCACTTGCCTTGCTCACATAGCAGAGCTGCCACTTCATCCTCCCTAGAGACAGCGGGAGTCCTAGCTGTGAACAGGAAGGAGGCCACCTGCCAGTTCCATGCTAGGGGGCAACCTGAGCTCCAGACCTGAAGAGACTTGGGGAAACTAAGGCACCAGGGAGGGTCCTCTGGCTTTGAGGTACCACATGTCTAAAGGACATCTGTATTTGGGCCTCTCCATCTTCAGGGCCAAGCATGTCATGGGGCAGAAGTTGGGGGGTGTGCTCATGGGGAATGGGCTCAAGTTCCCTCATTCTGTCTTACAACCAACACCAAGTTACTGCATTTTTCAGAAACTGTTTTTTTGTTTGTTTGGTATAAAGTATAATAGAAGGTGTAGTAAAGGTGAGACATACAGAATATGAAGCCAGCACCCAGAGCATAGATCAGTAAAATGGGGCTATTGTAGCTATTATTGTTACAGATCTGTTACTTAATCCCTTTGAGCCTTGGTTTCCCCATCTGTAAAATGGGTTTAACAGTCCCTACAGTTTCTATAGAAAGTCCCATTAAGGACTCCAAGAGTTATTCCATTGAAAGCACTTACTCTGTGCCTGGCTCTTTTCTTCCACTTCTGTTCCAACATTCCAGTGCCTGTTACACAGTAGGAGCTCAATATCACTTAGCTGTATTATTATTACTATTATTGCCCTGACTCCAGCTATCTGAGATCTTAGGCAACTCACCAACTTCCTGCCTTGCTCAACTTCATTTTCTTCCTCCGTAGAATTGAAATAACAATAGTGCCTGCCTCCCAGAGCTGAGAGAGGATCCATCCATGCATTCCACAAACACTTATTAACTGTTTTTGTTTGTTTGTTTGTTTGTTTAAGGAACTGGGGATACAGCTGGGAACAAAACAGAAAAACAAGAAAACAAAAAAACCCTGCCCTCATGGAGAAGACATGCTCACAGGGGAGACAGGCGCCGTGAATCAGTATTTTATACAGTGTGTTAGAGGCTGGTAAGAGCAGAGAAAGGCAACCTGAGCACGGATTTTGGTAGTTTGACGTGGTGAGGCTGCATGGAGAGTGACTGGGAGGGGTGGAGAGGGTTGAGCGAGGCCACGTTGGGTCTGTGGGCTGCAGGAGGGCTGGGGTGGCAGGGGCTTTCTGTGTGGGGTGGGCGCCCTGGAGGGTTCTGAGCAGAGGAAGGATGTGGTATGACTCAGGTTCTGTGGCCGAGAGAATGTACTCTAGGGGGATAAGGGGAATGCAGGGAGCCCCAGGGGAGGTCACTGCAGTAGTCCAGGCAGGAGAGGAGGGGGCTGGACCAGGAGGGCAACAGGGGAGGTGGGAGACATGGTAGAATCCTGGGTCCATTTTCACTCTCAACTCTTCCTCAGGTGGATTTTTATCCCTCTTTGGCAGCTGAGGAAACAGAGAGCTGGTGAGAATCCCAAGATTCCAGAGCCAGGCCAGGCCCCAGGAGGCCCTGAGGCCTGGGAAGTGCTGCTTCACACAGGGCCTTGGGCCGTGGCCCAGACACACTGGAAATCCTTGCCTCTGGGGACTCTCCTTGACCAGACCTGCCCAGAAGCAGCAGTTAAGGGGCGCAGACCCTCACCTTCTGCTCCGCAAATCTCAGTCCTGCTTCCTGGGACACTGCTTCTCCAGGAGGATGCCTGAGGATCGTTACTGTTATTAGATAAGCAAGAAATGATCATGATAAATTACCTGAATAAACTCCATGCTCTAGGATACTGAAGTAGATATTATCATTAGCCCCACTGGAAAGTTGAGGACAGTGTTGGGAGGTGGGTCACTGCCTGAGCTCACACAGAGGCAGGACGGGGACTTGAACTTGCAAATCTGCGATTCCAGAAGCTGAGCTCCTGTCAAAAATGTAGAATGAAGTGGGAGGGAGGGTACAGCTCAGTGGTAGAGCCAAGTACCTCCATTAAAAATAAAGAAATAAACCTAATTACTCCCCCCCCAAATAAATGAATACAAATAAAATAATAAATAAAATTTTTTTAAAGTGTGGAATGAAACAGGCTGTCCAGAGGTTCCATTTCCATTCAGCCCACCTTGCAACGTAAGTGGGGAAACTAAGGCCCGGATGGGCTCAGGGACCTGCTCAGAGCCGCACAGAGACCCTGAGGCCAGTTCAAGAGGCTAGGAGGCTGCTTCCCACGAGCTGGGAGGCTCTGGGCCCTGCAGGAAGTGGCCAGGGCTAGGACAGGCCCGCTGCTTTGATCAGCTTTATGAGCCATGGCTGTTTATGGAGGCCCAGGCCCCCACCCCCTGCCACCTGGGACTGGGTCTCGTCACCGGCACTCGGGATATTAGCAGTCCCTGGAGAGTCTGCCAGCTGGGGTCTTGGCCCCATTTCCTCCAGCCTGGCCCTTGCCCTGCCCCTTGGCCTCTGCCCCTGGGAACAGGGCAGGAGGGTCCCTTCAGGCCAGATCTCCTCACAGAGGGGCCTCCTGGCTGTTCCTCTGCAGATGCAAAGGGAGCTCGGTCCTCAGAGCCTCTGCCCTTGCGGTGCCTGCTGCCAGGAGCCCACCCCTCAACATCTCCCGTGCTCCTCCTCCATGTCACCTCCTTAGAGAGGCCTCCTGGACCTCCCCGTCTAAAGCAGCTCCCACTCCCATCACCCTCTAACACAGCCTTAATTTAATTCTTCATCGCCTATACTGCTGTCTGGAATCTTCTCACTCATTCCTTCTCCTGTGGATTTCTGCCTTCTCCCCAGACAGGGACCACATCTGTCCCATCACTCCTGTGTCCCCAGCACCTAGCAGGGCTCTGGCATACAGTAGGTGCCCAGTAACTGTTTCATGGGTGAAAGAATCAAACTCTTTTAGAGCCGTGAGTTGTGGGCAGCTTGAGGCCCAAAGCATTTCTCAGAGCCCCCCCCCACCCCTAACCCCTCACTTGTGCCTGGAAAATTCATGGGCACAGACGCTGCACGCAGAGGGGAGTTTCAGCCCCGCTTTATGGATGAATACACAGAGGCTCAGAGAAGTGACATGACCTGCCCAGTATCCCCAGCCTGAAGGAGCAGGGCTGGGATTCTATGCCGGGTCCCCCTCCCCCAGCTCCTTCTCCCCCCCAAACCCCTTCTTGGTCCCTTCTACCTTCCACCTCCCCATCCTCCCATCCCCCCTCTATCCACCTCACCCTGAGCCTGGCTCACGTCTGTGATGATTCCTGACAAAAGAAGCAGAGAACAGGTGTCGGACCAGCCAGGCCGGTTCTGGGGCATGCATGGGGGCACTCCCCTCCCCACCCCATCCCAGAGTAATGCGGAGGATGACAGTGGACACCTGCTCCCACACCTGCCCCTGCTTTCTCACACTCATTCAGGCCCTTCAAGCCCCCCAACACCCACAAGGCCACAATGGATGGTTTGTCCTCAGAGACCCCAGGATGCCCACTCCCCACCCCCTGGGCTCCCTGCCTGTGCTTTGTGACCTGGGGCACATGTGCCCCTGCTCTGGCCTGGGGAGGGAGCAGCAAGCAGGAGTTTTCCAACCTTTTGCGCACTGGCAGGCAGCCTCCCCACTCACCCTGGCCAGCTGGGGAACCCCAGGGTGCAGAGGAGGGGGCGGGGGAGTGGGCGGGGCATATGGGCACCTGCTGGGGGCAGGCTGGTTCTGGTTTTCCCAGAGTTTGGTTGGCTTCTTAGCAATCCTGGATGCAGTGTGTGATCATCTCTTATTCTAGCTGGGGCAGTGGAGGCCCAGACTCAGAGAGGGCAGGGCACTTGCCCAAAGTCACACAGCAAACAAGACTGGAACCCAAGTGTTTGTGTATTTCCTGTTCTTCCGACTTCTCCCTCCTTGGGCCAACAATGTCACTACAGCCTTGGCTGGAAACCTACTATGCATTAGGCATTTAGCCAGGTCTAAATTCATTCAAAAACACTTGTTCAGTGATATGGATTTGTCAGGCACTGTGCTGGGTGTGGAGATAGAGCAGAATGAGACAGACACGCCGGCCCTCAAGGAGTTGACCTTCAGTGGGAAGACAGAGAATTAATAAGCATGGGAAGAAACCGACCTGATTATTCAGACATGACAAAGGTGATGAGATGGAAGAGACTTCAGAGTGAGGTCGTGCTGCATGGTGCCCTGAGGAGGGAAGGTTGGGGCAAAAACCTAGACGAGAAGAAACAGCCAAGCGAAGAGAAGAAAGGGGGTCCCAGGGAGCTGGACCCACAAATGCCAAGGCCCTGAGGTGGGGGAGTGCCTGGTGTATTTGAGGCACAACGAGCAGAGTGAGGGGCAGAGTAGCAGGAGGGGGATGTCTGAGAGATGAGGTGTCACCCAGGGCCTGGGAGACAGAGGAGGGGAGAAGGTGTGTTCACTACGCAAAACCAGATGGGCCTCCGTTTTCTCATCTGAAAACTGGGTTGAGCAGCTCTTGCAGTTACAGAAAGACGATAGGCCTTTAAAGAGGTTGCAGCCTGCCATTCCTGCAACTGTGGGGTCATCAGACCCCCTCTTGCTCTGAGGGGACCCTTCTTGTGCCTCTTCCTCCCCAGCTGAAGAAGGGTCAGGCAGAGGAAAGAGTCTGGAGCTACAGGAACTGGGTTCTGGGATCTTGGGGGAGCTTGGTTTTCTCATCTGTAAAATGGGCACAGCCCTGCTCCCCGCCTCCCAGGGAGGGTGGCCAGGTTTCAGAGGATGGGTTTAGCACTCAGCAGGTGCGCTGTTTAACAGGGTTCTGATCTCCTTCCTTAGGGGTGGGGTGGGGCACTGCTTAACTCAGTGGAAGCTCAAACCTGCTAGGGCTGCACCTGTGAGCTCAGGCCCTGTCCTGCTCCTAGCTGGAACGTTCTTAGCCCTGGTCCAAGCCCAGAGAGCTAGCCCCTCCACCTGCCTGATGGGGTGAACTGCCAGGTCTGGGACCATAAGAATGGTCACCTCTGTGATTGAGAGCCAGTGGGAGGTGGGAGGCTCCAGGGCCAGTCACTGCCCACCCAGACACAGCCCTGGGTAATCCCAGATTCTCAGCATCCAGCCCATCACACAGATGAGGAAATGGGCTCAGCAAAGCAACTTGCAGGACTCAGAAACAGGGCTTGTGTAATTTATTCAACAAATATTTATGAGCACCTACTATATGCCAGGCCAAAATAAATGAGCAGGGGTTGGACAAGCTCCCCTTTTGTTGACTTCACAGCCCTGTGGGAGAGAGAAACATTGAACCCTTCAAGAGCTTGCAGAAATGCCTGGGTATGAACCCCAAGTTGTCACTTGTCAGCTGTGTGACCTTGGGCAAATGACTTAACCTCTCTGTGCCTGTTTCCTCACGCATAAAATGGGAGATAATAATAACACATACCTCATAGAGTTGTTCACAGGTCTTATCATAAAGAAAATGCACTCTAAAGCTATTGTTTTCTGTACTTCCATTTTGTAAAAATTTATTGAGTGCCTACTGTGTACCAGGCTCTGGTCTGGGAGCTAGGGACACAGAAGTGACCAAGATGACATAGTCACAACCTTGTGGGAGTCAAGTGTGAGCTCAGGTGTCTGACTCCCAGGCAGCCAAAGAGCTGCTTCCAGCCCCACCGCCTCCTCCAGGAAGCCTTCCACAATGACCCTGGCCTTCTGGGACCTGCCTCATTCTGGGATTCTGTAGGCCAACTCTGACACCAGCCCCTCCACCCACTGGTGCCCAGAGCCATTCGTCCAGAGCTGGCGCCTGTCTCAGGATGGAGGGGAGGGAGGGCCTAAGCACTGGCAGGATGTTTTATCCATTAAGGCCCTGACAGACGCCAGGAGACGGGTGGGGTGGAGGTGGTGGTGAGAAATGACTTTTGCAGGCAGGACAGTGCCTCCCCTGTTGTCCTGGTCTGGCTGTGCCTGGGCAGTCCCAGCCCTCTACCATGTGTGCCCTCCCCTAGGTCTGTCCATGGGGAAACTGAACACAGAGAGGCCTGGGACTTCTCTAGGGCACCTAGCAAGCTCCCAGCCTCTGGCCTCAGCCAACAGGCAGAGATAAACTGCAGGCCCTCAAACCAAGCCAGCCCACAGAGAGACAGAGGAGTCATTTCGGCTCTCACAGGGTCTGAAACAACTGGAATTCCTTGCCCCAGATTTCCATCAAAATCCAGACTTCCCGTTTCCCATGGCAATGGGCCTGCTCTCCTACGTGACAATGAATCCTGTCCACCACAGTCCCCACCAAGCCCTACTGTCTTACCCTTTGCTCATTTAAGTACCTGCCTGTGCACTCATGTGTCTATGTGTGCATGTGTGTCTGACACTTCACACGTGCTTGTCCCTACATACTCGTGCCTGTCTGTGCCCATGTGCCTACCCTGGAGCATGCACTTATCCCTCCTCACATGTGTCTGTCATCTGCGCACACAGGAGAGCACGCTGGCTCATCCCAGGCTCTGGCGTGAGCTAAGTGCATGTAGTTGCCCCCACCACGCGTGTGCACTAACTCAAGTCTACCTTGGGGTCCAAGGAGACCAGAGATCCCCGTGGGCTCCCTCGTTGCTCAAGCACCCCAACTCCCAGGCCTGTGAATATCCACTCTCCCCAACCCCTCCACATCCTCCGCGGGGGCTTCTGACCCCACAGGGGCTCTGCAAGGCCTAGAAGCGGTAGGGGGCTGAGCCCTGACCTTTGTTGTGCACCCGAGGCCTCCTCCTGTGGCTCCGGGGCTCCACGGGCGACGTGGAGGGATGGGCTTGTCGGGGGGACTCAGCCTCCTGCCCAGGGGGTCAGATTCACCCCTTCCACCCCGACCTGTCTGTCGTGACGTGGGGCGTTGCTGCTGCTCTGGAGACTGCCTGCAGGGAGGGTCCTGCCCATGGCCTTGCATCCGCAAGAACCCAGATCATTTGATGATCACAGGAACACAGACTCTCCCACTACACTCACACGTACACACCCCCCCAAATACACAGCAGACACAATACTCAACACACACCTGACACCTGACAATATGACACACATGGACCTGCACATATACAATCACACAAAATCCCAGACACGCAACACACACACTGCACGCACCCATAGGCGCCTATGAACACAGAAGCCCAAACAGCCCCAAGTCAGACACACAACACAGATGCACAGATGGACACACACAAATACACAGAAACAACACCACACATGGACACACACCCCAGGCACCCACATCACAGACACAGACTCACATAGGCACCTGCCATTTCAGCCCACCCCAGCCAACCCACACTTCCACCAGCACCATGGGGAGCTCTGTCCCTCCTGTTCCCTCCTGCCTGACATCTGCCTCCTCCAGGAAGCCTCCCTGGACAGTACCCAGCATGCACATCTGACATCACCCCACATCCTTCCTTGCCCTCCACTCCTCCAGTATTGGATACCTAGGCTATGCTGGTAATAATTTATCAATTAAAAATTTTTTTCACACCTAACAACAGGATTAACTGGACACTAAGTCCCCTCTCTCCACATCTGATGACCAGCCCCAGTGGCATGCATGCAGAAGGCAGGGCTAGAACCAAGCACCAGAGGGCAAAGCCTGGTTCTGCCCATCCTGTGCCTCAGTTCCCCAGCTGTGAAACGGAGATAGTGAGAGTTGCTATAAGAACGACTGAGCTGATTCCTGTAAAGGCTCAGAAAGCGACGG
Organism: Camelus ferus; assembly: GCF_009834535.1. NCBI lineage: Eukaryota > Metazoa > Chordata > Mammalia > Artiodactyla > Camelidae > Camelus > Camelus ferus. Next base: position 5,520,464 of record NC_045714.1, on the reverse strand, counting down.
GCTCTCGGTACTCACTGCTATTGTTGGAGTGGGTGTTCCTTCCCTCTCCAGAGGCAGCCAGTGCTTCCAGCTTTTTCATCCCAGCTCTCTGGGATCCTCCACCAGGGCTTCCCCTGTTGGACTTCTGAGCTCCCTGTGGGTGGGGATTGTGTCTATCTCACTCCTTCTTCCAGCTCAGTAAATGCGAGTAGAATGAATGAATACATGAAGGAAGGAATGAAGGAAGGAATGAACCTGTCCCGGGCCCCATTGCAGCTGGTCCAGCTCCGGAAGGCAAAGGGAAGATGATTTGGCAAGATCAGGCCCCAAACAGCAAAGGCTTAGACCAGAATACTGGCAGACACATCTCAGATGGTGGGGTTTTCTGCTAAAAATCTGTTGGGAAAGGCAAAAATATTTTTAGAAATCCTTAAATTGCTTGAAAGGCACAGAAGTCTTGTTCTCCCCACATCTCTCCTATTGCCCCTCTTGGTTATCCGCTCCAGCAACACTGGCCTCCTGGCTGTTCGTGGAACATATCAGGCACATTCCTGCCTCAGGGCCTTTGCATTTGCTGTTCCCTCAGCCTGGAATGCTCTTCTTGACCCTCAGATAGCTGTGGGGCTCTCTCCCTCACCTCCTTCAGGTCTCTACTCAAACATTACCTTCTCAGTGAGGCCAGTCCTGACCCCACTCCTGACCCCACTCCATCCCACTGCCCAAAGTAGCCTCTTTCAGCTCTATTTTATGATCTGTCTTTTGGCTGTCACTCTTCTCCACTGCTCTCACCTCTACCTGATGCTGTTCTTTTGTTTGTTGCTATGAACTCCCTAGGGCAGGATCTTGCTTTATTCAAGGTTGTAACTCTAGCACCTAGAACACTGCCTGGCACATAGTAAGTTTTCAATAAATATCTGTTGCATGACTAAATAAACAAAAGCAATAGAATAGGAAGGAATGCAAGGCCCTGGAACAGACTGGAACACATAGTAGAACGGAAACAATGCAATGAAATGAACACACTACGCCATGACAACCCAACATAGGGCAGTCAGCATGACCTTCAAGGCCTCAACGGAATGGATGGAAGAGCCAGGAACCCCCTCCTAAAACTATTATCCAGACCCCAGTGGGAATCTTCGGGGGCAGGTGGCTGAGAGCTGCATTTGGACTGGAGGTCTTACCTCACTGCCTCCCCTCAGCTATCCTGCTCCAAGAGCTTTTCCGCCCACTCAGTCCCTGTTCCTGTCCAGCTGGACAGGTCAGGGGTGGTTTCTGGTCTGGGCACCAGGGTACTGGCTCCTGTCTGGGGTGATTCCTGCTGACTCACTGGCCATGGCTCTGGACAGGATCCCATGGACTTGATTGTGCTGGGGGCGGGGGACCACGGCCAGAGAGATGAGACACTTAGTCCATGTGCGTGTGTCTGGCAGAGGGTGGGGGTTTAGGCTGGCCACAGGCTGCTTCTCCCGTCACTGGTGGTTTCTGCTTCATCTCTCACCCCTGCAAGGCTCTGAGAGGGCCCAGCACCCTCCGTCAGCCACGTCCCAGACCGGACCAAGGTCCTGGTTAGTCTCCTGATTATGAGAGAGGAGAGAAGACTTAGGGGAGCCCCTCCCCAAAGAAGGCCCTCACGGGAGAAGGCTGAGCCATGAGAAGCTGCCCCAGCCCAACACAGATTCAAGCCTAAACTTGGAAGCCCCAATTCACTTGTGGGTTGGGGTCCTGGTCCAAGGCTTGGGCCTCATGTCAGAGCAGGGGTGATGTAGGGGGACCCTGCTTGTCTGCCTGGAGGGTTGGAAGGTCCTGATTCCAACCTAAGCATTTTCCTGGTGCCTCCCTCTCCCTGGCCCTCTCCCCAATCCATCTTTGAGACAGGTCAGTTCTCCCCCTAAATCTAATTGGAATCTGACCATATCTCACCACCTCTGTTGCCTCTCTGCTCAGGACCCTCTAGCAGTTCCCATCTCACTCACAGCAAAAGCCAAATCCTCACCAAGGCCTGCTTATCTGCCCATCCCATTCCCTCACTGACCTCAGCCCACCTCATCTACTCTGCTCCAGCCACACTGGCCTCCTTGCTGCTCCATGATCATGCCAGTTATGTTCCTGTCCCAGGACCTTTGCACTTGTTCTCTGTGCCTGAAACTTTCCCCAGATACTCACATGGCCCCCTCCCTTACTTCCTTCAAATCTTTGCAGCATCACTTTCTGAGAGACACCTTCCTTCACCATCCCCTACCCAACGTGAAGACACTCCCTCTGGTGTCCTGACTCCACCACCTGGGGTGGATTCTTCCCTCCTGACCCTTACCATGGCACATTGTACTACATATTCACTGGCCTACCTCCCTTGATAGAATGACAGCCCTGTGAGGGCAGGGAGGTTGTCTGCTCTGTTCATTATTATATCTCACATGCTCAGAGCAGGGCCTGGCCCACAGTAGGTGCTCAGTATATTTGGGCAGATGAATGAATGGATGAGCTAGAGAAATTGGGAGGGGGGGTAGGAAGAGCACACTTTAAAGCTCAGGTGGTCAGGGAGAGCCTCTCTGAGGAGGTGACATTTAAACGAAACCTGGGTTTGAGAAAGAGCCAGTCCCTTGAAGTGTTTGAGGCAGAGGAAATAGCAAGTGCAAAGGTCCTGAGGCTGGAACCTGATGTACAAACCCAAACTCAAGAATAGACAGGTCATGAAGCTGAGTGTAGTATGTGTGTCTGTTGGGGGATAGGAGGGTAGGAAACTGGGGATTGAGTTTGTCACCTGTAACCCAGGGGGTGCAAGGATCCCATTTGGACACCCCAGGATCCTCATGTCTGACTTGCTCCTAACAGATGGTTTTTCTCTGTTCTGCCCATCAAGGGCCACAACTGGGATCTCAGCTCTCCGCCCACTCCCCAGACTCCCCTCCCCTCCCTCGCCTCCACCCACCTCCCTGCTTTCCCATGGTGCTGGCAGCAATGGGAAGCTGTGACTCAGGAGTCTGGCGGGATAGGGGCCTCCCTCCCCCAGCGTCCGTCCGGGCAGGCGGCAGGGCAGGAGCCAGCCTTGGCCGACACCAAGGGCCCTCCCGCCTGACGTCCGACCAGGCTCAGGCCCGGGGTGTCCTCCCCTCCGCAGGGCAGACACTCCACGTGGATTCTTCCCGGCAGCAGCAGCGGGAAAGGGCAGCAGCCCCAATCATGCAACCCTCCCGACTGCATGTGGGGGTCATCCCACTTTTCAGGGGAGGAAACTGAGGTTCAGAGGGCAGTTACACTTGCCCAGGTCACAAAGCAGAACTGGCGCCCCGGGGATGCAGTGCTGGCAGTGGCGGCGTCCAGTTGGCAAGTCTCGAGCAGGAGGCTGGGTGGAGCCAAGCCTTGGCCAATGTGGACAGACCACACACTTCCCCAGACACCTCTCAGGCGGAAGGGACCCTGGGCTGCAGACCTGGCCTTGGATCCCAACGCCCCCCAGCACCAGAACTGGGCTTTCCCTTTGCTCATAACCCCCCAACCCATACACACGCACCAAGAAACAGCCAGGCCAAGAGTCCAGGAAGGAAAAGACCCTGCAAACGGGACACTGAGCACTTCCTGGGGTCCCTTGACCCCCCCCATTTCCTGATCATGAACCTCCCACCCATCAGCCAGTGACCTCAGCCCAACATGGTCACTTAATTTTGCAGAAAACGAAACGTTCTTCCCGGCCTTCCCTGAGGAAGGCTTCTTCCAGTTCCTTACTGTCTGGGTTTAAAACCCAGCTTAACTATGTCTTAGTTATTCAACCCTGGGTACCTCTCTGGGCCTCAGTTTCCCCATCTGTCCAGTGGAGTTTAGGATAGTTGTTTTTTGTGCATAATGAGTCAGTCCATACAGCGAGCGCTCAGTAAATGTTCCTGTGATTCTCTGTGTTTGCAAGCCTGGGTCTGTGCCGAGTTCAGCAAAGAGGCTTGGGGACCCCCAGCCCAGTACCCGCATACCCGCATTGAAAGCTCGTCTGTGAAACTTAGTCACCCTTTCCCTCCCGTTAGAGTTACGTGTCCAGGTTAGATTTGTATTCTCTGGCGTCCACATAACAAGCCGTAGTTATTATTTCTGGCCTAAGATGCAGTGTGGTTCTGGGGAAGTAATGGACCCAGGCTACGTTCTCTTCTGATGAGGTGGTGTCCGAGCATTTTTGGAAAACGGTGCACTATTTTCCCATCTGAAACATTCAGTGTCGGCACAGACATGGGACTTCAAGGTGGGTGCCATATCCACCTCTGGGCTGCCCAGCCCTTCCAGCCCTGGGGCCTGTTGCCCTTCAAACCCCTCTGGAGAGAAGATTCTGGGAGTCCCTGACTCCCTTCTGCCCTCAGCCCCACTCAGCCCAACAGCATGGATCTCAGGGCTGGAGAATCCTCTTGCCCTTGTGTCAGAAAAGACGGGAAGAACGGCAATATTCACAATGGTAACAGCAGCGGCAGGCCTCTTGTTTCGTCCTTATAACTGCCCTTGGAGGGAGTTTCTCCCCTTAGCACCACTGAATGGGGACATGGAGGCCCAGAGAGGTGAACCAACTTGCACAAAAACACACAGCCAGGAAGACACAAGGCACTAGAATCCAAGCAAGTATGATAGAAAGACGCTGCCTTTTGCCGCTTTCCTTGGCTTCCTCTGTAGATGGACCAAAGACATCCCTGTTCTCACTCGCCCTCTCTCTCCCGTTTCAGCTTGGGTTCAAGGTGGTTTGGAATCCAAGGGGCCCAACTTCATCACTTCTTATCAGGGCAATCTTGGCTCACAAATTCCACTTTCTGAGCCTCAGTTTCCTTATCTGCAGAATGGGGGCAATGCCCAGACTCTCTCATTAGATTATTGGGAAAATTCCCCAGAGCCATGGACACTTTAAAAAGTGCTTAGCTGGCAGTTCCTCAATAAATTAAACATAGAATTACCGTATAAGCCAGCAATTCCACCCCTAGGTAAATACTCAAAAGAATTAAAAATACGTTCAAGCAAAAACTTGTACACAAACACTCATAGTAACAGTATTCACAATAGACTAAAAGTGGAAATATGTTCACCAGCTGATGAATAAATAAATAAAATGTGGTATATCCATATAGTAGACTATTATTCAGCAATAAAAAGGAATCAAGGACTAATACATGCTACAACACGAATGAACATGTGAAAGAGGCCAGACACAAAAGGCTGCATGTTGTATGAGTAAATTCATATGAAATATCCAGAGAAGGCAAAACCATAGAGACAGAAAGTAGGTTAGCGGTTTCCAGAGGCTGGGGGTGGGGGGTGGGGAGTGATTGTTTCATGGGTACGGAGTTTCCTTTTGGAATGATGGAAATGTTCTGGAACTAGATAGTGGTGATGATTGCACAACATTGTGAATGTACTAAATGCCACTGAACTGCATGCTTTAAAATGGTTAAAATGGTAAATTTTATGTGTCTTTTACCACACACATACACACACACAAAGTGCTTAGCTCAGTGCCTGGCATACAGCAAGCATCCAATGAAAGTTAGTCATGATTATTATCTTAATTCAAAAAAATCTGGTTGTACTCAGGACTTAGGTTCCAGAGTTGGCTTGTGAAGCTTAAATCAAGTCAAGGCTGCAATCCACAAAACACAGGACCTGTTTTCCCTGTCATCCATCAATGGCACCCATGCGCAGGTCTCCTATGGCCACATTTTCTGTGCCACGTGGCAGCCAATAGGTAACTCAGGGTAACTCTGCCCAGCTGACATTGCAATTATGGGAAAAGAAAGAAAATACCCCCCTGTACACCCAATAAACAGAAAGTATGATGCCACATAGTGGTGAGTGTTAAGAGGAAGAATGAAAAGGGGGCTAGTGTAGCCAGGGTCATCAAAGAAGACTCCTTGGAGGAGGTGACTCAGGGAGCCAAGAGAATAACTAACTGTGACCTGCTCAGCCCTGCATGATTCACTCCCAACCTCCTCAGCCCTACCAGGCTCCCCCTGGTTCACTGCATTCCAGCAACACCTCCTCTCACAGTCACCCAGCTTGCTTTGTTCCCAGGGCCTTTGCACTTGCTGATCACTTTGCCAGGAACACTTTCTCCATATCTATCCCAGACCAGCTGCTTCTCACTATATGGGTCTCTCAAATGTCACCTCCTCAAGGAGGCCCTCCTGGACTGCTCTGTCTCAGGAGGCCCCCAGCAGTCACCTTCCATCACCTCTCCCCTACTTTATTTCCATCCTAGTTCTTTTTCCACCTGAAATTATGTTCTTATGTATCTATTATCTGTCTCTCCCATTACACCATCAGTTCCATGACAGCAAGGCTTTTTCTGTGTCTTGTTTTCTGGTGTATCCCCTTATGCCCCATGCCTAGAACAGTGCCTGGCACATAACAGGTGCTCAAGAAATACTTGTGGAAGCGAAATGCAAATAAATGAATGACAGAATGTGTGAGAGAGTGAATGAATGAATGCCCCTTTGCAGAAAGAATGGGGCTCAGCTCAGAAAAGTGTCAAGACTTCCCCAAGGGCATGCAGGGGGACTCCCATGGCCCTGTCTTGGCCCAGACCTCACCCCCGGCATCAGCCAGGCCCTGCTTGTTGATGAACGGCCATGCCTGGGGTAGTGGTGACCACAACCCCATCTGTCTCCCTCTCTCTGGATGCCCACTCTGCCCACACAGCTCCCCAGCGACCTGGCTGGGACAGCCTCCAGTCCTGGGTGACCCACAGGGACTTCCCCCAACAGGTGAAGTCTGGGGCAGGAAGAAAGTGCTAGGCAGTTGCCAGGCTGGCCCTGTGTTCCTGAAATTGCCATCCAGGAAGTGAGGAGGGGATGAGAGACTCAGTGGGGCTCTGCTGAAGGCCCCCGCCTGGCCCGTGAGGCCCTCTGGCCCTTAGTCAGGACAGCTGACCCGAGTGATCCTGGGCAAGTGAACATACTTCTCTGAGCCTCTAGTTCCTTGTGGGTAAACCTGGGTGGTAATTCTTGCCCCAGAGGGCTGTGGGAGACAGAAACAGGGCAGTGTGAGCAAAGTGCCCCAAGAAGAGCCTGCCGAAGAGCCTGCCAAAGTGCTGCATGGGATATACTTACACTAAGAGATATTGCATGGGATATACTTACACTAAAAATTATTTGTTGTCTATCTGAAATTCAGGTTTAACTGGACATCCTAGGCTTTTTGCTGTTGTTATGGATCTTGTTTTCATTTGTGCTAAATCTGGCAACCTTAGCCCAGAATGAAATGTGTCCAACAATGTTCACTGAATGAATGAATGGAGGTAAAATATATTAGCCAAAAGCATAAAATAGATGAGCCGAATGAGTGAGTGAAAGCCCTGTTGTACAGACATTATTATCATGATTGTCACTGTTTTTTCTCACTTATGGTTCAAAAGTTCCTGCCTCTGAGAACATTCCTGCTTCTGTCTCAGGCTCAAGCTGTCGGGGGAAGTTGGGGCTTGCAGAACATAGTGACTCACCCAAGGCCCTCAAGGCCCGTCACCTCTAAGGCTGGGCCGTCCGCACCCCCAGACAGCTCCAGTCCTCCATACGATAGTAAAACTCACCCCTGCCTGGCAAGCATGACCCTGCTGAATCTCAGAGCAGCACCACCAGGCTGGGACAGCTGCCCTCCCAAGGTGCCGATGAGGAAGCTGAGGCTCAGAGAGGCGATGTGACCCGTCCAAGATGACCATAGCACCTCCTGGACGCTGATCCTAGTCCTGAGGCAGAGCCTGGGGCCCAAGAGCCGCAGCTGGCAGAGCTCCAGGCTCAGCTAGCACTGCGAGTCCCACGGCCCCACGCCTGCCCTCCCAGCCGCTGCTGAACAAGGACGCAACGAGGAATTACTCAGCCCGGACTTAACTTCTTGAAGGAAATTCCTCCCCCTGGCCGCCTTCCCACAAATCCCCAGCTCCACAGCCGGGAACTGCCTCCCCCCGAGCCTGCTCACCTCTTGGCAGCACCAGCAGATGTGGAAACCCAGGCTGGGCTCTGAGCTGGCAGACAGTGGGTGGCGGGCAGGTCTTGTGCCAGACACATTCCGCCAACGCAGCCAATTCTGCATTTCATTCAGTCATTCAACAAACATCTATGGAGGGTCTATTCCGGGCCAGGCACTGGGCCCCTTTCTTGTGTTGGCTATGGGGAAAAGTGGGTCAGATGATGAGTGTTTAAAAAGCCCAACACACAGCAAGCACTCATGTATTTATCCCTCTCCCCTGAGCACCTACTGTTTGCTTGGCACCAGCCAGAGCCCTATGTGGCTTGTAAGGGAGACAGGATTACATCAGGAAACCAGAATGAAAAAGAGACCAGGAAGCTGATCAAAGCAGCTAATGCCATGGAGCATGTACCATGGAGCTAGGTGTCCTGACATCATCTTGTGTGACCCCTGTAACAACCCTAAGTGGTAGGACTGTTACTATCCCTACTCAAAGCAGGGCGAGAGGACCAAGGCTCCCTACAAGGATTAGCACTTGCTTTAATATCTCACTCATTTAGGGAGAATGAGCAATTACAGAGTACCTATTAATTGAGTCAACTCCCTCCAATGGGTGATCATTTATTCATTCAACAAACATTTAGTGAGACTTGCCATGTGCCAGGCAATGGGGACACAGCAGTGAATAACATAAAGCTAAAACTTTACACTGGTAAGAGCATAGGGTCTGGAGCCAGATGCCTAGATTTAAGTCCCAGCTCTGCCACCTACCAGCTGTGTGAACTTGAGCAAGTAACTTGACCACTCTGAGCCTCAGTTTCATTTTCTGAAAAGTTAACAAGAATAACAGTACTCACCTCATGGGGTTGTGAACACATTTCTCCATGCAAAGGGCTGAGCACAGAGCCTGGTATACACTAACAGCTCAGCACATACTGAGTCTGAATCTCCTTTTCTCAGATGAGTAAACCAGAGAAGTTGTGGCACCTGCTTAGAGTGAAAAATTAGCTGAGGTAGAACTTGAATCCAAACAGCCGAAGGGCTGAGATGGCCCCTACTTCAGGGCCCCAGCTCAGTTCACGCCCGTTCAGAGGAGTCCAGGTCCCTGCCCGCTGCCCCACTCCCGGCACAACTTTCAACCTTGATCTTCAAGGCCCTCCAAGGACTCCGTTTTGCAGTGTCCCATGAATCACCTGCATCTGAATCTGCACGGAGTGTCCATCTCCACCGGCCCCATCCCCAGTGTGCAAACATGCCTGTGTCTATGCAGGGTCCTGGGGTCTGCATTTTAATAAGTGTCGCTGGTGCTTGATGTACTGGGGTCTAACGTAGCCAGCTAGGCCTGGAGCAGGGCTGAGATGGAAGTCATCCAGGCAAGGGTGAGAGCAGGACCCAGGTGCGAGGTGGGCTGGAGTAAGCGGTGTTTTATTTCTGACAGGAAGGAGAGGGTGGGGAGGAAGAGAGAGGAAGAAGGAAAGAAAGAAGAAAAGAAAGAAAAAAGGGAAGGAATGGAAAGAAAGAGAAAAGGAAAGAATTCTTGTCTGGCCAAGCTTGCCGAAACTGAGTTTGGGGCCAGACCACAGGCCTCTCATTTCTCCCCTGATTTTTCTGCCAGAGGCAGGAAACATTCTCCCTTGGGATGATCAGAAATAGCTGAGTTCAAAAACTAGGCTGGGTGAGAGAATTCCAGGCTAGGGGGAGGGATTTACACCAAAGGGCTCCGTGGAGTCTAGAGGTTCAGGGCACAGTCGCTGGCGCCAGTCGGCCTGGGTTCAAATCCCTGTTCTGCCCCTGCCTGGCTGTGCAACCCTGGATTTGGCCTCAGTTTCTCACCCACAAAGCAGGAACCATAAGGGTACCAGGCATGGCTGCATCTAGGTATTCACATTTCATCCTCAGTACATGCTTTCTCTCCATTTTTCCTGGCTCCACTCTCATCCAAGCTCCCTGCTCACTGAAGCAAGATGAACTCCACCCTCCAGGATTCCACCCAACCAGCAACCCCAATAGAAAGTGCTTTGTTCCTTACGGGCCAGCTAAAAATCCCAGGCCTGCCCCTCATTAGTTGAGAGGATGCAGTGCTCTGATTGGTCAGGGCTGGGTCACATGCTCCACCCAGGAAGACACTGGCTCCACACAAAATCTCTGCACTGAGGATCAGAGGAGAGGAGTGGGTGTTGGTTAGAAACCAACCACAGACCTCCCCTAGAGGGGCACATAAGGGATAAGAATTCCAGAGAAGAAGGACTTAACACATGTTGTTGAGTACCTAGCATGTACCACTTTGGTTACAAGATCCTCTTAAGCTTCCTTCTTCAGAAAATATCCCTTTGGGGAGGCTTGGAGAGGTGAACAGACTGGGCCAAGGCTACCCAGAGCCGCCTCAGGTCCTGAGCCCTTCCCTGCCCACCTGCCCCTCTCCCATTTCAACCTCCAGGAGAGGAAAGATAACATGGATGACTTATAGGATTTAAGATGAACAGCCCCATCCATTTCCTCATCTCTGAGCCTGTCTTCCTGTCCCTCCCCACACCTTCTGGAGGGAAGGGTAATCACCTGAGGCCCTAAGAGGTTCAGCTCCTTGCCCAAAGTCACACAGCAGGGAGGGGGGAGCCAGGGTCTGGAGCTGGTGCTGCCTGAGTGCACTCCAGGCCTGGAGGCAAAACTGTCCCATGGGGGCCACGGCATGGTGGAGGAAGCCGGGCCTCTCAAAGGTGGCCTGGGTTTAACCCCAGCTCTGCCCGTAACTCTTGTGTGACCCCAGGTGGGGTGAGCCCCTTGGTTTTCTGGGTCTCACCTGCAAAATGGCCCTAAGCCCCTGGGGTTTGTCAAGCTGATGCTCACAGCTAGCAGTTACTGGAAAGCCGTGTGACACGACTCTGGGGACCCAAGCCTGGCTTAGGCAGTATGGGGCTGGCTGCTGTGGAGAGCTCTTCACCCAGATTAATCTTTGTGACCACTGGAGGGAGGGAGGTGTTGTTATTATTACCTCCATTTTTACAGGAGAGAAACTAAGGCATAGAGAGATGTGACTTGCCCGAGGTCACACAGCCAAAAAAAAAAAGCAGAGGGGGACTTGAACCCATGCCAGTCTGGTTCCAGAGCCCCTCTTAACCATCATCCAGTGCCCTGCACACAGTAAAGACTAGCTGCCATTACTGTTAGTGTTGATGTTACTGTTGGTATCTGCCCAGCTTTCTGGAGTTAGGGGTCCTACCCTGACTTGGGAAATAAGGATAGGCCCAAACTTCCCAGTATCCAATCCCGAATGGCCACCCTCTTGTGACCCTGCTGGGAAACTGAAGCACAGAGCGGGTTTGTAAGGTGCCCAAGGTTGCACAGCGCTAGGGTCAGCTACAGCTTCTTGAGGCAGCATTCCCGCCCAGCCAGCATCTCCTGGACCACCCCCCCCATCACTCACACACTCTCTCACACACACACACACACACACACACACACACACACACACACTCACACACACTCCCCCGTGGGGCAGGGGCTGCCTCCCCCCGCCTCCCCCGCCTCCCCGGCTCCACGCTGGCTGCGGGACATTTGTTACTGTGTCAGTTCCAGCTCCCACCCTGATGGGGGGCCGGCAGGCAGGGGGCTTCCTGGCGGCTCTGGGAGGGAGGAATGCGCCCCCGCCCCCAGCCCCATATGGCCTCCATCCCGGCCCATCTGCTTCCCATTGCCTGACGCGGCCACTGCGGGGCCGCCGGGGCCCGCCCGCAGGGGTGTGAAGTTTATGTGGCCGGGCCTGGAGCCGGCGGTGACAGGGCCACACACGCTCACGCAGACACACACCGGACACCCCCCACCAGCCCTGATGTGGGCATGCACACACAATCCACCCTTCTATCCACCCCCGAATACACACACGTTCTCACACTCACACGGACTAACAGCAAAGACCCCCAACCTGAAGGCGCTAGAGACCTCCAGCTCCCACACAAACCCACACCAGAGCCCCCAGCGAACCCTGACACACACACAACAGCCCACTCCCAGAGCAGCCCAGGCCCTCCAAAATACTCACTCAAATACACACACAGACACACGCAATCACTGTACATACACCCCCTATCCGCTGACACGCACAAACCCAAACCCTCCCCAGTGTGCCCCCCTCACACACACACACTCACATCTGCACACACACCCCTGACATGACCCAGCTGACACCAACACAAAACAGTGACTTACACACAGGCTCAGTTCCAGAGAGGCCACCAGGCAGAGAATGGCCACTCCCCTCTCTCAGAGTCCCTTTCCGCCCTCGCATGTCCCAAACCTGGGAGGTGCTATGAGGGCCCTAGACTCCTGTGCTGGGCATCTGACACTTATTGTCCTCCCCCTATCCTCCTTCCCTCCTAGCGGCCAAGAGCAGGAGGCCCAGGAGACCTGGCCCCCAGCACTCACCGCCGGGGGTCTCCCAGAGCCCGCCAAATTCAGACCCAGACCCGGGGGACTCTGCATCCAGTGCCTTCTCTAGGACACCTGAGGCTGTCCCCACCCAATTCACCTGTTTCCTGGGCACCTGTCGGACCATCCCCAGAGAGACCTCATCACTCACCACCACCTCCAGGGCCCCACGGTGGAATTCAGGGACCCATGAACTTGGACTGGGAAGGAAAGGTACCTCTTGACTTTCACTAACCAACTGAAATTTGGCATTTCCTTACAGGTGGATGTGGGAAATGAACCTCATCAGGAGTCATTTCCACATCCCTCTACAGTGTCACAGAAATAGCCTTTTATCCTCTTTTTGACTTTAAAATTACCGTACTTATTAGGCCCGCCGCCCGATCTTGTCATTAAATTTGTTAACAAAGAAGCGCTGCTGTCACCATATCAAACATTTGACTATTAAATATTTTAATTAATCTAGTTCAAAATAGTTTTCTTTTAATCCTACATACTTTATAAATTTAAATCTAAATTTATAAACATAAAAGGAGCCCACGGCACGAAAGCAGCTAAGAGCCCAGGAATTGTATTATTTCACATTTTTACTATTAGTATATCTTTTTATGGTAAGGACCACAGTGAGTTTGGGTACTTGCCCAGTATCACACAGCTTCAAATGGCTGAGCCGGGATTTGAACCCAGGCAGGCTGGCTCACCTTGAGCTCTATGCTATCCTGTCTTTGGAAACCCAGGTCCATGCCCCACGCCCAGGAAGAAGATCCCAGGGTCTAGGAGGTCCCATCATACACCACCCAGTCTGGGGACCCTGGGAACATCCCAGCCAGCCCAGGGCAGATCCAGCCGGCTGCTCCAGCCAGAAGGGAGCCTAGCTGCCTTTACAATGTGTGAGATTTCTCACCAGTGGCAATGACAGGCAGAGCAGGCTCCCAACTCCCAGGCCCAACTGCCCTGCTGGGGCTGCTGCAGCAAGTTGAAAATGAGCTACCCTTTGCAGGGCCCCAGGAGGAGGGAACAGCCAGTGGGCCCTGGAGCCCTCTGTCCCCTGTCCCTCTATTCACCTGACCCTCAGTCTGCCTGCCTGTAGTCCAGGAAACCTATCCGCTCCAAGCCAGAAACAGTCACCAGAAAGAAAGAGGAGGCCTTCTTTGTCCTCCACTGCCTGGCTCTGTCCATTCATTCATTCCTCAGTCATTTATTGAACCCCTACTGTGTGCCAGCCTGGGAGCAGAGACTATAGCTGTGAACAAAAAACCCATTTCCTTGTGGAGCTCAGGGGCAAATGGAGAACTCACGAAAAACACATAAAGAAAAAGGTATATGATATAATAACGAAACATGAATCAGGGCCGGGGCAAAGAGAAAGGCCTGGAGTCGGGGTATGTTTAGCTAGTGGTCTGGGAAGGACTTGCTAAGGATGTGACCTCTGAGTAGAGACCTGGAGGAAGTGGAGGTAAGAGCTGTGGTGATGCCCAGGGTAAGGAACCATGCTCCAGGTGGAAGGAGGAGGAAATGAAAGACCCCGCAATCTGGCTGCCCCAAGCTCTGCTTTGTGGTTTCTTTGAGTCTAAGTCTGAAATTGGGCCTTTGGGAACTTGCACTCTCTCCAGTTCCCCCATCCTGGGGTCACCTGCTTCCCCTCCTCCATTCATCCTCCCATTCCTCCCTCCCTCCCTCTCTCTCCTCCCACCCCAAGGGCCCAGGGTGTTAATTACATAGGCACCTGTGTGACTATTTGTTTTCCTCTTTCAAGAGAATCCCTTGGTCACCCCTACTGGAGTGGAAGCCCAGGAGTCCAGAGGCTGGGGATCCTGTTCTTGCCCTTCCCCCAGCACCCAGCACAGTGCCTGGCTGATGCCCATTTGACAGATGAGAAGACAGGTTCAGAGCGGCATCCTGGCTGACTCAAGCCTCCCCACCGCAGCGCTGGGGCTGGGCAGTCGGCTCCAGGTCCTGGGCCCCTAACCTTCATGTGATGGCCTCTTCTTCAGGGACTGCCCTGATTCCAAGCCTGGCTCGGGTCTCACCAGTCAGTGGAGAACAGCCCCCAAGTCCAAATGTGCTGCGGTCTCTTGACTATCTCAGCCTCAACTTGTGGCTGATGAAATCATAATGTTAATAGTATCCATAAATTACTAGCTTCATCTAGGGCTTCCCATGGGCTGGACACCATTGCATATATCAACTCACTGAATCCTCCCTCCCACCCTGGGAGGACAGGACCCATTTTATGGAGGAGGATGTCGAGGCACAGAGCAGCAAGACGCCTGGAAAAGAGTAACAGCCGAGGCGGAAACGGAAACGTACAGAGCCGAGCGGCATGCGCGCCAGGTTCCCTCCACCTGCAGGCCATGGCCACGGGCGGCGCGGGCCCGGCGGGGCGGGCCCGGGAATGCGCGGGGGCGGAGAGCGCCCGCAGAGCCCGGCTCACGTTTCCGGCCCGGCCCGGCCCGGCCGCCCCCGCCGCCCCCTCGCTGCCGCCGCTGCTGGCGGCCCCCTCATTAAGGCGCCTTGCCTTCCACCTCCGAATTTTCCACGCAGGGTTAGCCTGGCGACGCGCTGTCTGCGGGCCCCATAAAGGCCGCCGTGTGCTGCATTCGTCTCGCTGGGGGCCGGCGGGGGAGGGGGCCGCGGCCTGGAGGGGCGCCCGGCGGCTGGCGAGGGCGGGGGCTGCACCGCGGGGGCCTCGCCTGCTCCTTGCAGAATGGGCCCCCTTCCCGGGACGCAGCCTCGAGAATTCCACATTCATAAACATCCATTAAAAAAAACCAAACACCAACAACAAAAAACCCAGCCGGCATTTATGGAGCACTACTAACAGGACCAAGGGAGCTTCAGAACCAGCACGTCCCAGGAGATCCTCCTAGCAAACTCAAGGTGGAAAGGCTTCGCTGAGCCCGTTTTGCAGGAGAGAAAACCAACCCCAGGGAGTTGAAATGAACTGTCCACGGTCGCACAGGAGGGTGTGGTGCCATAATGAATCTGAGCACAGCTCAGCCTTTTCTATGGAGCACCTACTATGTGCCAGGCACTGTTCTACAGATTGGGATATGGCAGTGAACAAAACACAAAATAAAAACTCCCTATCCTCCGGTGGCTGACATTCCAGTGGGGGAGCCAGACATTGGCAAATAAACACCTAAAATGAAGTGTCAGATGGTGCTGAGTGGTGTGGGGAAAAATAAAGCAGGAGGAGGGTTGGGGAGTAAAGGTGATGGGGAGGGGTTCTGTTAGAGGGGTGGGGAGTGCACGAAATGGCTCATAATAAGACGGTCAGGAAGGGTGGCCCCTTCTAATGGAAGGGTGTTCCAGGCAGGAGAAACCGCATGTGCAAAGGCCCTGAGGCAGAAGTATGCTTAGCCAGCATTTCTTAATCATTTTCTATAGGTTTCTCTCATGTGTTATTTTTTCCCCTTCCTTTCAACCATGATGCCAGTCCAGGAATCTAAGTAATTCCCTTTTTCTAGCTAAAGAAATTGAGGCTCAGAGAGGTTAAGAGGCCTACCCAAGTTCCCTCAGCTGGTCAGTGGCCAAACTAGGATTTGAATCAGGGTCTCTTGCACTCATAATGACGTGGTACACTGATGTGATATGGGCAAAGCCAGCTCTAGTTCCCCATCTTTTAACACAGGGACTGAACAGGGCGATTAGGGGAGGGACAGAAGGGAGGAAGAATTGCAGAACAATGTCTGCCCTGCACCCATTAGTGGTAGGATTCCCCCTGGCAGCTCATCTCCATGTGAAGATGCATGCAATAAATGATACCTAGATTGTCTCAGGAAGGCATTGTTTGGATGAGTTTGAGCCCCCTGTGCCTGGTGCTTACAGCATCCTGCAACTTGCAAGGGAATTCAGAGAATGGGAGCTTTGGGTTTCTCAACCATGTCTGCATCTGAAGGGAGAAGGGTCACACCTGGCTCCTCCCATAAAGAATCCTCCAGTCCTGACTTCCCAAACTACATGTCAGTCTTACCCAATTTCTCACTCTCCTCTCCAAGCAACTCAGAACCAAGAAGCAACTCTTCACCAGGGACCCTGGTCTATTTTACGTTCTCCCCCAGTGACACCAGCCTCATCTCCATCATCACCTTCACCGCACAACTTCCCTTTTCCTCCCCATATCTGCCAGGATGGCCATCAGAGTCAGTTTGCTCTACCTGGATTTCCCCAAGACATTCTTCAGAGTCACAACAATATACCATATATATATGTATATTTCATTCCCATCACCTAGGAATTCACCACCAGTTCTCCGAGAATCATCCATGTCACCTCCAGCCATTCCCAGCTTTGAGCGAGAGTCAGCCCATCACCCACAAGTAACACCTACTAATCCACAGACCGTACCAGGTTCCTTCCCATCTCTTCACCCCCAGCCTTCCGAGAGCCTCCTGTATCACCCAGCCACCCTCCAGCCATCCCCAGGTTTCAGCCCACCACACAGGAAACCCGTCAGCTCATGCAACTCAGGGAGTTACTCCCTCTGCTTCCGCATCTATACGCTGTGACTCCCAGACATCCTCCGTGTTCCACGCTCTTCTCCCTTCACACTCGGACACACCCAGGGCCTCAGGGCCACTCTCCATTATTGACCTTTTACTCCAAGATGTGGCCAAGGTTTGGCCCAATATGAACCAGTGTTTTGCCTGTTTCTCCATGACCCTGTCACAGTCACACCTCTACCTGCAGAGGGACCCGCCCTCACACACACCCCTGTCCTTCTGCTTGCTGTAGTCACATACTTGCTCAAAGAGGAGACACATGTAATGGCCTGCATCGCCACCCTGGCCTTTGTCGTCCCTCTGCTGAGCAGCAGGACCCTCCTGCCTGCTGATGTCCTGGCTTCCAGGGTCCATGCCAGTGTGATCCTCCAGCTTGCCTGTGTCCTTGTGGGCGACACGGCAGATGACAGCGACCACATGTCTTCCTAGTGTACCTGCGTCATGGCTGCAGTGATCCCTTCGCTTAGACATGACCCATTGGTAGAAAACAAGACCATTATTTCCATCCCCCTCTTCCTCCCTTCCTACCACCTCTCTGCCTCCCCATGTCTCTCAACAATTTTAAACCACCTTTCCCTCCCCTTTGGCTTCCCGCTGTCTGGCCGCTGCCCCCTCGTCTGTACTCTGCCCTCTCCCTGCCTTTGCCTCTATCTGACGTCATCCATCATCACTGCTCTTGTTCTTCCTCTCCTGGGGCCAGGCTTTCCTCTGTGTTTTCCCGGAAAAGGAGCTCTCTATTTGTGCCCCTCTCTCTGTCCTCCCTTCCTCTCTCCCTCTGTGTCTGTATCTCCTCTCTGCTCTTCCTTCTGGTCCCAGCCGCTCACCAAACACACTGTCTCCATTCGTCTTTCTCTGAGTCCCCTGTCTTGGGTTCATATCTCTCTTTTCTCTTTTCTCACTTTCTAGCATCTCTCTTTCATCATTTTTCTCCTGTCTACCCTCCCCCCTCCATCCTTCCAAGGCCCCCTCTCTCTTACCCGTTCTCGCTCCCTCCATCTCTTTCTCTTTAATCCTCTCCCCCATTTATCGCTCACCTACCCTAGACTCCAGATCCTCCAGTCCCGGGTTCTTCTGAGCCCCCTTCTCTGAGTCGCACCCCTGGTTCTTTCCATTAAGCTCGTCATCTTATTTCCTTCCTCCACCCCATGACCCTGCTCTGTCTCCAGACCCATACATATCTTTATGCCCGTTATCCCAAATTTATACTCACCCTGGTCCTCCATCCACCCATCTTTGGCCTTTATCCAGGCCCACCCTTATTTCCATCTCTGCATCAGCTCTTTTCCCGTGAGCTTCGTCCCCCTTGTGACCCAGTCGTCCCACCCTGCCTCAGCCCTGGAGGGTCCTTCCCCGCTGTGTTCTCTGGCTCCCAGCCCTGCTCAGACCTCTACTAATTCCATGTCTACTGCCACCTCCCCTTTTGGCTCTCTGTCCCTGAGCCAGACTTCTGCCCTGTCCCCTTATCTCGTCAGCCCCATCTGTCATACCAGCTACATGGCTCTCCCCTAACCCCCATGTATAAATTTTGGCTCAATGCTAAAATTCCTGAGGGTTAAAATCTCTGTTTTCTGGACACTGACTGAAGCGGAGTATCACCACCATGGAATGCATATGAAAGAGAGGAGGGAATGTAAAAATTTTAAAGTATCAGTCCATTTTATTATTCCTCTGATTAGTAGTCAGTTTTAACGTCTGAGCTCACTGGGAAGATCAGATTCTCTCACGCTCTCGACTGCCTGGGGACCCTTCCTGGTACCCGGCTCTCCACGCTGAAGAGATGGCTCCTCTCAGCAGACACGTTGAAGGAGATCGCTAGCTCTCTGGGTCCAGGGCCAGTGAATTCCCAGACGCACTTTTTAGTAATATGTTTGCAAGATGGAGCTTCTACCCAGGATTCTTGATTTGGGCAAATTTAAAACGTCCTTCTTTTTCAGCTTCTGAAGTAGTTGCATGAATAGCAATAACTGTACCTAGTTGCTTGTGCAGCATTGTAGCCTGAAGACAGGAAATAGTATAGAAAGTATGTATCTAAAGCCCTTCCAGGCCGTCCACGGTTTTGAAGTTTGATTGGCGAGGACAGAGGACATTGTGGGTTACTCATTTTTCTCTAAATCTTTCTTCATTTTCTAAATACGCCCAAATAAGATTTTTTCCTAAAAGACTCAGGGACCTAGAGGAAATGAAATAACTGAAAAATATTACGTTCTTAAAGGTTATGTTCTTATTATGCATTTTATTATTTGTTATGAAAGCTAGCAAACCACATAATGGTACAAGTATTAGAATTAATTCTACTGCCCTGTTACTCGCTGCCATTTATTAATTTATAATCATTTGCTCAAGAAAAAAATAATGTTTCATCAAAAGTTATTGCTTTGGCGGTGGGTATAGGTCAGTGATAGAGCAGGTACTTAGCATGCACAAGGTCCTGGGTTCAATCCCCAGTACCTCCATTAAAAAAAAAACAACTAATTACCCCCCAAAATTTTTTTTAAAAATCTGAGATTCCATTAAATTTGTCTGACTTTCATTTTAAAAATAAAATAATAATAACACCTAACTTTTTTCAGCCTTTACCCATGCCAAGTGTTTTACCTGCATCCGTATATTCAACCCTCATATGAAGCATTTTATAGATGGGGAAACTGGGACAGAGACGGAAGTCCCGTGCCCCAGGTCATGCAGCCTGGGAGTGGCAGAGCTGAGATTTGAACCCCAGCACTTGCACTCTAAACCACATCTAGGCGCTACTGTGATGAAAATGTTAACGATAAAACCACCAGCCAGTGTTTCCAGCATATGTTACGTGTGAAAACTCTCTTTGGTCTATCTGTAAACATGTCTGATAGAGAACTTGTACCCAGAATATATAAAGAACTCTCAAGATTTGATAATAAGAAAAGAAGCCATTTTAAAAAATGGACAAAAGATTTGAGTATTATATATCTTCACTAATTAAGATATGTGGATTGTTAATAAGTGCATGGAAAGAGATTCAACATCGTTAGTCATTATGGAAATGCAAACTAAAACCACAGTGAGAAGCCGCTAAACATCCAATAGAATGGCGAAAATCTAAAAGACTGGCGGTACCAAGAGTTGATGAGAATGTGGAGGAACTAGAACGCTCATGCCCTGCTGGTCAGGAGGCAAAATGCTGCAGCCACTTTGGAAAGAAATCAGTTTGATGATTTCTTTTTTTTATTATTATTCTTATTTTAATTTTTTAGAAATCTTCTGAGAGGGAGGTAATTAGGTTTAGCTATTTATTACTTCTGGTGGCGGTACTGGGGACTGAATATGGGACCTCGTGCATGCTAGGCCTGTGCTCTACCACTGAGCTGTACTCTCCGCCCGATGGTTTCCTAAAAAGTTAAGCACATACTCATCTCACAGCCCAGCAATCACACTCCTATATATTTACCCAAGAGAAATGGAAACATATGCCCACACAAAGACTTGGGCATGAATATTTGTAGCAGTTTCATTTGTAATCCAGCCCCTAGGTCTTTTCCATAGAGGCCACCAAACACAGATGCTAACACATGTCTGTACTCATGCTTGGACCATTCTAGAAGGGCCTCTACCTAAAGCAATTCTTCCTCGCCTCTTGAGCCCAAACTTTTTAATTTTTATTTTTCTGGAAAGACTTTTCGAGAACATAAGATTAGATAAGGACTATGCAGTCAGAAAGGTCTAAGTTCGAATCCCTGCTCAGCCATCATCACCTGAGGGGCACCTCCGGTAAATGCCTCCTCCCCCTGGGATTCGAGTCTCCTCATCTGTAAAATAGAGATGTGATAGTAACAGTGTTTGCATCTCCCAGGGGCTGTTGTGATAACCTTCATTCCTGGGCTCTAGAACCAGTTGCTCCACCTTGGTCAAGATCCCCAAGAGCCTCTGCCCTTCCACAGGCCTGGGTAAAGAGGGAGGGAGGGAGGGAGGGAGGGAGAGAACTCAGCCCTCCCTTGCTCCAAACTCCTCTCTGGCTCCCTAGTACCATACTCTCCACCAAGGTCATTCACAACCTCCTTTAATTAATTCAGCACACATTTATTGAGTGTCTGCTATGTGCCAGGTGCTGTACCAGATGCTGTTCCTGCCCTCTCAGTGCTGCTGTCTGGTGGGGAAAGCTCACTGAGGAGGGTGGTGGGTCCCAGGGAAGGTATGTAGAGTGTAGGGGCTGTCCATTTGGTGGCTAGTGTGAGGCATCGGAGGTCAGGACTCAGGACTGAGACCTGGGCTGTAAACAGAGTTTAAGAGGAGGCTCCAGTGGAGATGGCTAGGAGAAGGTCTAGAGAAAAGAGAATTCTAAAGAATTCCTGCGTCTTCTCTACAGTGGGCCCAGTTTTGCCAGTTGGCACCACTATCCACCACCCTTCTTTTCCAGCCATGAGCGCTGGAAGTACTCCTCTGGCTCGTCTCCCCATTGAATCACTCTCTGACCCCAGCCAGCCCACGCACAAACACATCTCCTGCCCGTTCTTCCTCTGGCTGACTCTCTAGACGGAAGCCGTGGCCTGCAGGTGCCTCCTCTCCTGTCTCCCACTTCCTTTCAGCCCCCTCAGTCTATTTCCCACACACAGCCAGAGGGAAGTTGCTCCTCTGCATAAAATCCCCTGGCAGCTTCCCATAGCTTAGAATAAAATTCAAACACCTGGCCCACAATGCCCCACGGGTCGGCCTCTGCCCACCTCTCCTACCCCCCTCCCATCTATCTCCCCTCCAGCTACATTGACCTCCTTGCCACATCATGAACACATCAAGCGCATGCCCACCTCAGGGCCTTTGCTCTTGCTGTTCCCTCTACTTGCAACTTCCTCTATCCACTCAAGTTCTCTTTGCCTGGCTCACTCCTACTCCTTCGCCATCTCCAGGAAGGTTCCCTAAATACCCACTCCCCACCCCTGACTAAGCTGTGCCCTCCTTCTACTCTCCCATGGCACCCTGAATGCTTTCCAGGCAACATCACTCCCCTCCCTGCACTGTCAGCCCCCTGAGAACAGACACTTGCCTATCTGTTCTCTGGCACATCACGAGTGCCTGGAACAGGGCCTGGCACACAGTAACGGCTTGGTGCACAGGTGCTGAGTGCACACAGGACTGAGCGCAGACCTTCTGCAGACCACCCTCTGCTCAGAGAAGAGACCCAGGTGGCAGAGTGAGGGCTGAAGCCCACTGAGGGCACCCCAGCCAGTCCTTCCCAAGGCAGTGGGCCCTGCCAGCAGAAACCACTCTGGCCTTGAGGCAGTGCAGACCTCGGTTCAAATCCTGTTGTCTAAACAGAGTTACTACATGACTCCTTTGTTTCTCAAAAGAATAACTTATCAAAACGTATACTTTATATATGGCAGTTTATTGTATGTCAATTAATCTTGAGAAAACTTCTACACATACATACATAGACACTCATGTACTAAAATGGCTAAAATAACCAATAAAAACTGATAATAACAAAATGCTGGCAAGGATGTAGTACAGCTTGAACTCTCCCATAGATCGCTGTGGGCCACACCAAACCTGTCCAGGAATGTTCATAGAAGACGTCTTCTTTATAGCCGAAAAGTGGAAACAACCAACATGTTAATCAACTGATGAATGGATAAATAAAATGTGGTCTATCCATCAATAACATATTACTGGGCCATACAAAGAATGAAGTACTGACACATAATACAACGTGGATGAACCGCAAAATCCTATGCAAGTGAAAGAAACCAGTCACAAAATCACACACGCTGATTTGTATCATCCATTTAGATGACATGTCCAGAATCGGCCAATCCAGAGACAGAAGAGATTAGTGGTTGCCAGGGACCAGGGGAGGAGGAAATGAGGAGTGGCTGCTAATAGACACGGGGTTTCTTTTTCCGGTGATGAAATGTTCTGGAATTAGATAGTGGGGATGGTTGCATAACTTTGTGCATGTACTAAAAAACCACTGAACTGTCCCCTTTAAATGGATAAATTGCATGGGATGTGAATTAAATCTCAATAAAGCCGTTTTGAAAAGAAAGTCCTGGTGCCACCTCACAGCCGTGTGTCCTTGCAAAAGTCTCTGGCACTTTCTGAGCCCAGGTTCTGCCTCTCTTGCTCTCAACTCGCAGCCAGTAAACAGCCCTGCACAGTAACGATCCACACTCTTGGTGAATAATGCCCCCGTCGGAACTGGAGGATGGGCTGACCCTAGACACAAAGGCCAAGGATCAATTCAGCCCACGAGCAGTGCTCGGTGTTGGGGAGTCACCAAATGGCACGCAGATATCACCCCACAGCCCTAGAGAAAGCAGCAGGGTAGCCATGATCGTCAAGTGCGACTTCCTTCCCCCGGGGACGTTGCCAAGTCTTGAACGTCGTTCTTTAGTGTGTGGGTGTGTGTGTTTCTGTTTAGAAAGAAAAACACATGCTCATTATAGAAAATTCTGAGATCCGTGAATTAAAGAGAATTAAAACCCCAGCAACCCCACCATCCAGACAGAACAACCATTGGCCCCCGCAGGGCACGCACATTTCTCTCTGTGAAGGCAAAGATGATAAAGACGGAGGAACATTTTTGCACAAATGAGACCATTTGAATTTTTTTCAGGCTGATCTGTGAGCTGCTTCGTTCACCTGTCAGCACATGTGGGCTCCTTTTCAAGTCACCTTGTGAGCTTCTAGTCTATCCGTGAAAAGATTGATTGATTGATTGATTGATTGATTGTAAAGCACAGGAGGGAAGCAATGATGACTCAACAGTGGAAAAGGTAACAATTATACAAAATGAAATGCCCTTCTCTCTTCACCAGCACCTCAACCTACCCCAGAGAAAACCCTTTTGAACTGGGGGTACACATCTGTGGGTACAGATCCTTCTTTTTTCTCTCCTTTCTGTCAACAAATACGCAGTGAGGACTAACCACTCATACCTTCATTCATTTAATCATTCAAGAAATATTTGAAGTGCTTTCCTATGGGCCAGACATTCCTTTGTCTTTGTTCATGTGCTGCCTACACGATATATATTCTAAAGATCATATCCACATTGATAGTAGCTACCAAGTTCTCAGAACACGCAAGGACCCCAGTTTACATACCCAGGCCCCTTGTGCTGGGGCATTTGAGTTGTTTACGGTGTTCTGTTCTTCTGAAATTGCTGGGCGGAATGTGTTTATGTACTTTTCATTTTATGATTGGGTCAAATGTTGAACATGTTTGTGCAAAGTCAGGGCTTGAGAGGGCAGGGACTCCTCCAGGGTCATAGAGTGAGGCACTGGTGGCACTCAGACCCACAAGGCAAGGACGAGTTTCTTAGGAAACCCCCTGCCCAGCCCCAGGTCATTTCCCTAAGGTCAAAATGGGTTTCCTTGGGGGACTACCTCTCCAGACACTCCATGGGTAACACATGGGGTCCTTTCTCCTTGCTGTCACCTTTTCAGCCCCACTAGTGTTTATTTCAGGCCACAGCACCAGCTAAATATATTTGGGTTTGGGAGCATGAGTTCCCCTCACCTGAGGCCCTTCCGGCCTGTACCCACAGAGGGGTGATAATACAAGGCTTCATGGAGAGTCTTCCAGCTCCCCTAGGCCCTGCTACCTGGCTGCTCAAGGTTCCAGGATACACAGGACTCCAGATCCTGGGAGTCAGAAGGCCAACTCAGGCCCTCAGACTTCAGTAAGGGCCAGGAGACATGAAAGCACCAGAAACATTAGGAGGGTCCTCTGTGTGACCTAGGGAAAATTCTCTACTCTTTTGGAGCCTCAATTCCTCTATCTGTAAAATGGGCCTAATAATAGCAATGTTTACAGAGGCTTTACTCTATGCCAGGCCTGAGGCCAAGCAATTTATAAGTATTCTTTCATTTCACTTGCACAATAACCCCCAAAAGGAAGGGCTGCTCTTCAGATGAGGAAATGGATGCAGAGAGGTTGAGCAACTGGCTCTAGGCCACACAGCAGGTAGGTCATGGAAGAGACTATGAATTTAGGCAGTCTGGCTCCAGAACCTTACACCTGTATGGCCTAGGGTTATTGTAAGGATTAAATCAGGTAATCGGTGCAAAACAGATAGTGAACCGTCATGACATATTTACCATTATTATTATCGTTGTTATTATTATTTGCCTGACTGGTTGCTCTTTGCCTCACTGAGTCTTTATTTCCCTCAGTTGCCGAAAAATCCAGGCAGGGCATCGTCCTTGCCTCCTCACTCCCTCTTCATGTCCCTGGGCCTCCAAGCTTCCCAAATACCTCTCCATTACACCCTTCTCTCTGCCTCATCTGCCACCGAGAGGGCAGGGGGTCCCTGCTGCTGGTTTTGCACCCCACACAGTGGCCCCTGGCTCCGTCTATTCCCCCACACCTCTCACACTGCAACTCCTGAGATCAGGGGCCGGCAGAGCTTTTGCCTAAAGATCTCTCTTCTAGGAACCGCAGAGGCAAAAATTTGACTCCCCAGATCTCCTCCTAAGGGTCCCCTCCTCCAGGCCAGTTTCCCAACTCTCCCTCAGGGTTTGTTGGGTGAATAATAAAAAGTACCCAGATCCATTCTGGGCCCTGAGAGAGACTGGCCACACCCTTGGCTGTAGCCACCTGTAGGGGGTTAAATTGTGTTCCCCATCAAAAAGATATGTTCAAGTCCCAACCTCCAGAACCTGTAAATGTGACCTTATTTGGAAATAAGGCTCTTTGTAGATGTAATCAAACTAAGATGAGGTCATACTGGATTAGGGTGGGCTCTAAATGCAATGACTGGTGTCCTTATAAGAAGTGGAGCCTGCACGCACTCAGAAACAAAGACACAGAGGAGGCCACGTGAAGATGGAAGCAGAGATCAAAGCAATGCAGCCACAAGCCAAGGAGCGCCAAGATTTCCAGGAGCCACGAGAAGCTGGAAGAGGCAAGGAAGGCTTCTCCCTCTAGAGCCTTTGGAAGGAGCAGGGTCCAGCTGACACTTGATTTTGGACTTCTAGCCTCCAGAACTGTGAGAGAATAAGTTTCTGTTGTTTTAAGACACCCAATTTGCGATATTTTTTGTGGCAGCCACAGGAAACTAACCTGTCACCCAGCTGAGGGCCCCCAGAGTGGGTCCAAGGCCCAGGGTACAGAGGGAAGTCTGGCCAAACAAGCTCTTGCCAGGTGGGTGGTCCTGCGCTCATGGAGCTCCTAATCTAGAAATTTCTGGTCCTCAGGGACTTTACAGGATACCCCCACCCCACCAGATACCGCTGGGGACGGAACTCTCCTTTCCCAGTCTGACCCCACCCCTCTATCTACACACACCTCTGGCTGCCCACCTGGCTGAAGAAGGATGTGTGGAGTTTCTAAAGACTATTTAAAGGGTTAAAACAGGCCCCACTATGCGAGAGAGTCTAGGCAGTCAAGTGTAGTGGATAGAGTCCCAGATCCTGTTCTACTTCAATTTAAAAAGTTTTAATTACACCCACTCCAAAGGCAGAGAGAACAAAATGACAACAGTAATAAAAGAACTCAAGGTTTGAATCCCAGCTCTGCCACTTGCTGTGTGACTCTGGACAAATTACTTAACCTCTCTGGGTCTTGGTTTCCTCTGTTTTGAGTCAGTTGTGAAGGTTTAATGAGTTACTCTATGTGAGGCACTCAGCACAGGGCCTGGCACATAAAGAGTGGTGACCATGTTGTATTTCCTTGGGACACATATACATTCATTCATCATTCATTCAGCAAAGTTTTACTGAGTGTGTGCCTCGTATGAGAGAGAAATGAGGCACCAGGAGATCAGACAGTGAATGAAGCAGAAAAAATTTCCACCTGAGTGGAACTGACGTTCTCGTGGGGGAGACAGTCCACGGAAAAACTGTGGATTGTGAAATAAATGGATTGTCTGGTGGTGACAAGTGCTATGGAGAGAAAAAAAGGAAGGAAAAAAATGAAGGAAAAAAAAAAAACAGGGGAGGGGGCTGGAACGTGAAGGGGAGAGGGATGGTGGGGAAGAACAGCCATGTGTTTTCTCTGGGGGCTGAGTCTTCCCAGCAGAGGAACAGCAAGTGCAAAGGCCCTGAGGTGGTAGAGGGCCCCTTATGGCTGGAATGAGTGAGAAGGAGCGGGGAGAGAATGAGGCAGAGGTGATGGGGCCAGATCACGTAGGCCCCTGTGGGCTGAGGTGAGGGCTTTGGCTTTTCCTGTGAGTGAGATTGGAGCCACATGTGCATGTAAATATATATTTATTCATTTAATGTAGAAAGATGCAAACTAAGCGCTTCAGCATGTCATGTTGGGGACAGTAAAGGCATCAGAATGGGATGTGTTGATCACACATCACTTGAGCCTCACATCTAATCTTTTCATTTTTTTTTAATGAAAGAATAAATCCTGTAATATTTGTGAAATTGACAATTTGAAAGCAAAAAAGAGCAAGGGGGACCCAGACCCCTGCTGGCCAGAGTACCTCCAGCCCAGCTCAAGGGACATCCATGAGTAAGCCACTGGATTACTAATGGTGCTCAGATGTGCCCAGAGGTGGCCCTGGCCCGGCCTGGACACTTGCACAGACGTTGGTGTTACAGCCGGTTTATTTCCTGGACTCGTTTTAAAGAAAAACCCAGGGGAGGAGCTAATGGCCGGGTTGCCGCTCCCTAGTCAATCTCTCCCAACCCCTCGGCTCTGAGCTGCTGCCCAGACAGAGGAGGGATAATTCTTCCTGTCAGTAGAAAGCCAACCAGTAAAAATAGAAGGAATGATGGAGCTAGAAAATCACCATTTGGCAACCACCATGGTAATAATTGATTTAGGCAGAAATCACCAACGAGGGCTAAAACTTGCGGGTGGAAGTTTGAGGAGTAACGGGATATTCACATGGTCCTGGAATGTCTCCCCACAAGATATGGATTAAGTACAAGAGGGGAAAAAGAGGAACTTTATCCAGGCGAAACCTGGCAGACACCTCCTTAACCAAGTGGTCAAAGTTGACGTCACTAGTAACGGGACAAACTGGTGTATGTGCCCCGCGATACCTTGCACTGAGAAAGAAACAGCCACTTCCTTGGTTCTGCCAAAAGGGCACAACCCAGATTTAATCATGAGGAAGCAGAAGGAAAGTCCAAATTGGGGGACATTCTATAAAATACCTGGCCTGAACTCTTCAAAAATGTCAGACTCATCGAAGACTAAGAAAGGAGCTATTTCAGAATTAAAGAGACAGGACAAGTAAATGTGTAATGTATGATCTGGGTCTTTCCCCACCCCCACCCACAAAAGTGCTGTGGAGGACATCACTGGGACAGCTGGAGAAATTAATTATGACTGTGGATGAAGTAATAGCATTGCCCCAGTGCTAAATTTCCTGATTTTGATCACTGAACTGTGGTCATATGAAAGAATGTTCTTGTCTTTAAGAAATACATGCTTAAATATTTAGTGATAAGGGGGTGTCATGTCTACAAGTTCCTTTTTAAAAAAATTTTATTTATTTGCTTACTTATTTTTAATGGAGGTATTGGAGATTGAACCCAGCACCTCAGCCATGCTAAGCAAACGCTCTACCACTGGGCTATGTCCTCCCCCCCTACAACTTACTTTCAAAGGGTTCTGGGGGGAAAAAAAAGTGGGTATGTATACGTGTATTTATGGGGAGAGAAAATACAAACATGGTAAAATGTTATTTTGAAGAATCAGAATGAGAGATTCCAGTTTATCATAGTTTTCTTGCAACTTTTCTGTCAGGTTGAAATTATTTCAAAAGAAAAAAGTTTTAAGAAACCAAAAGAATTTGTCTCCCTGCTCTCTCCCTCTGGTCTCCATCCACCCAATTCCACTGCTGGGCCCCCCTAGAGGTGGCTTTTATTGTTTTACTGTAAGTCCTTCCAGCATTTCTGTATGCAAATACAAACAAAAACGAATAACGTGCTCCCTTCCACTCTTCTTCCCACAAAAAAGGAGCATGTTCTGCATGTTACTGTTTCCACTTAGCTAACATGCCTCAGTGTGGGCTGTTTCACTTCAGAGCTAGGGACCATTCTCATTCTTCTATCCCCACCTCTAACCCCACCATTGGGTCCAACATCTCCTTTAATAACCCCAAGTAGCTCTCACCCACCAGTGCCCAGGCCCACTAGCTTCTTAAATCCGGTCCACCCCACCAGGCCTCCACCCCTTTGGGCCAGGCCAGAATGTCATCCCTCTCGCCTTGGGCGGTTCACTGGCTCCCAGCTCTAGTTTCTTTCCTCCTCGGACTCCATTCTCCACCGGGATCCGGGAAATCAGTTGTTAGTAGAGCAGGCCTTATGGCTCCCCTGCTTAATTAAATGAGCCCCCGGTGGCCGCCGCTCTGGGCTTGCTCTGCTGGATCTGGGCTGGCTCCCCCACCGCACCCCGTCTCCCCAGCCCCTCCGCCACCCTAGTCTTTCTCCACCCCGGGCAAGCTCCTTCGGGCCTCAAAGACTTTATACTTGCTGCTCCCTTCCAAGACTGGAACTCTCTCCTCCTTCAGGTCTCCTCCGGAATGTCAGCTCTTCCGAGGGCTCTGGGCTCTCCATCGGAGGGAGCCCCACCCCATCGCTCTCCAGCACAGGCTCTTTTTCATTCCATCTGGGCCCATCACTGTAGGAAAGCGGTTTGTTTATTTAATCATTTGTTTGTTTTCTGTCTCCCCCACCAGAACGTAAGTTCCCTAAGTGCAAGGACTGTGCATCTGTTCAGGGCTGTAACCCTGGGGCCTAGAACAGGGCCTGGCACACACGGCGCTCATCCAAACCAATGGAATGAACATTCCTTTACAGTCTCCAGGGAGGAAGGCACGATCATCACCCCATTTTAGAGGCAGAAACAGGGAGTCTGAGAAGGGGAAAGCCTTGTTCCAGGCCCTGCCAGCCAGGGAGCCTGACTCCCAGGACGAGGAGAGCCTGGTGCACCCATACTGAATGCCGGCTAGGGGTTTCCATGCTGCCCGTCCCTCCTGGAGTGTGTGAAATCACTTATTCATTCACCATCAAAGTCAGCACCTACCATGGGTGGACGTAAATGATGCCCAGGGCCGAGGGACACAGTAGGCCTTCAGCAAATTGATGCCCAACCCCCGCCCCCAACTCCCTAACTTCCCTTCAGGGAGGCCAGCTACAATTTGGCGATTGTTAGAGAACTCTTTTTTTTTTTTTTTTTTTTTGGGGAGAGGAAAGCTGCAAGTCATTAAGGGCTGCTCCCGGCCTGCGGGTCACCATTTCCTGTTTAGAAGAAAGAATCATCTCTCCTTTGGAACATGACGCTCCCCCACCCCCGGCCTGACTCTGGGGCTCTGGGACGCCTGCGAGGCCCGCTCGGCTCCCCGCAGGAAACTGGCACCTTCAGCACCTTTTGTGCTCAAAAAGGACACTCATTTTCTCCTGGCCCCAGGAGGGCCCCAGAGGTGAGGTCAGCATGACAGCCAGCCGGGAGTGAATTATCTCAGCCCAGGACGCAAGCTGACCGTCTTCCCGTCCTGTCCTAGAGCAGGAAGCAGAATGACCCCTACCCTTTGGCCTGGCTTCTCACCCTCCCGGCTCCAGCCAGCCAATTTCCTTGCATCAAAGGCCATTTGGTACCCAGTGGCCAGACAGAGGTGTGGGTCTGACAGGGAGGCCGGAGCAGGATCCAGAGCCCTTGGCAACAGGAAAGACGTCCTCTGTCCCTTTCTTGATCACTGCGTTCCACCCTCTCATCTGGGAGAAACAGCCACTCCCTCCCCAAAGACCTGCAGTCCTGGGGAAAGCCCCACAGCCTGCCCCGCTGATAAGACCCAGGGAGCCAGCTTCTCAGCCCCTGGGCCTGGTCAGCTTCAAAACAGGAGAACAAGAGAGCGAGCGAGGGCCACAGTGTAGCACCTTAGTAACCTGCATACACACCCCTCCTGCTCACTGATCCACAAGTGTTTCCCAACCTCCACATCAGATGGGACATCGGGCTCCAGAGAAAACCCATTCCCACAAACAAGGTCCCTGACAAACCCGGAAGTCCAAAGCCACGTGGTATTTAGGAGGCCAAGATTTAAGGCTGCGACGGAAGTATCTGGGGTCCACAAATCCCTGCCTCCTCTTCCCTTCCTAAAGGCCCTTTAAAATAGACACTCCACTATAAAACCAAGCAGATTTTTTTATATATAAATTAACCGCTTTATTGAATATCAATAAACCGTACATATAACTATACAAAATGCTTCCTTAGTACAAAATGTTGCTTGCAATATAAATACCAGTGTACCTTTAAAAATGTAAACATCTTCCTCCTGGGCCCACCTGTCGGGCCCCGAAAATAGTTCCGGGAGATACATCGGTGGGGACGAAACGCCCCACTCGGGCCCCCGACAAGTGAAGGCAATTACTCACAGTCCCTTTTGAGATGTTGTTAAATTGCCCGTGAAACAGGTGCCACCATGACAAACAGGAGGCTGAAATAGCTGCCCCGGTCCTGGGGCATCCTGGGGTCTAGACGCTGTCTTGGTGTCAGTGACCACCCCTACGGGCCCTGTGGGCGCACCTGGGGGTGGACGATTGCATAGTCAGTCACACCTCCTGGAGGGGTGGCCTGAGGGTTCCTGGGGGGGAGGCTGGGGTCCCCTGAGTTGAGGGGTAGTTTCTTATCAGTCTGCCGGCTTTTGTCCTGGAGCTCAAAGCAGCTGTATCCAAACAGCTTTGGATACACAAACCCACACAGAAAGGCCAGCTCCGGAATGCCTGGGAGCGGCGACTGCCAGGAGGGGTCTCTG
Organism: Camelus ferus; assembly: GCF_009834535.1. Taxonomy (NCBI): domain Eukaryota; kingdom Metazoa; phylum Chordata; class Mammalia; order Artiodactyla; family Camelidae; genus Camelus; species Camelus ferus. The sequence goes on along the minus strand of NC_045714.1, from coordinate 5,488,943 downwards.
CTGCCGGCCACCCTCCCATCAGCCGTCCACAGAAAGGCCTCTCTCAGAGCCCAGCGAGACACCCAGAGCGGACAACTGGAAACTGGTCCTCAGAGTCCTTTGTGGCCCAACACAGCCAGAGGGTGGAGCTCAGAAGGGGATTCTGTGGCAGTGAGAAGGATGCAGGGTAACTTCCTTCTGGAGCTGGGGGAGGCCGCAGTTGGGGGAGGGCCTTGAGAGTCAGAAGGAGCCTTGAAGAGTCAGCGGGGGCCCCCGGAGCAGCCCGACTCTTGGTGCTTGTGGAGCAGGGACATTCGGGAGAAGGTTCTGGAGCACGTCTTGCACTGGTACTTCTTGACATCCGAGTGGGTCTGGAGATGGGCCCGCAGGTTGGAGCGGTCGGCGAAGGCACGGCTGCAGTGGGAGCAGGAGAAGGGCTTCTCGCCTGGGAAGAGAAGTCAGGAGGGAGCTGAGTGAGACTTAGTCACTTGGGTGAAGAGCTGAAGTTTACTGAAACACCACTCCCCAACTCCCAGCCTTTAGAACCCAGCTCACACCAACCTTGAACGGACTCCCATAACCCAGGAAAGCCAGGCCATATAGTGTCCAAAGGCCTACATTTGACAGGGAGCCCTACTGTTTCCCACTGTGTGGCCTTGGGCAAGTCATCTGGCTTCTCTGAACCTCCACTTGCTCATCTGTATAAAGGAGCTATTCATCTCCCACTCACAGGGGTTGGTAATTGAGAGAAGGTAGAATAAAATGCTCTTCCTGCTATGTCGGTAATGATGACAACTGTGTCTGCTGAACACTTACTTGTGCTGGGGACAGTGATAAGCAGCTTACACTCATCTCATTTAATCCCACCTTTGTCCTCAGTTTAGAGATGGTGAAAGTGAGGCACAGGGCAGCTGAGTAGCACATGCAAGGTCACCCAGCAAGAGCCAAGCAGCACCCCTGATTGTAACTAATACAAACTGCCTCTCAGTAAAGGGGGCTGTAGGAAGGCCTTCCTTATAACACCGCGGAGTTACCTGCCCTGGGGACAAAGCTCAAGAGCCAGGCTTAAAGCCCAACCCCAACCCCAAGCAGGTTAGGCCCTTCCTTTACCAAACTTCCCAGTCAATGCTGATCACACTCAGGGTAGTTTCAAGTCTATCTGTCCCCTAATCAGACTGAGTCCCATAAGGCAGGACCCTCCCCCACCTTGTATCCATTCTAAGCCTCCAATCCAAGGCCTTGGGACCCCCAAGAGGCTACAGAAACCTTTTACCTTGTGACATTTAAAACCGCTCCCCACCTGTGGCCCTCATGACACCTGCCTGGTCAGGCTGATTGGGAAAGAGTCTTGCACAAGGGGCTGGATATACAGTAAGAGCTCAATAAGTGCTTGTACAACAATAAGTCTTTTTGGAGTTTTTAGGCCTCAGAGGAGCCTGACCCCTCAGTCACCACCAGAATACACCATTCACTAACTTCATAATTCCGTGCCCCAACCCACGTCCCAGTTAAAAGAATACAGCTCACATTTCAAAAACATCAAACGCCGTGCTGTGTTTCTTTCCTGGGGGTGAAGCTTTTCCCAAATAGTTATAATAGTAATTCATTAAACAAATATGAATCAAGCTCTTACGGCATGCCAGGCACTAGTCTATCATACTGAATATTCTCCAAAAAATACATCCTCCTAGCCTCTCACTCCCAGCCTTTTATGCCCATAGGCCATGGCCCACCTGTTAAATCCCACGGCTGGAATTAAGAGATGGGAATGAATGAATTCCTGTAGACTACTAGGTGCCTGGGGCACTGAGCACGGGAGGGCGGGGTCCAGAAGTCGGATGCCTGAGGCCGACTGTGGAACCACGTTCAGGGGCTCAGTCTCCTGGGGCAGGTATACAAGGAAACAGGCCACCAGCAGAGCAGCGGGGACCTAGCCAGAGGACCTGGGAAGGGATGCCTGAGTAACTTGCTCTGCCATTGTTGAACTGCCTCTGCATACCAGGCCTAAAGGGTTTGATGACTGCATTTGACAAGGTCCAAGTGAAGTCCTTCCTCCTTCATACACTCCCTTGTGAGCTCAGGGCCTACAGTACGCAGATCTGGAAAAGGGAATGGAGTCCTGTATTCCCCACTTCCTCTCACCGCCTTAGCCAGGTGAAGGAGCCCTGGCTCCAGCCTATGAGCTGTCACTTGGGAAAATGACTTCCTTCTCTGTGCCACCTGTAAGATGAGGGTTCTGATGGCATCTCCCTCCTAGGGCTGATTGGTGACACAGGTGAAGGAAGCCCTGAGCTTGGTGCCTCCCACACAGCAAGTGCTTGATGTTAGGTCTGATTAGCCCATCAGACACAAACCTGAACAAAGGGGCAGGCCTGATGGGATGTGATGGGTGGAGGTTTCTGTGGCCGTGGGGCGGCCCAGATTCCCCCCACCCCACCCTTTATGGTGCTCCTGGCGAGTGTGAAATCGGCACCAGGCCGGCGGGGACAAAGGCTGCCGAGGGGGGCACTGTACATGTGATACTCCCTGGATTAAAGGGGCCTGACACACTGTGGGCCAGCAGCTGCGGCCTGAACAGGTGCTGGGCACCGCTGCCCCATGCACCTGCTCCACCCCCCAGCCCCCACCCCCTGGGCCCACCATTAAGGCACACAATGGGAGTCAATGAGGATGGCGATGGTGCATTTCAACAGGCTTTTTGTGTCTGAGCCATGCCTTTACATTAAAATAATGTCTGAAAGGGAGGGGAGAGAAGGTGGGGGGCCCAGGGGACCTTCCAAATAGACTCCTCCCAAATAGAGCCCCCATCAGCTGGGCAGGCACCCAGGACAGAGGTCAGGCAGTTGGACCTTTACATGTTAAAATCAGGGCTATTTGTGCACCAAATAAGAGACACGGGTAATAACAGTCTGCAAGCTATGGAGGATGCCCAGGTCCCTCGGTAGGAGTAATAATGATGCCAGTAGTGCCTGCAAAATGCCAAGCTTCACAAACCACCCCACTGACCGTCACAGCGCAGAGGTCAGCCACCGGGTCAGGAAATGCCAGAACTGAGTCTCCAGCCTGGCCAGCCTGACCCCAAAACCAACAATCATGACCCTTGAACCTTCTCCCTCAACAGTCACTCTCCAAAGAGCAGCCCAAGCAGGGTGGCGTCCACCATTCTCATTATGAAAAGGTGGAGTGGTTACCTTTTCCCCACTTCCAGAAAGTTAAAGGATAAAAGAAGCTCCATTTCACAATTTTCTACACATTTAGTATTAGGTTTTTGAAACATCAGGACATAATTGTGTTTTCTGCCAGCAAAAGTCTTCCTGGGTTTGCATGATAGGATTAAGTTTATCTACTCCACTGTGGGGGTGGGGTGGGGAGAGCAGATCTGAGAACCATCATGATAATAATTATAAAGTGATTAAAGGGCCACTGAATCTAGATAGCCCCCTATAAAATGCTATCACAACCCACTCTACATGATTATGTTATCATAATCAGAGAGGCTCAGAGAGGTTAAATCACTTTACTCAAAGACACATTTGTTCTAGAAGCAGAACGAATACCAACTATTGTTTTTGTGCGTACTTATCATGTACCAAGCACTGTCCCAGCTGCTTTCTGTCCGCTTTCCTTCATTTAACCCCACACAAAAACCCCACAAGGTGTTGTTCTGCTCATTTTACACGAGGATACTGAGGCTCAGAGAGGTGAACCATCAGCCCAAGGTTTGTGGGAGATCCCAAAGCAGGATTTGGAGCCAGGTGGGGAGTCTGACTACATCCTGTCTGGCTAGGGTGGGGGTGGGCTGGGGGAGGGTGGAGCAGGGTGGGCCCCTTCACACCTGGTCCCAACAGCAAGGTGTTGGTTACACCTTTCCCATATCCAGCTCCAACCCATTTGGCTGAGGAACTGAGCCTGCTGAGGGACTTGTAAAGTTATCTACTCAGCCCATCTGCTTAGCTGATGAATGAACGAATGTTTCTACCATCTCAGAGAGCCAGGCCCCTGAACTGCTGTGCTAGCAGTCAGGAGACTGGGGGCCTCAGTTTTCACAATCTGAAAATAACAGCAAACCCAGTCTCACAGGAGCTGGTAGAAAAAGCAGCAGGACAGTGAGAGGGGCAGCCAGCCCACGGGGGTACTCACCAGTGTGGGTCCGGACGTGGCCCTGCAGCAGCCAGGGCCTGGAGAAGGCCTTCCCGCAGGTGCCACAGACACAGGGCAGAGTGTGGCTTCTAATGTGCATCTTGAGGGCACCCAGGCTGATGTACTCCTTGTTGCAGTATTTGCAGTTGAAGGCCTTGCGAGACTGGGGGTCCTTGGCCACAGACAGCCCAGTCAGCTGCTTGGGCAACTGGCCCAGGCCTGGGAAGGCAATGTAACCCTCGGCCTCCAGGGAAGAGGCTGAGGTGGAAGAGAAGGACGAAGGAGCCGGTGAGGGTGGGCTGGGGGGCTGGGAGCCTTTCCCACTGTCCTCGTCAGACAGGGAGGTCAGCTCGACAGCCTTGGGGATCTCCTGGGACAGAAGAGAGGCCCAGCCAATTGGCTGGGCTTGGGGTGCCAGGAGAGAGTCCCAGATGAGCGTGGGCAGTGAGGCTGTGGGATTGAGGACCTCGGGAGGCGGGATGGCTGCCAGCAGGTGGGCCTGGTCATAAGGCTGCTGGAAGGTAAACTCTGGGGGAGACAGAGAAAAGGAGAAGGTCAGGCATTAAATCATTCAGTCAGTTAGCAAACCTTAGCCTGATGTGGGCTCGGAGCTGAGTGGGGCTGGCACTCAGTGTTTCTTAGATGAATAAAAGAATCATGACTAGGACACACAGGTTCCTGCCCTGGCAGAGCCCCCTCCTCACCCAAGTCACCTGATTCTTCCACCTCAACCTCCAGATCTTACAGGAAGGATCCCCCTTCCCCAGCTCCAACTCAAAGGGGTCACTGCCAGGTTCCCTTCCTCCTGAGTTACCCAAGCCGCCAGCCTGACGCAAGACCCCCAGGACCCTGGCCCTAATCTCCCCAAGTGCCGAAGCACCACCCCTGTCCCAGCTCCCCGTCTCATAGTCTCATACACATCTCTTCTCTCAACCCCTCCCTCAAATCCTCTGGACTCCGGACTCTTTCCAGCCCCTGGCGGTCGTCCAGACACAAGCCTCCTCCTCTCAAGTTCTATACTCTCGGGGCTCCTCCGCCTCTCGGAGGCCAAGAAGTCCCCTCAGTCCAAGACCACTGCCATCTAAAAGCCCTCCCCCAACCTCCCAGATCCACCTGCCCCGGACTATTCACCCCTCCCCACATTTCCCTAAGCCATGTCCTTTGACTCGACTCTGGCCCGTCGATTTTGTCCTCAAGTCCCCCTCTCCTCAAGTTTCCCTCACGCTGCCCCCTCGCCTGCCTCCCGCAAACTCCCCCAGAGTCCGGCACCCCGTCCACTCACCTGGAGAAGAGTCGTGTAGCTCGCTGTAGTTGGGTCTCCGGCGAGAACAGGCGGACTTCCTGACGAGGAAAGAGCGCGGCATGTTGGCTGGAGCAGCAGGAGGGTCGCCGGGTCGTGCTGGAATGGCAAAGCCCTCCAAACCCGAGGCCGTGCAGCTGCGCTATGAGTGGAGCCGGGGAGCCAGCTCGCTTAAATAATTCGTCTCCAATGGGGCGGGGCCTGTAGAGACCGCGCCCCTTTGTCACCTCCGATCCAATCGAGGCGCACCTTCCCTGGAGGCCACGCCCCAAGCAGGTGCGCCGGGGGCTGGCGGGGCTCGCGCCGCGTGGCGCTGGAAGCCGGGCGGGGCCGCTCCGAAGCCGGGTCTCTGGCGCTGCAGGGATCGCCCCGCGGCGAGCTGCCGGAGGCGGGGCACAGGGAACCCCGAGCTAGGCGGGACCCCCTTCGGGACCCGAGCGCCCGCCAGCTCAGCGAGGCATGGTCTCCCGCCTCTGGCGCCCCCTGGCGCCGCGCGCCGCGGGTCTGGGCACCTGATGTTCCGAAACCTCCTCCGCCTTGGGTTTGAGAAGGAGACGGAAATTTTCTCCGCCCGGAGGGTGCCTTGTAAAGAGAGTGGGATTGACAAAGAACAATACACAGTTCAGTGGAGGGAGCGAGGCAATGGACACCTTTACGTGGCTGCTTGTCCAGGGCCACAGCCTTTTTGCAAAGCAATCTGGCATCGTCTGGAAAAGTGCCTTCGTTCCCTAAATTAGCAGATGTTTACTGAGTGCCCACTAACGTGCCAGGCACTGTTCTCGGAGCTGGGGATACAGCCCTGAACAAAACACTCGGATTTCTACCCAAGGATAGCTCACTGGAGGAGACAGAAGAAGTAAACAGACAATTAGAATGCAAAGGGAAGTGTGCTTTGATGGGGGAAAAAGACTGGGCACTGTGACAGTCAAGAGGCGGGTCACTTGACAGGGGGTTGGGGGCAACTTCCCAAAGGAAGTGAATTAATACCGAGGGGAAAGGCCTGAGGTAAGAATCAGTAACTATTTCAGAGCCATTGAGAGCAGCTCCCAGGGATGGGGGTGGGGTGGGCAGGGCCGAGGGGTCAGATTTGCTGGGCCTCCAGGGCCTGGAGGAGTTTGGACTTTGCCTCAAGGGCACTGGGGAGCCAAGGAAGAATTTTCAGCTGAGGAGAAACCTGTTTAGAGTTCAGTTGAGAAAGATTACTCTGGGCAGGTGAGAGAAAGGAGTAGGGAAGGGTGAGGCTGAGGTGGTCTCCTCGCTTGTCTGGAGTCATCAATCCTGTGTCTAAATGTCCTAATGCTGGGCTCCATGGGAGGCATTGACTGATCCAATGTGGGGAGGGTACATGGGAGGGACAGCTGTACCCTCACCCCCACCCCAGCTCTCTTTGAGGGCCATGCCAGGCTTGGGGTGGGGGTGGGGAACAGAACTAAATCCACAGATTCGGCCCAATTTGTTTCCACCTGTGAAGCAAGGACTATGAAAACCTGTTTTAAGTCCCTCCACTCACCACCTAGAATGAGGGCAGGGAAAGTCATCTGTTTGGGTCATTAGGTGCTGGGGATAACAACTGTGAACAAAACAATCATCCTTACCCTGTTCTAACTGGTGAGTGGAGAGTGACGTGGGGGAGACAGGTCATATGCAATCATTAAAAAGTATATACTCCCTCCTACATCCATTTAGTTCAAATCATGATTTTCCACAGGCATCCAGAAGGAGGAGTTAAGGCTGTGTCCCTCTTCTCAAAACCTCCCATGTTCCTATCTCACCCAGAGTAAAAGCCAAAGTCTTCACCATGGCTCTCTGTCCTGTTGATCTGACCTCTGCTGATCTTGTCTTAAGCCACTCTTCCCCCTCCCCTTGCCTAATGATTCCCCCCTTCTTTCTGTTCCTCCACATCCCAGCCCTTGCCCACCACAGGGCCTTGGCACCTGCCATTCATCCTCCCTGCCCCGTAAATCTCTCTTCCTCCAGGTCTTCACCTGGTTGGCTCCTTTCCAGTCTAACTTTGCCAACTGCTCAGCCTCATTAGTAATGAGAGAAACACAAATCAAAACTACAAATAAGATATCATTTCACATCCATCAGAAAGATAAAAAGTTAAAAGCTGGTCAATATCAAGTCTTGAGGATGTGACGGCAGCAGGACTTTTGTTCCATACTGGTGAGAATGTCATAGCTACAAGCCACTTTGGAAAAGTTTGGCATCAGCTAATAACAGGTGACTCTCCTCCTGGCAATTCTATTCCCAGGTCAACTGCATCCCGGAGATTCTCAGCCCTGCGGCAGATTAGATTCCCTTAGGAAACAATTTAGCCTGGGCCCCACCCCCACAGAGGTCCTGATTTGATTAGTCTGGGTGGGACCCTATGGTATTAGCATTTTTAAAAAGTCCCCAGGTGATTCTAGTGAGCAGCCAAAGTTGAGAACTGCTGCCCATACCTAATCCCAGAAGAAATAAGAGAATATTCATTGCACTTTCGTTCCTAACAGAAAAGAAAAAGAAAAGAAAACCAAAACAACAACAACAAACTGGAAACAACCCGAATGTTTATCAACAGTAGAATGAATTAATAAACTGTGGTACCAACCCATAATGGAATACTATAAAGCAATAAAACAAACTACAACTCCATGCAACAACAGGGTTAAATCTCAAAAACAATGTTAAGCAAAAAGGACCAACTCAAACAAATGCATATAGTTAGTTAGATTTACGTAAGATTCAAAAGCAGGCAAACTATTGTCTATTTATTGTCTGGGAATGTATATGGAGGTGGTAAAACTATAAAGAAAAGCAAGGAAATGTTTAATACAAAATTCTGGAGAGTGGTTAGCTGGGGGAGGAGGGGCTTCTAGAGATCTTGGTAATGTTCTATTTCTTTATTATTAGTCTTTAAACTGTAAGTAGACAATTTAAACACTTTTGGTAAGAATGACATATTGTAACACAAGTCACCTCCTCAAGGGAAGCTTCCCTGATGATGCTGAAGTAGACCCTACCCCACCCACAACATCACTTTTTATTCCATTACCCAATTCAATTTTCTTCAAAGCACTTAGCAGAAGCTCAGTCAAGCACTTGGTGAGTGACTGATTACTGGCTCTTCCTTCTCCTGGGTCACCCAGGGCGAGTTACCCAGCCTCTCTGGGCCTCATTTTCCTCAGCTATAAAGGGTGGGTGTCCTGTCTCCTGGAGATGCTGGGATGGTAGAGTCCAGAGGCTGCTCGTACTCCAAACACCATTGCCTGGGCCTCCGGCGTTCCATTTCCCTTGGGTTGGCCCGGCACCTGCGCCCTGGAGGACGTGTAAAGTGGGGGAGGGGCCCTTCTCAGATCTGGGCAGTATCTTCCCTTCTGATTGAATTGTCCCGGCGGTTTCTCATCCTGGCTCGTCCTCACGTCCCTCCCTCCAGGAGGCGGCGGAGACAGCGAGCTGGGAGGGGGCTTTGGGCGAGGCCCCTGGGCCCGAGCCAACTCCCGGAGGTGCGGTCCAGGCCGTCTTGCAGGTGAAGGCGAGACGACACTTTTGATGCTGTGGTGTCAGGTCCTCCCGGAAATGGACGGGCTCTGCAGCTGAGAGGCAGCGGACTGCCCAGCCAGACCCTCCCTCCCTGCCCTACACCCCACGCCCCACGCCCCGGGGCGCGGCCCTGCGGCGCCCTCTGCTGGCTGTCGCGCGGGGCTAGCTACACATGCCTTTAATGGGGACGAAAACTCGTACTGCTGCCTTGGAAAGAGGTTTAAGACTATCTAATGTGGCCAGAAAAGGCCTCTGAGAGGAAGATAAATTTGAATAAAGGTCTGCATTTTCCACGGGTGTCCATCTCCCACTCCAAGTAAAAACAATAACTAAATATATGATTTATAATCCAATCAACCAAAAAAGAAAGCTTCCCTCTATCCCAAATCTCCATTTCCCTCTCCAAAGGCAACTATTTTTACCAGTGTCTTGTATGACTGTCCAGAGGTGGTCTTTATAGAGACAAGGAGATAGATACATATGTATATGTTAATATGTACACCCCTTCTTTACACAACACAAATGGGAGCCTACCTGCTAGCCTACTTGCTTTTTCCTCCCAAGTAACCCTACTGCGTGTCTTGAAAATTGTTCCATATCGTTACATGTAGCTCCCTTCATCTGTTGTGGGACTGCAGACCTTTTCATTGTATGGATTATACCATAAACACATAATTTATCTAGCAAGGGGACTTATGATAGACATTTAAGTTAGAGTACAATTTTTTGTTGCTACAAACAAGTTGGTAATTTCAGTGAATGTCTTGAACATACATCCTTGCACTCCAGGTCAAAGGTATGTTATTTAAAATGTTAATATATTTAAAATATTGATATATTTGTCCAAATGTCCTCTAACAAGGTTAAACTAAATTATACTTTCACCAGCAGGGAGGTGATGGTCCCTTCTCAAAATCTGGTGGAGGCAGGGTATTGTCAAACTTTTATCTTTTCTCATCTGATAAGGGAAAGTGAGATCTCCTAGTCACAATTTGCATTTACATGAGCTGGGTGGAGCATTTTTTACGTACTCCAAAGTCATTTCTTCTCTGTGTCCTGAACTATTCCAGTGTGTCTGTCCTTTGGTCACTGAATTGATGAACTTCCTAATTGCTAAAACTTCTTGTATATTAGGCTAACTGGCCCCTATAGATTAGATCATTAATCGGTGAGTGGATCAATCAGACTCAGGGAGTTAATCTCGACTGGGAAGAAGACATTGTCTTTAGAAAGTTCAATGGATTAAGGCTCAACCTCCACCCTTATCCTTCATTTAAAAAACAAAACCTCAAGTGTCTCCCATTTGCCTGAACACAAACAGTGATTCAGCCTTGGGCTGACCCAGAAGGCCCTCTGTGAAGGAATCAAAGTCATCATCCCAGGATACGAATGGCTTTCAAGTTTCTGGGTCCAAGTCCATTGGGTGTAGCCCAGAGTTGGGCCTCAAGAAAAGATGGCTAAGCCCTTTTTGTTCCCATTGGCTGAACACCTGCTGTGTGCCAGGCTCTGTGAAGAGGTGCCCCTCTAGCATCCCACAGTGGTACTTCACGCTCCTGCACTGGAGCCAAGGCCACATGAGGACCAGTTAATTCATTACAGTGCAGTCAGATTAGCCACCTGTCAAAAAAGAGAAAGCTCTATATGTAATGGACATGGAACATATCGACATTAAGCAGTAAAAAGCAAGGTGCCGAACACCATGCACAATGTGACACCGTTAGCATATCAAGAGGCAGAAATATACAGGTATTTCTGAGAGACACAGAAACTACCTTTGGAGGGAGACACTAGAAGCTGCTCACGGGGGATTGTCCCTTAGGAGAGAATCTGGGTGGCAGTGGGGCAGGAGTTGGAGGGAGGTTCCTTACCACATGCCCTTTCCTATGTCTTGAATTTTTTTAATCATTTGCAAGTATTAACCTCATTAATTTTTAATTGGGTAGCAGAGGCTGTCCATCATAGAGGACTTATTAAATATATAACTGTCCAATCAACAGACGATTTTGCAGCTGTTGAAATGTCAAATCCCGTCTGTGTGCATATAAACCCTCCACTGCCCCCATTTCTCTCATAGGAAAAAGCAAACTATTCATGATGCCAGGAGGTTCTCCAGGGTCAGGGACCCTTGTGGGCCCCTCTGAGCTCACCTCCCTCACAAGGCCCTAGCCACAATGGACCACACCAGGCATGCTCCGGCCTGAGCCACTCTGTACGTGATGTTCCCTTTCTGTGTAGTATCTTCCCCCTAGGCGGCCACCAGGCTCACCCCCTCACCTCAGGGAGGCCTGCTCTGGCATCACTTCATCCCCCCCCACCCTCTCACACTCCTTATCTTCCCTCCTTCTTTGACTTCTCTCCCCACTATTCAACACATATCAGGCAGAGCATGTATTTTACTTATTTTGCTGATTGCCCTTCAGACCGGAGGTTGGCAAACTATAGCCCCCAGGCCAAAGCCAACCTGGGTTTGTTTTTGTTTGGCCCTTGAGCTAACACAGCTTTTACAGATGAACATTAGCAACCCATTTGAGGAAAGGGGGCTCTACCTGGGCAGGAAATATCTGTCTAGTTCACTGCTGTGACCTAAGCCAGGTTTATAGACCCTGGTTTACAGTAGGTGCTCAGTATATATTAGCTGAACGGATGAATGAACTGATATACCTTTAAGTGAAAAAAATTCATGTGAACGGAGTATCTCATAGGCCGCCTTGTGTGCAGACGTTAATAAATAATATCCGCCACGGGGGCCCAGACTGTGAAATCAGCCCCAAGAATCTGGTCACTTCCGGGAAGGGAAGCAGACAGAGGTGGGAAGGAGACTTCTTTTTCTCCAAAACTTTTTTTTTTGGAAGGGTATGAATGTTTTATCTCAGATGCATGTGTCACCAATTCAAATAAAATACCTTTTCATGAAAAAAAAAAAAACCTGACCACAGAACCCAGGCAAATATTGACAGCTGCTGAGACATGGTTTCTTTGTCTATTGAATGGGAGTAGTAAGTCGGGTGATCAAGCGTTCTGGTTTGCCCAGGACTGAGGGAGTTCTGGGACAATCCCAGACAACCAGGGTGAGGTGATTATCCTGGTTAAAGGCAATTGGCCAAGGTCTTGAGGGTGGTGGGTGGATGTGCGTGGGATGAGTGGGGTCCTGGTGCTAGACCTCTCCACAACTGCAGGGCTGACATGCGCACCTGGAGGTCCACTGATGCTCCAGGCCTGACACAGGTCCTTAGGATCTCGCTAAGGTGCAGAATGCATCTTGCCCAGCGGATCTCCATGCACTTGCCACAGGGGCTCATATCCATTATCTTCCAGACTATCTCCCACTAATTTGCCTTGGCAGACTCACCCCTCGGACCAGACTGATACAGCCCTGTTATCTCCACCTTCCTGGCAGAAGACTGAATCTGCTTCCAGGAAAAGCCCCAGGGCCTCCCCTCTCCCCACCTGCATCCCTGGACCACTGAGTGTGGGAGATATGGCCAAGGGGAAAATGAGAACAAACCATTTCCTTAAGTGAAAGTTGGCTTAGTTTCAGACTCAAAATAAAATCCAAACCCTGCTCTTGGCCCACAAGACACTACATAACCTGGGGCTCACCTCCTCTACTCTTCGCCTTGTTCACCTTCTCCAGCCTCGCTGGCCTTCCTGCTTCCTCTTCACAACAGGTTCTTTTCCAGAGCAGGGTCTCTGCCCTTGCTGTTCCCTCTGCCCAGAACACCCTTCCCCAGGTCTTCCCAGAGCTGTTCTCAGTTCAAACATCACCTCAGACATGCTAATGTTATCTCCCTTTCCTGTTGCTGCCATATTGGCCCACTGACTCCCACAGCAAGCCCTGAGTGGTAGGCAAGATTATTAGCCCCATTTTACAGATAGGGAAACTGAGGCTCAGAGATGTGACATGCTAACATGCCCAAGTCACAGCGAGCAATGTAATGTTCCTGGCCTAGTGGGTTAGGATATTATAATAAACAAGTCAGACACAAATAAGCCCCTATAACCGAGGAGTTCACAGGTGAGGGAGGACGAGTGTTAGCAGGCAATTTGCCAGCTCCAAGGGACCTGGTGAGTCAGAGGCATGAGACCCAGACTGACTCTGGGCTGAGGTCACAAGGTTGGGCAGAAGAGGGGGAAGTGAGAGGACATTCCAGGCAGCAGTGACCACTAACCACCATGATTATGAAGTGAAAGTTCTGGATGGCAGAGGCTCCAGGACCCAGAGAGTCCCAGGCCCCTCAGAGTTTTTGAGATTGCCAGTCTTTTTAAAAATTATAAATCTTCAAATGGAGTTTAGAAAATTGTGGGTTTTTTAAAAATATTTTTATTTAATACATTAACACTTGAAGGGAAAAAAAAAACACAAATTATAGCAGAGACCAAAGCTGGGGTCCTGCCTAGCCCTACAACAGGTGGTGTGACCCTGGAAAAGTCCTTCCTTTCCACTACTACCACCCAGGTCAGGAGCTAGAACCTGGACAGGCCACCTCAGAAAGTCCTCCTTGCACGCACGTGTACACACATACACGCACATATACACACTCTATCTTGACTTCACCTTGCTGTTCTCACTGGTCTTGGAGATAGTGTCAACAGATAAAATATAGATATCCAATTAAACTAGAATTTCAGATAAACAACAAATAAGCTTTAGTATAAGGCTGCATGGAACAGACTCATTCTTTGTCTGAAATTCAAATTTACCTGGACCTCCTTGCTAAATCTGGCAGCCCTACCTCGAGACTGGCTCCTACCAGCACTCAGAGCAACAATCTATACCAGCCCCTGGTTGATGGGCAATGAGGTTGCTTCTCATCTTTTGCTTCCTGGGAACAATAGCCCCATGAAAATCCTTGCACAAAGGACACTGACCTCATCTACAATTGTATCTGTAGGGTGTGTCCTTAAAAGACGCTTACTCACTTCTCTGCGGGGATTCCTGTGGCCAGGCTGTCGGAGCCTCTGTGCCTCAGATCAGTTCCCGCGCCGTCTTCCTGGAGAGCAGCAACCCTCCTCTGGCTCTCCCTCCACCTTGCTCTCTTCCTCCTCGTCTCTCTCCTGTCTCTTTCTGACTCTGTCTCTTTCTCTCTCTCTCAATGACTCTCCTCGGGTATATCTCTCTGTCTCCCCAGACAGCCTGTTCGCCTCTATAAAAGAGTTCCCTCTCCTTTGTTTCACCAGACTTGCATGTGGTTTGCCATAGTTGCAAGTCCCAAGTTGCAATTCTTTGCTGTTCCTGAATAAACTCGTTTTGCTGGTAAAATAACTGGCTGGATTATTGTTTTAGGTTAACAGAGTCAAACCGGAAACAACCTAAATAACCATTGATAAAGTATGGTCCATCCTCACCAGGAGTATCATGCAGTCATTAAAGGTAACACAGTGACAGGAAAGATGTTGACAGATCACGGAGTGAAAAACAGAGGTTATGGGCGAGAAGTAAAGCATTCGCCCATTTTAAATTTCAACCAAAAATATGGTGACCCAAAGACACTGAAGTATTCCACTTTGGGCAGAAATGGTTGCTGGTTGTCTGTGGAGACAGATGAGGAGTGGTTTCTAATTTCTTGCTCTCTTTTTTTAAAGGCAGTACTGGGGATTGAACCCAGGACCTCATGTATGCTAAGCATTACATGAAGTCTATTACCCTCCCACCTTCCACTTTCTCTTTTATATTTTTCTGCTCTACCTGTCTTTGGTTATTTTTCAAATAAGCATTATAATTTTTAACACTGTACATATTTGCTTTTTCGTATCATATTTATTATCAATATTTATACATGAACATACACTATTTTTTTTCTGAACCATTTGAGAGTAAATTGGAGACATCACATCCTTTTAAACTTTTCGTGCATCTCTACTAAGAACAAGGACATTCTCTTATGTAACTGTGGTGTGATTGTCAAAATCAGGAAATCTAACATTGATAAAATACTATTATTTGTTCCACAATCCATATTCAAATGTCAGCGACTGGCCCATTAACATCGTTTAGGGCAACTCCCACCCCGTCAAGGATCCAACCAGGCTCACGCAGCACTGCGATAGGTTGAATGCCCCCTGAGTCTCCTTTAATCTGACCCTGACATTTTGGAAAAGTTCAGGTTGTTCGGGTTGTTTTTTAGAATGTCCCTCAATTTGGACAACTTGCCTGATGTTTCCTCACAGTTATACTCAGGTTAAACATTTTTCTACGGGGAATCTCAGAAGTTGTGTTGTGTCCTCAGCGCATCCCTTCAAGTCACCCATGGTTTGACCCATTATCGGTGATACTAATTCTGATCACTTGGTAAAGAAGGTGTCTGGTAGATTTGTCTACTACAAATTTACCAATTTTCCCTTTGTAAAAATAATTTGTGGGGCAATCATCTGAGACCAAATAAGTAGTCTAGATGATTTTTATAATCAGAAAAGGTTATCACTAAAGTCTTCCAACCAGTAAGAACTGAGCTGGTCCACCTGACTCTAACAGTCAACCGAGTAGCTGAGTAGCTGCCTCACCCCAGCTACAACAGATCTGTTGTAACACTATCCCATCTTACATAAGGATTTCCTGCACTAGCCTGAGGATGCATTTTACCTGAGGCTCTTTTTAAAAGATACAGATTCCCAGGCCCCACCCACACCTGCCAATCAGAATCTCCAAGGGCAGGGCCTGATGACACATTTTGCCTGCCAGGTAATTCATGTCTTCAGGGCAAATTTGGGAAATACTTCACTTAATAGTAGTATTTAGTCATCAAACATCCACAGCTGCTAGCTTCTCTGCTGAGGCTGGGCACTGGGTGCTCCGGAATGGAGGGGACAAACAGTGGTGGCATTGGTAGCTCACATTCATTAAGCACTTATTTTGTGCCAGGCCCTGTTCTAATGCTTGATGTGGATTATTTCACTAGATTTCCCACAACTCTGTGAGGAAGACACGATTATTAGCCCCATTTTACGGATGAGGAAACCAAGGCACAAAGATTAGAGTAAGCTGTCTAATGTCACATAGATGCTGGGGACTGTGCACTGTGTCCCAGACCAAGCGTCCACCCACACCTTTGTGCTGTAACACCAAGTCCTTCGTGTTCCGGCTCGGGCTAATTACTCACCCTCTCTGGCCTCCACTCCATCACCTGTGTAATGGAAACGCGGTCAGCACCCCTCCTGCAGGGATGGTTAAGAGGATTCAATGGGACTGACTTTCCTGGAGTATCCTGAATGCCTGGCTTTGGTCACCTTTCAGCTAAAGGAGGCAGGATTAAGTCAAAATTATCTGAGGGTGGGCACTGCGTCAGGAGCCCGGGATGAGAATGATTATCGTCACTGTGGTTATTCCTGTATTCATAGCACCCAGCTGACACTGTAAGGCACATTCAGCAGACACCACAGAAGGCCAGGGGATAATGAGAGGAATGAAGGCAAGAGAGCATCCAGGGACCACATCAAAGGCCTGGGCAGGTCCCCAGCTGGCAGCAGCCACCTTACCTGCCCACCTGATCTTGATCCTCTGCCAGGCAAGTCCCAGGCCCTGTGCTTCCGGCCTGGGGACCCACCTCCCCACAGTGATGGACAGCGGGGCCAGCTTCTCTCAGGCTCTTCTTACCACAGTACCAGGCCCCTAATTCTGGGCTGGAAGGGTTACCACAGAAAGGTACCATTGTAAAAGGGCTCCCTTTAGTCCCATTTCAATTCTAGGAATATGTATTATCGAGTCTACTTGGGCAAATTAAACTTCGGTGCAATATTTGGCACATACTTATACTAAAAAGTTATTCGTTGCTTGCTTGAAATTCACATGTGACTGGAGTCCTGTGTTTTATCTGACAACCCCAATACTGAGCAGTGGAGTTACCAAAGTAAACAAGAATCCTAACCTCAGGGAATTTATAATCTAGTTAGGGGTATGTGTACTTGAGTTCAGTGAGTGACCTGAGGAGTACTAGAAGTTTCTATAGGAACATCATATGTGAAATTATGATCCAGACATCCAAACTGCAATCGGGAGGCAAATATGGGTGAAGGGACAGCGAATATTTCTGAGAGAAGGCTGGGGAGTGATCACTTGAGGTGTAGAAAGGCAGGCGTGTGTGGCTGAAGCACAAAGAGTGTGGAAGCGAATGTTAGGAATTGAGACTGGAGAGATAGGTAGTGGGCAGGGCCCACAGGTCTGGAGGGACATGGCAAAATGTTGGGGCTTATCTAAGGGTAACTGAAGGCTTTGGAGGGTTTTAAAGGATATGATCCGTCTGGCTGTTTGGTGGAGGATGGATTGGGTGTCGGCCAGAAGGCACTGTAAAGAGGACAGAAGGAAAGTTATGGCAGTAATTCAGGTGACATGATGGTGGAATTTGGGGTGCAGGTGGCAGTAGGATGGTGAGAAAACATAGTATGTTACGCTGGAGGTAAAATCAATACAATTTGGTTACACAGAGTGTTAAGGTAGACAGAGGTGTTAAAGAGATGCTCAGATTAGTTCTTGAGCAACTGCACAAGTGTTACCACCTGTGGGGAAAGGTGTGCATGGTAGGAGGGCAGAGGATGAGTTCAGTTCTGAGGCATGCAGCACTTAAGATGCCCTTAAGTCATGCGGATAGACAGGCCTATGAGGAAGCTAGTTCTTTGAGCCTGGAGCTCCAGAGAGCTGTCTGGTCTCGAACTGTGGATCTGGGCCTATGAGCACACGGATGGTAATGAAAGCCAAGGGAGGAGTGGTGAGTGGGTGAGTCTGCACAGGGAGAGGGTGTAGGGTGAGTTGAAGGAGCCTAGGGCAAGGCCTTGAAGAATTCCAACAGCGAAGGGAAGGGAACTAGGTGGACGTGGCTGCCAAGGAAATAGGAAAGGAATACGGTGGAGAAACAGGAAGAGAAACCACAATGATGTTGCAGGAGGAAAGCCAACAGAAGCACCTGTTTCCAACAGGAGGCATGGTCAAAGGACTAAATATGCTGAAGACGGAGCAGGAAGACTAGTATATCTGCTGGGCTTAGTGACATGCCTTGTTTTGTCTTTGGTGACAAGATCAGTTCTGGTGCTGAGGGGTGAGGTGCAAACGGCAGGCTGGAGTAGTTTGAGAAGTAAAGTTGGGAAATAAAAGAAATGGAGGCAGTGAGAATAACCAACTCAAGATGTTTGGCTATGAACTTGCAGGAGAGATACAGGCCAGTTTAGACGGCGGGAGATATCTAATCATGCTCAGATGCTGTTTGGGAAGAGCCAGTAGTAGGGGACACCGAAGTCACAGGAGAGGGAGGGAGAAGGCACAGGTGGAGAAAGGATAAAAAGTCTAGATGCTGATACAAGCCCTTACTATGAGCACTTATCAGTTTGTAATTTATATCAGATAAGTGTGTGAATCCCCAGCGGCTAGCACAATGCTGCCACATCATAGGTGCTTAGGAAACACCATATATGTCTGAATATAAGGAAACTGTCCATCTTCCCAATAAGGAAATTTTTAAAGTTTTTTGGCCAAACTGAATATGAGAGCTTTTACCACTGAAGATGAAATACTCAAATGCATAGTTATTTTTAATTACTTATATTTAAAATACAGAAATATTTTGTCTAGTCATACATTTTAAGATAGTTTGACCTATGACCTACATCCATCTTTGACATCAGAGTAACTGACATCCTCGGGTAACTTTAGTTATTCGAGTGTCCCAGGCACATCCTAGTTCTATGTGAGCTGCTTGAGAGGGGGCACCCTCTGTATCTGTGCATGATGCTAGAACCTGAAGCCTTATCCCAAGTCCAAGGTACCCATTCCTACAACATCCCTGATTCCCCCACAACTGCTCCTATTGGAGCCTTCCCTTCAATTCAGAAGGGCACCCCCACAACCCAGCCGTTCAAGCCCCAAACGCTGGTATCATTCTTGACTCCTCTCTAGCTTTCACACCTCATCCTCAAAAATTACATGACCGAATCAGACAACTCCAGTAGCCCCGTCACTGCTGCACGGTCCCAAGCTGCCACTGTCTCCTGCCTAGAACCTGCAGCAGCCACCTCCCTGGTCCCTGCTTCCCCTTTCCCAACTATAGTCCCTTCTCCACATGCAAAAGGGTCCTATTTAAATAAGAAAGGGGAGTATTTTCCAGATGTCTCACAGCCAGTAGCAGAGTCTGGAACTGAAACATGCCCAAGACCTCAGATCTTTACGTGTAGAACCCTCTACTACGATGTCTCGGGGTTGCTGCTAAGTCATCTGAAGCTTTGTTTCCTGGAACACGGCCACTTCTTGCCTCAGTGGAGCTCCCAACTGGGGTGGGGGCACCAATCTCCAGAGAGGACAGGCCTGGTGAGGATAGCTGATAAAGTGTCAGAGCTGAGATCAGAGCCAGATGGGACTCACTCATGACAGATAAGAAGTTCCTTAGAAAGAGTAACAATCTTCTAGAGGCTCTCCAGGTCCAGGATTCAGCAAGTGGTGGTTAATGAAAGTAGGCATTACAGCTTACCAGTTGGATAAATTATGAAATTTATTTATATTTCACTTTCTAAAAGCCAGAACATAACAAATGTCACTTTCTGGAAAGTCATCTCATTAGAAATACATGAAGTGCACTTAATACAAGGAAATCAGTTTCTTGGTACCACCAGTGAGACCACTATCGTTGGTTCGCTCAAATGAAGGTTTTATCCAATTTCCCTCTAAACTTAGACCAAGAAGATCTCAACTCAGGGAGGTCTGAGTGAACTTTTCCCAGAAATTACAGTGGAGAAGCTGACCATAACATTTGGGCCCTCCCAAGCAACAGCACATTAGAAAAAATTACTCTGCCCTGAAAGGGCCCTGTCTCTGCTGGTTTCTAGGTGACTGCAACTCTCAAGGAGCGGCCCACGGCAGCAGCGCACAGGCCCAAAGGCCCCTGCCATTTGCAACCTTGGCCACTGACCAGAAAAAAATTTCCATATTCAGAAAAGACGTTTGATAGGAGAAAACAAATCTAAACCCAGATGCCTTCTGGTCAATCAGAGGTTCTCCGCCTACAGATTAGACTGACAGCCCTTAGCCTTGTATTTATAAATATTTGTGAAAAATGTTGAACCTCAAGCTTCTTGATCTGTTATCAAAGCAAGTTTCCAGGAGACAGTTTCTACTACCAATTGCTTGCAGGAGGTGTGCTGTGCCTTTTGAATAGCATGTCTTGTTGAAGAGACAGCAGGCAGTGATACCAAATTTCCCATAACCTCTCTGCTTTAGAAGGCAGGTCTTCACACACCAATTTACGTGTTGAAACCAGTTTTATAAGGAAACCATTCATGACAGAAAAGCAACACTCAGTTTAATCTAAGTTACCAAGTAAAAGATGAAAGAACTAGTATCCACTGGAACCCGCAAACGTCTTCCTTCTTATTCATATGAGGACTCCTTTTCATGCTTCAAAAACAAGAATGTAAGCAGGTTCCCAAATAGAGAGGCAAACATGACTGCATCATTTGAAAATACCTCATCAATTTGAAAATCAGAACCAAAAAGTGACAGCCCTCCTACCTCACTTAGCTGACTCGCCTTCCCACTTATAGATAAATGGAGTTTAACTTTCCTATCCTAGAAACACTTATTTTCACTAAAAATATATGGTTATACCTTATTCTAAAAAGGCACCATGCAGGCATTTAAGACTGAACCAGTTAATCCTAAGGGTGGTAGGAATGGTAGGAAAATTTCACTAATCAAAACTTTCAGCATCAGATCATGTTAAGCTCAGAATATTCACCCTGAAAGGACTTGTAAGTGTCTCCCATGAGGTAACTCCAGCTCTGGTAGCTGCTGCCAAGGACCAACTAACAGAAACTTCAAGAGCACAGGAGGAATCCCATCACTGATCAAATGCATTACTGCCAGAGCTCACACACCTCAGGGACAAGGAGGAGATGCATGTCTCATTTGTGCTATTCATGACCCAGAGAAGCCCTGGCTGGCTCGGAGGACCTGAGAGATGAACACTGGACAGGAGGATCAAGTGTGAAACAGGGACAGGAGAAGCCAGGTTCCCTTCTGAAAGAGGAGGAAGAAGCTCCAGGAAGTGGCTAAGGAACAATGAAAGACCAGACATGTGACAAACAGTGAACAGCAGGGGAAGAGCCCAAAGGAAAGGAAGGCTCTGACCGGGGCCCAGTCCCCCTGTCAGAAGTGACCCTGTCCTAATGCCATGGCTGCCTTCCAGGTCTGTTGTACATTTTAAGTGGATGAGTCACATGTTTCACGCTTAACACATAATGGAGGCTCTGGAGCGTGAGTGACAGCAGGGACTGCTCACTGGTCGATGATGGAGCGCTGCAGAACCTGGTTCATCATGTCTTCCTCATCAACGTCGTAATCCTGCGGGCAAAGTACGGACGCTCAGCAACCGTGTGCAACAGCAAAGACTCACTTTCAGCAGAAGCAGAACGTCTGAGTGACGGGCGCCGGAGAGGGCTGCCAGAGGCCAGTTCCCAGCTCCGCAGTTTGTTGCGTGACTCTGGGCAAATTGCTTGACCCCTCTGTGCCTGTGCTGCCTCATCCTGAGGATGAACATAATGGCGGCTCCCTCAGACAGGGTGGTGAGGACCAGAGAGCACCTGAACAGAGCCTGGCACAGACCAAGTGCTCAGACTTGGGAGGCCCTATAGTGAGACCAGCCTTTCCGACTCAGTGACGCAGAGGTATCTACCTGGGCTTTACTTGGGAATCGTATTCATCTTTAACAAAACAACAGTTATTTTGAAGTCTGAGTTTCAGACACCCTATTGGGCCAAGAACAAATACTCTTTATGACAACTTAGGGAAGAGCCATGCTTTCCTTCTTGGGCCCTGAAATACCGCCAATAAGACTGACTACTGCTCTAAAATCCTAATTTGACAACTACATATGTAAATAAAAGGTTTAAACAGCTAGCCAGATTTTTCTGTCACTATAATGCCAAAATAGTGTGTCCCTCAAAACCACTCGGCTCTAGGGAAAGGATGTAAATCTGATGATCACATTGGCTAGTTGATGTATTTTGTCTGCCTGAAATACTTAAAAAAAAAAAAAAATATGGGCTGCTCCATGTGAAATTCTGCCTTTCCAGCTCCTTAGGGTTGAGGTGGGGGAGGAGACTGGCAATACTGTGCCTGTATTTCCACACAACAATCAGCTGGAGCTCATGGCAGCATAACCGGAGTCATACACCATCCGGGTGGCAATTCCTTATGAGAATCACTTCCGTTACTTGCCTGGTCACCGTGAGCACCTGAGCTTAAGGATCCCAAACCAGGCTCTATATCAGGTAGAAACTACACATACCGAAAGAAAGTGGACAAAAATTTTGGAAAAGATAAAATAAAAGCAAGCATTCACTATGTCTCAGTCTAGATGACCGGCTAGTTCATCTTAACATGCTGATTGCCATGTCACCCAAATCTGGGTGACAGCTGTTTCCTCAGGGTCACCCGATCCACAGTGGGCGATCAACATGTTAAATATCACACAGCTGTCATTTCAGGGAGCCCTTCATGTCAGTGACAAAACTCAC